>NC_139937.1:24196790-24796790 GCF_963514095.1 Eutrigla gurnardus | reverse complement strand
TTTTTTAGTGAATGCACTTGGCAAATGCAAAAACATGTCAACATGTGTGGAGGCTATACAGAGCAGGAAGTCAGTTGGCAGCACGTCTCTTAAAAAAATGTGGGCTCTCGAATGTCACTCAACCGATGCTGTGGGGTAAAATCTGCATCATATCTGTGGTATCATTACAGTGTGTTGTATTCCCTCATGCAAAAAGTCAGGAGAAGTCAAATGACCTCCGTATAATGTGGAATCAAAAGTATAACATTATCTGACAAAAAGAAATATTACCACAATGATTGTAATTCTTGCCAAACCCGATACGGTCATATAATTCCTCCGTATTTTAGCTATGAAATATGATGAAACTAAGGAGCTTCGTCTCACCGATGCAATAAAACTCTGATCCACCCTCGGCAGGAAATGTAATCAGAGTCACAAAGAAATCAGAGCCCTGCCGTACTGATAGATACCTGTTCTCACGAGAAATAATGTGTAAATAATGTGTATTTGAAAATGAAATGAATTCATGAAAAATCCACATTCACTATTTGAACGTAAAAGGGGGACAATTTTGGAAAAAGTGGTGAATTTGGCGAAGAACCGGCATGAAGCGATTTAACTATAAAAGGATGCAATTGAGCATGACTGCAGCCACGGTGCTGTCATCACCTGTAGCCAGACTTTCATTTGGCTCCAGAAGTTCCCACTAACTACAGAGAACTTTGTGTCCCACAGTGTGTGTGTGTGTGTGTGTCGATGTGTGTGTGTGTGTGTGTGCAAGCAACAGAGGCTGTACTTGGAGGGAGGGGGCAACATGCTGACCGTCACTTTCCCTCGCTGTCAGGACCAATCAGTGTCTGGCAAGTTAATGGAGAACACAAAACCTATTTAAAAGCTACATTTACCACTTGGCTGATTCCATTACATTGTGTAATTTCCAGGTGTCACATTTCCCCTCCACACGTCTGTCTTAATGCTCGCCCAAGCACCCTCTGATTAGTCAGCCTCGGCTGGCTCCCCCCAAATCCACTCTAGCACAGCACCCCCATCCGTTTACATCCTCCTTGAAGGGAAAAACTCCTTAGTGCACATTTTATTAAGGTGTTCAGCCCGTTACCAAATAATACCGGACACTAGCCCGGCCGTAAAATGCTAAATGGGTTGAAGCCTCTTCTGTTCTTTGTCGGGTGTATTTTTCCCCCTCTTGTTCAGAAGTCGCTATAAAAAATGACAGCGTTTTAATACGATTCATTTAAATCCACAACTGATTCAAATCTCATTCAAAGGATCAGAACCGCCTGTCGCGGGCAGTCGAGGGTGACGGGGAACAAACCATGGTATCCACTGAAGCTGATCTCAAATATCTCACCAATACGTTGAATACGGTGATTAATTTGCCTTCAAAGGACAAAGTTGCTCTTTTGTTTGAGGTAGGAATGGACCGAGCGCCCCGGATGAACCCGCGGCGCCGGCTTCACCTGTGAACGTTTCAAAGCGGCGGACGCACAGCGTGTTTTTAGGGGAATCATTTGAAGTGGAGAATAGTAATTCAGGGCAAATCATAGCCTTCAAAGTGGTCTGCTGGCTTTTTAGGACTTGGTATTAAGTGGACATGCATTGAATGGATTCCCTGACTTTTTTTTTTTTAGATCTAATTTAACCATTAAAAGTTTCTATCTTAAATTCCATCTTGCTTCCTGGTCCATCGTATGAGGCGTCCAGGGCTCCGTCCTCGCTCAGGGGGGGTAAAGGTTTCAACTTGAATCTGCCACAGTACTTTCAACTTCATTAATCTTGCAGCGTGAATAAGTACCCTTTAGGACTTTGAATCATTGGACTCTGATTGTAATCGTACCCGTTGGAAGTCGTCCATTGCTGCATGTCAGAGGTCCGACGGTTAATAAGAAGCCGCTGGGTGAACTAACCGCTAAGAAATCAGCGGCCTATCATCCCCGATGGCGGTCAGGAGACGGCCCTCCGCCACTTCATCTAACATGTCTCCAGGTGTGGAGTCAGAGGGTCCCGGACGTTGAATTGTGGTCATCCACGGACCCGGAAATCAATGCTGGCTGAAGATGTAATCGAGAGCTCTGTTTGATTTGTGACCTGAAATCTCTTCAGGTTTCGGAGACCCACGAGGGAGCGTCCCCATAGAGACGTCCCTTTAAGTATTAGCAAACCTATTGATTCATTGCTTCTTTTCCTTTTTTCCTGTGTGTGGAGATAGTGCTCTCAGAACGCACGTCATTTTCTCCATCACTCTTTAGTTCATAGTCAATGGAGTGTGAGCGCTTCCTCCTCGTAAAGGTCACCAGCCCTTCACAGTGCGTTATGTGAAGGGACACTCGCTTTAATGTGACATCTCACTGGTCCGCCGTTTTAATGCGCTCAAGGTGAGGTCGATGCTGCCGCACGCGCTTTTTTTTTCATCCTCTTCAGAATGTTGTGCTCTGAAAATTAGGTCATTGGAAAAGCCCTGCAACACGCAAAGGTCCTTTGTTTTTTTAATTAATTACACTCAATGCCCTTAAGTTATGAGATCCATCAAACTGCCAATACCTACAAGTGGGGAAAATAAGGACACAATTGATTTCAGTTTTGCTGATCATTGCTATTGAACTAACATGGCCTTCAGTGTGACACATCAGTCATAAAGGTTCCTCACAACTTACTGAAGGAACGTGGGCAGATAATTAATAATTATAGATATAGACAAAAGTAAATAAATGGCATTGAGGGTCTTGAATTCACGTTTATAGTCAATTTAAAAAGCAGAAATCTACGAAAGAATCAACTCTACATTCTCAGTTATATGTGGATTCCTCCGGGTTTATAGCATTCACGCACATAAAAAGGCTAATGCTTCAATTCCACATCAATTCCAGGGAGTTAATATAAAAGCAATAGTGAGTGTCTCCTTATTTTTAGTGCAGCTGATATCCAGGCCACAGCAAATTGCAGGTCAACAAGGTTGATTTGCGGTTTGGGTCCTCCTCCTCAAGTCACTGCTGAATTGCCTGATGTCAGAGGAGTATATTAAAAGGACCCAAAGGGCCACTAATGATCTTCTCTCCATCAATGTGCAGCTTGCCAGGAAATGTACTGTGCTTTAATTAATGATTCCGAAGCTAACAATCAATTCACGCCTATGTTAAAAGGAATTAAATCTGTCCCGCTGAAAATGTACCCATTTAGTGGGCGGACGTGGTAATTGTTAGCATTACTGACAGTCGAGCGTGTTGTTTAAAAAAGAATAACAACAAGGCAGGCTGTCCATCTTTGCTTCGGGTCAAACCGAGTGTGGAGGAAGGGTAGCATTCATCATGTGAGCTCTGAGCTATTTTCTGTCTGCTGACTGACTGCAGGCGATCCTTCAGGAGTTCATCATTTATCAAACTGGATGATATCCCCTCCGGCAGGATGGCAGCGGATGAAGTCTGACACCTCCGGGTTTGCCTGGAGAGGAGAGAGCCAATCGGGATGCATTAGGTGCTGGTAAAACCACTTTCATTAAACCGGACTTACAGATGATAACAGATGAACGGTCAGGAGATGCTTCCCTCACATGGCCCCGCTCCCTTACCCTCCTTTTTTTTTCCTTTTTCACAGAACTTCAGTTCAGATTCAGTAGGAAAAGTAAATGCTATGATACCAATAGAGCTGTAATGTGGATGCCATGGTCATAGACTGACAGAACTACAGAATAGATTCTTGAAGTGTCGTCGTACAGTAGGAACTTTCTCGTCACAAAGGAAACAAGACTCACTTTCACTGTAAAAAAGCAAAAAGTAATAATAATAGTTGTGCAAATAGCGTTCTTTACCATGGTTTCTTACTGCTAACTCATACTCACACTCATTGTGTTCATGTCTAATTCCTTTTAAACACGGCTTTGCGACCTCGTGATATGACTTTTAGAATAATTAAACCATAGATATTACACTATCTGTAGTCGGGGAGGTTAGTTTTCCTTCCAATTAACACAGCTGCTTGATAAATGAATGAAAGGGAGAATGAGTGTCTGAATTAATGAAGTCAACATCAGGTAGCATGGCCCTTAGTGTGGCTCACCAGTCAGGAGACTTATACACAACTCACTGAAGGCAGGCAGATAATTAGATAGACCAAAATAAATACACGGCAATTCGGATCTGTATTTTGCTTGTTATAGTTCTGTTAGTTTACAGAAATCTGCTGCGACAGTATCAGTTATGTGTGGATTGATATGTGGTGACATGGTTGGAGGGCGAGCCCTGTACTTAAAAGTAAAAATGTGTAATTATTCATAAAGTGGTGTTGGGCCTACAATCACATTCCTGTTGGACCTTCGGAGGATCAACCGTAGTTACTCAGCATCCAAACAGGCCTTTGCCTGACTCCACAACACTTGACCATTCGGGAGAGACTCTCATCCAGAATAGTCTGCCGGTGTCACACAATCACAATGAAAAGCAAGTGGGTAGTCCGATGCTACCCTCCTGATTTCATAGCCGAGGCCCGGCAATCTCACTCAACTAACAAAGGCCTCTTCAGAGTGTATAAAACGCATGCCCACAGAGAAGCCACACAACTCACCGAAGGGTTATTTTCTGTCCTGTGTGCAGTAAATGGGACACAACACGAAAATCCTCTTGAACCAACACCAACGCAGACAAAGTGGAAGTGCCAGGACGGAGCACACGGTTGGCCCCCGAACCATCCAACAGCTACTGTAAAATAGAGTGAAGGGGTGGGAAACCATCGGGGAAGGGCTCAGCGTCGACGGCAATTACCCGTGCTGAAAATGTACGGATGCATTCAACCGCTGACATCAGCGCTGAAACATCCATGCTGCGGTTTGTCAGTAATGTTCCTTTTGGATGTTCCATAAAGTGTAGTGTGATGAAGCGGCAACCTATTTGTTAACTAGGAAGAGAGAATGTAATGGAGGAATTTGGATCAACAAAGGATTTCCCGACTCCAAACCTGGAGAGAATCAGAAAGAGAGGGCTCGGAAGTTATCTTCCTCCGTTCTTCCGAGAAAAAAAAGACCGATTTGGCAAAAATGTGGATGACTCTTAGGATAACAGTTTTAAGACGGTATACTATGCGGATGCAGCGAGCCACAGCATCAAGACTATTGTTTTTGTGGGACCAGCAAACCGCTTCAAAGTTCTGGTCCAACATAATCCAGGACCAACTGGGACATTTGGACGGTTGTACCAAATAGTCCAAAGCTCCACAAAGCGCTCAGTCGTCGTCCAAATTTTCATATTTTTAAAATATGTAATCATGTCCAAACTTAGTAAAAACTGTTTTCATCTAGGCCTGAATGGATGAAACATTCTGCTTTAATACGTATTTGTTGGCATTTAGTCATGGGATGGTCAAGTATTGTCGAACAGCAACGTAAATTACATTTATAGAACCACAATAGCAAGAAATCTAATATAATATGTTGTTGCATGTGGTGGATGAATCAACACAATACATATCAGAGTAACAGACCTATGGAGAAAGAATAATAAAGATGTCTGGAAACAGACTATTTCGAGAACACGTGTATCCTTTCCTGGCAAAACGTAGGTAGAGCTAAATTAATGTACATGTGGAGAGTTTCTGTCCACTGGGCGAATGTAATTTCCAATATCCATATATATATATGGCTCTATAAGCTGCTGCTGTAAATGCTCCATATGTCCTGATATGTGTGATGGTTGGTGCTGAGCAGGTACTTGAAACACAGCTGCCTGGTGCATCCAAAAAAATGAGGCAAAGCTGTGTATTTGTGTGCAGCTGAACGATGAGGGAAACACTGTGAAGCTCCATTAAGCTGAGGGGAGCGGCACAGTCACATGATACATCTCTATACGTTCATCACTAGGAGAAAACCCTTTGTTATTACAGATGAATTGTTATATAAATATCCATGACGGTTGCTTTTTGAATTTTGAACTAGCAGTTTGAGTTTTGTTGCCGTTTCAGCAGCGAAACAAAAGTAGATGCTGAGTCCCAACATCCGTCATCACTGTGGGAAAGACGAAGCTTAAAGACTGGCCGTGAAGAAGTCCAGGCTTTAGAACCTGTTAGAGAGAACAACACTTGTTCAGTGTGTTATCTTCTTTGCCTGAAAGCAATTCAGTATTTTCAAATTATAAAAAAAAATTATAATTACGTGGCTGTTCGATTAGAAAATAACAAATAAAACAGTTTTGCATCATTTTGAATGCAGTATTTTCACGTTTTAAACCCTGACCTGAACTGATTATCATTTGCACAAAAAAATCACACACACACACACACACACACACACACACACACACACACACACACACACACACTCGTACACAAATGTACAGTCTCTGTTCATTTCCTGCATATAAATACATAGCATATTCGAGTAGTAATGACTGCCCGGCGGGATGACATGATTATGCATGACCACTTCTGGATGTGTGTGTATTTTATCATTGTGTACGCTCGGCATATGCTTGTTAGTAACCGTAGAAACCGTTAAACGATCTTCAGCGGCGATGGAATATATATTCACGTGTGCCTCATTTGTTTACATGTAAATGGGAGGACGAGGATAATTACAATGTGAAATCAATAATTAAATGCGAGTACTAATTGGATGATAGTTTTGACAATAGTTTAATGGAAAGAACTCCGAGTATGGGGACCAATAATTAGATTCTCTGCTTTACTGGATGAAGATCCCTGTTTCCTATTATTGGAGTAGGGAGTCAGAAAGCTATATTCCTCCTGGAGAATGCCGATTTCTTGACCATATATTACGTGGAGCAGGTTTCTAATCACCTTTAACAACAATGCATGTGCTTGATGGATGGAAGCAAGGTCTCCAAAATAAGGTCCATGACTGACCTGCTGCTTGTACACAGATTTAAATTGAACCATTGCTACGGTGCCGTTACTTGTGCAGATCAACGCTCTGATACAATAGAATGGATTAGTCAAAGTAGAGATGTTCCGATCCCATTTTTCCCTCCCGATACCGATTCCGATACTCGTGCTGGGGGTATCGGCCGATACTGAGTACCGATACCGATACCAAACCGACGACATGATGCTAACATTAGCTCCTTTTAGCAGGGGTCAGGTGATCAATTCTTCTTCGCCCCTCTAAAACAGCAGCAGCGGCGAAGAAGAACTGTGTCAAAGCTAACGGAGCTAACCAGTAAATAAATTCCTATTTTCTAATAAATTACGTGGTATCGGACTCCAGTACTCGCCGATACCAATGCCAGCATTTCCGGCAGTATCGGAGGCATTTCCGATACTGGTATTGGAATCGGAACAACTCTAAAAATTATACATTGCAGCACATTTTGATGACACATTTCTCTCAGTCCAAACATCATTTTTGGAGGACATTTCACTCTATGATTTGACTTCAATGCAACAAGATGTTTATATGACTTCTTATCCTAGGATATCTGTTGTTGCTTCTTCCAAAGATTTGACAATAAATCTATACTTAGATCAAAAATAGTTGTAACAAAACGAGGCAGTGATTGTAATATTTCTCTGGTCGTCCATTTACAGTCCGCTTTCTCCAGGAAGCTTATTTCCTAAAACGTCATGTGATCAAGATACTTTATCGGAGTAGAGGGTCAGAAAACCTGACTTCCCGTAAAATGCAGATTTCTTCACCATAAATAACATGTAATCAGGTTTCTAATCAGCTTTTTGCGTGTCCAAGCAACAGATTGCCCTGCAGCTTGTACGTAGATTTAAAAGTAACCATTGCCACGATGCAGTTATTCATGCAAATAAACAGTAGAATGGAGAGATTCAACGATAGAAAGGACAAACATGGAAAACCCCCTTTGTGCTTTTAATGAGCTGATGACATTCAAGTGTAACAACCCAATTTCCACGGACACTCCAATCTTCCACACCCTTCTGTGACGAGCGCAGCTGTCGCTCTCTTTATTTCACCCGCTGACATCTTTTCTTTCACGCGAGATGCTTTTGACTTTGAGTGCCTATTGTGTGCCGTTCACCCAGACGACACCTGACACGGCGGCGTGGCCGCACGACTTCACGAGGAAGAAAAGAAGAAAAAGCCTGCCATTGGGTTTATGCGGACGCTCAGAGCCTCGGTGTATAAACTCTGTGAAAATCGATACGGAGGAGACAAAAGAAATGTATTTTATTTACTACAATTAATCCATCAGCCAGGGGGTAAGGCTCAAAAATAAGCTGCTTTGTTTAGAAGAACATTTATCTCTATGTGCCATGCTGGGGAAGAGGGGCCACGGCTGGATGCTGTCAGTTTTGCTCCACTGGCTTGGTACATTAAGCTGACTATTTGCGCTATGTGAGAATCAATAATGGGGCATCTGTAGAGGACTATTAGAGCCATAATCTTACATGAGCAGGCAGCATCCTCATGATTCAGACAAGGTCTGGAAGAACACCTTGTACAAGGTTAATGTCAAGAGTGGGGAAGAAGAAAAAAAATCATCTCACACTGTAAAATAGGGATTGGAAGGGAGAAAATCTCATGACCTAGAAATCGAGGGATGCTGTGACAGATGTGAACAGATGTCCACATCCTGTGAGATCTCACATGAAAACCGTCAGAAGGTGGACGGATCTGGTTGGTCAATCAGACAAATCATCAGTGGTTTTTAGATTTTTTTGCACCATCCCAAATGTTTTTTATAATAATAGTGATAATATGGAAGCTGACTCACTGAGCCCTGATTGTATAGTGGGTCCTACCTACTCATCAAGCACTCTTCAGTTTGGGCAATCATCCGTGCCCTTACCTGTGTACCGCCTGGCAGTTGCTATGACAACAGCCTCTGCTTGATCAGCCTCCTATTCATGGAGTGACACTCGAATGACCACTTCATGGATCAGTGAGAACGCACCCATCTGGATAAAGAGATACGGGAGAGATGTAATAATAATAATAATGATGATCACAGACACATTCATCACTTTAAACTCCCCTGAAAAGTTTCAGTTCTGTCTCATTACGCCGCAACTGTGAATCAATTTCCAGAAGATTTGTCTGTTGACTGATTCAGGATCAGCCGCCGATCCACACGTGAGGCCGCGATGGTTCTCAAGGTCAAACCGGCCGACGGATGCATTAATCAAGATATTAAACTCTGTCTGCCTTTTCATGTTCATGTTTCCAAGCCCCGGTAATGTATGCGCCCATTACCGGCAATAGCCTTCCAAAGTATTTACATTGTAGAATTAATCTTTGTGCAGTAGTTTTCATTGTAAGTGGCAGGGTCGGCCATTACCACACTGGATTCAACTTTGTAGAAGATGTGGAAACCATTTCTTACATCATAATTAGACCGCTGTTTTTATCATGTTATAGTTCACAACGTCAGTGACCATCACTTGATACAGTGATAATTTAAACATTCATGGAATGCCATTAATTAGTCAAATCTAACATTGAATCCATATGTGAGCACAAATTGAGGTAGTTTTGAATGATAACGCATTATAATCTCTTGGGAGCTTTAGTCCCATCATATCAATACAATCAAAGTTTCTCCACTATCTGAAGTGTTTATAATGGAATCGTCTTTGATGGCGGTCTCAAGGAGCCGGATCTCGTGGTGACGGATCGATTGTGTCTTCTTGGTTTTTATTCATTTGTGTGCTGGTTGGTTAATGATCTTGATTATTTTTTATTTGTATTCCTTCTTTAGCTCCGGTGCTTCATCCATGTGTCTGTTTTTAATTGTAATTACTAATGTCGAAAGCTTTATCATAACACTATTGTGTTTGTTTCTGCAACGTTGGTGGTGGCTCACATGTTAATAATTCATTAATAAACAGATAACTGTGCTTTTCTTTATGTACCTGGTCATAAATAGGGGGCATTTTGTTGGCTGCCAATAGATGGTGCTAGAATCCAGAAGTGAAGAATTTACATAATGAGAATCCCGAGATAAATACCAAATATTCTTTGTTCCTAAACAACTTAAAATCCCTTTTTCTAGAGTCCTTCCAGAACCCTTTCATGTCACACATCTTTTTAATGGACAATCATATATTTGACATTTTTTTCTCTCCAAATAGCACAGTAGTTGTAGGAGTCAAAGAGGGAGATTAGGAAAAACACCCACACAAACACTCCCTTGCCCCGTTCATACAGCAAAGATTAAAACGGGCTAATGCCGTCACTGAACAAGGATTACACGTGTGCCTTGCAGCGATGACGAGTCGCGTTTCAACGCCGCTCGGCTGCTGATGCAGCTCCTACAAAATCCTCTTGAAAACTGATTTTAGATTTCAGCCTTTTTTCCCAACATATTGCTTTTTAAATTCTCCCGACACCTTTCACTCACATCTCCATGATGAACATAGAGCGGGGCAGGTTTGCGTGTGATTTCTACTCATATTTTAGTCCCAACTAGCGCCGATTCTTCAAACTCTCTCTACCTCGGCCTCGATGCGGAAGGCGTATGCATCCGCCGCGTAGCTGTAACGTTGCCTGCAGAGCCGAGATACAGTAATAGACTATGACAGGGCCTTTTCTCTACCTGCCCGCGGGGCAGTTAGTCATGTGCGGTTGAAGTCAAGCTCGCCCTCTCAGGACCTCCACAATCCAGAGCATATTCTGTCAGCAACCCCATCTCCCCGACAACATTCTGCTCATGTCATCTATCAATCTTTACCTTCGCTTATTCACGAACCCCCGAGTCAGGCCCGGAGATGTGACAGTGACTGCTGGTGCTTCTGGGGCTTCGCTGCCCCCCTCCTCCCCCTCCTCTTGCAGAATGGCCCATCGAGCGGTAGACGGCCAATCACATGTGACAGTATGAGGACCGCAGACCTTCGGAGGAAGCTGTTTGTGGCGTAAACAGCCTCTGACAGCAACACTGACTAACAATACACACAGCTGCAGAAAGTGGAGCTATTTATATCCTGTAAAAAAACCCAACAACCAGGTGACAGAGCAGAGATGAAGCATGCTGGGAAGCCAACGGCACCGACATGAAAAAGGAGAAAGAAAAAAAGAAACTCTTTTTGACATCACAACAAGCAAATATGAGCAGTCAACTTTCATTTGAGCAGAACGCCTTCATGCTGCCGAGATGTCACTTCAGCGCTTTTTAACGTGGAGCCGTAAAGCAATGGTTGAAGGTTAACGCAAGGACAACACGCATATACTGTATCTACAAATACAATTACACTGACGATGCCACCTTTCATGACGGGACATTGGAGAGAAGTCAATCGCAGTTTTTATATATCTGCCATGTTGTTGCAGCTCAACAGTTTGGCAAAGCCCCCAGACCCCCAAAGTGCTGACACGACTCCCTCTGCACACAGAAACAGCCACTTCCTATCGGTCTCCTGACGCACGGCAGGAACGCAGCGCATGTTTGCAGCTGCATCATAAAATATGGGACATGAATGCATTTTTCCTGCATGTCCAGGCTAAACGATGAGCGATGTCACTGGATGCGGCATCACTTCGGTTTTCAACGAGTTTAGAAATCACACCAGACTTCTTTAGTCCACACCTCCGGCTGCATTAGCCGGCTACCTGCGTTACACTAGGACTGAACTGTCCTCAGTCCAGTTGCATTGTGGGTAATGTAGGCACCAGGTTTTGACAAGAAAGAAGATAATAATAAAAGATATCTCTGGTTCTGCACCATCAATTTTGATCCTTAAAAAGAAAATAGCATGATGAGAGTGCATCCTCGTAGAAGCTGCGTTGTTTGGATAAAAACCAATCTGTTTGGTACATGTGTTATACTTCTGTAAGGTAATCCACATACGGACATATCGGAGGGGGTTGGAGGAGTGAAAGTGGTTTTCATAAACACCTTTATATTCTCCAGATGAATCCCCGTTGACAAAGTACAGCAAGGAAAACACAGAATCAGATGAAGCTCTGAAATGTTTGCTTCAGGATCCCAAATAACAAAAAACACAAATCTCACCTTTATATTATACATGTTTCTATTAAGAGAAAGCAGCAGTACACAACTTCAGCTAGTTAGTATATATATATATATATATATATATATATATATATATGATAAGTAGGCGATTAACCAGGTACATACTCCAACAATAAAAAAGCACAGAGATAATTGAAAGTAGCAAAAGCAGTTTTGTTGTTTTCCAGAAATACGAGAACAAAAAAGTTGCTAATACTCGAGGGTAATAGGGCAATGCGGAACGGCGAATGGATTAAGAAATTAACTTGTTTTCATCTTGTTGCAGTTCATTATTTCAAAGAGAATAAGACATTAAGATGTTCTTTCAATAAACAAAGGCTGATTAATATCCACGGCAAACAACGTCTAATGGCTCCTGTCTTGTTTGAGATTATTTGGGGAAATCTTCACAAACATACAAAGAAGCCTTTCATGCCCCCCCCCCCCCCCACATCCCCAATCCAACACTTACTGAGAGAGAAAAAAGGAGAAAATACATTACATTTGCCAGAAACAAACAAAGACTCCTGAAAGCAAGAAGTACAAAGAATGTATTTGAAGTGTGAGAAAAAAAAATCCAGGGTTTCAACTTCCAAATTGTCTTTTGTCAGATGACGTCGCAGCTTTGTGAGATATTAATAATGAATATTGTGGATTCAGACAGCAGGCATTAGAGCCGGGCTGACCCACGTCGGCTGAAATCAAACAGGTGGTGCTGCTCGTCAGGACCAAAAAAATCTGCCTCATTACGGACTCGGAGTCGTCAGCTACATCAAAGAAGGCCTCTTCTTCCTTTTTCCCCCCGGAGGGAGCGGCTCGGGCTACGACCTGCAAACTAAACAGCACTGAACCGGAGGGAGATTCCTGTCTGATCCTCACCTCGCCTCGCTCCTTCCCTCCATACAACATCTTTAAGGTGCACGCAACAAAGAGAGAATACATTAAATGGCAATTCCAGGTTTGCGTTCCACTGATGACCAGCGGAGGAGACAAGTGCTCACTCGGAGACCCGCCCACTAAAGTGATACAAATGAGGTGTTTATGTGGCGTCGACCTCGAGTGGTTGAACCATTTCGGAGGGGGCGGGGCTTGGGGGGCTTTACTGTCATGAAATAAATGTGATGATTAAGTGGATCAAAGGACAGTTTTTACACAACTTTTTTATTTGCTGCTAAAGTGGTTTGTCATTTTTAATTTGTGTCTTTGTTAAAGGAGTAGTTTGACATTTTTGGGGAATGTGCTGACGCTATAAGAAGGTCATTACTGTGTTAAAATAAACACTTATTATAACGACTATAAAACAGTTTAGGATTCTACTGGAGGCAGCAGAATCTTTCCCCTTTGCTAACCGTTATTATGCTAAGCTAAGATGAGTGTGTCCTGGCTCTATACATATTTATCACATACTGTAGACATGATAGTATCCATCCTGTTATGGGCAGGAAAATTAATGTATTTGAGTATGTGAATAATTTTTTTTAACCTTTATTGAAACAAGAAAATGTCTCATCTCTTTTACAAGAGAGTCCTGGCCAAGACAGGCAGCACCACAGGTTAGAAACAACAGAGAAGATATAAATATAGATCAAACAGAGCATGTACAGACTGTTCCAACATCAATAGGAAGGGATTTAAATCTGTTTAGAGAAACAGCTCCTTCAGTTTCAGTTCATTCTGCAGCTGGTTCCATGCGGAGGGCGCAGCATAACTAAATTAATGAATTATACCTCTCAAGATCGGGTTTGAGTCCAACGCTGGGACCTTTGACGTCACACCTCAGTCTCCAATCCGTCATCTGTCCAATAAACCTGACAGACGACAGATCTTCTTATAGTTTCTACATGCAGAACACACACATTATCGCTCAAAGTTAGGAGGCTTCTTTCCAAATGAAAGCTTGTATTATTTGTGACAATCTACCTTGTCAATCAAGATTAGCTGGAGTCACTGAAAGATGCAGGATTTCCATCCAGTTCAGTGCTTCCTCTGTTCCACATAAAAATGCATTATTCAAGTCAGGAGCAGCTCGGTTCGCGACGCGTCTTCACAGAGAAGTTTGAGGATAATTCATGGCGTATATGCAGCAGGATGATGATGATGATTCACATCTGTACACACAGCTGGGTTGAAAATATCACGCTTTAGCAGGAAAGGTCTTCTTGCAGTCCAAAAAATAGATTATATACTGTAAAAAGGCCATATTTTAAAGTTTCCATAAACATAAAGTAATAAAAGGAAGTGTTCTCATTATTAAAAAGGTGAAATTGTAAAAATTCATGTTTTTATTCCCGATGAAACGGAAGTAAGAGTGTCTTTAGGTTCGTATCAGACGTGCAAACTCACATGGAATCAACATTTGGACTGTCAACTATTATTGTTATAGTTTTCCCTGAGAGGCAACAGGTCCACACACACACACACACACACACACACACCCACACCCTTGTCATTTTCAGATTGATTGACGGATGGATGATAAGATACTATTGGTTGAAGTTGGTACTAACTCACATTTTATTTTGTTTTACAGGAAGAAAATATGATTAGATGTTTACATAAAAATGACAATATTTGTTAAAAAGGCCATTTTTCATTTCATCTGGACTTTAAGGCAGCGTGGACTGAACATTTTTTCAGATATACTGCAAGGCCGGGTGTTTTGCTTTGCAGCCACCTTTTTAATGTGGCATACCACTGCATAAAATGGTATTGATTGAATAAAAAAGAGCTGGCTTCCACTCCACCCTGGCATCCCGAGCAAGCAGCACTTACAAATTGTGATCTATGGTGAGTAAAACTCCTCACGTTGGCGAGTTGCCCTTTCATTTATCACGGTGAGCGTAATCACTGTTTATCTGTTTCGCATCATGGCTCCTACCTGCAGAGCGGTCACTTTTTAGTGGCATTAAGTGAACACGTGGAATTCGATGCACGCCCGGGAAATATCACCTTTAGTGCCGTGAAATAATATTCAGGAAACGCATTCATCACTGCAAGATATTTCAAATAACGTAGGAGACGTAGGAGAAAAGGAATTTAAACCCGACTGGGTTAAAGGTTCAGGAACTGCGAGGTAACTTCTCTAAGTGCTACTAAGGATAATAAATCTCATCAAGTTTATGTGTTTGGATGATGAGCCAAACTAGGTGTGAGGAGGGGGAGGGGGGGCGCTAATGATAGAAAGGCATCCAGACGAGCAGCGTGGTCGTGATTAGATCTCACCGCATGTCTGATGAGTAATTCATCTGCTCTTAATGTGCTGCAGCTGCAGCCTAATGAGCGAGGCCTAGAGAGGAGACCTGGACACCAGCTTAACCATGACTCGGCAGTTATCGCCTCCAATGTGTGGGGGTCCGGAGTTCAGACACGGAGGGCTCCACACTTCCACTTCAGTCAACTGGCAAAATCCCACCTATCTGTTCTGTATTATTTATATTAGCTCAGACTATACTGTATAGTATAACTATGACTCAATATACTATACTTTATACTGTAGCTATGACTCAATATACTATACTGTATACTATAACTATGACTCAATATACTGTACTGTATACTATAACTATGACTCAATATACTATACTGTATACTATAACTATGACTCAATATACTATACTTTATACTGTAGCTATGACTCAATATACTATACTGTATACTATAACTATGACTCAATATACTGTACTGTATACTATAACTATGACTCAATATACTATACTATATACTATAACTATGACTCAATATACTATACTGTATACTATAACTATGACTCAATATACTATAACTATGACTCAATATACTATACTATAACTATGACTCAATATACTATACTATATACTATAACTATGACTCAATATACTATACTGTATACTATAACTATGACTCAATATACTATACTATATACTATAACTATGACTCAATATACTATACTGTATACTATAACTATGACTCAATATACTATAACTATGACTCAATATACTATACTTTATACTATAACTATGACTCAATATACTATACTTTATACTATAACTATGACTCAATATACTATACTTTATACTGTAGCTATGACTCAATATACTATACTGTATACTATAACTATGACTCAATATACTATATACTATAGCTATGACTCAATATACTATACTATATACTATAACTATGACTCAATATACTATACTGTATACTATAACTATGACGCAATATACTATATACTATAACTATGACTCAATATACTATACTATATACTATAGCTTTGACTCAATATACTATAACTATATACTATAACTATGACTCAATATACTATACTATATACTATAGCTTTGACTCAATATACTATACTATATACTATAGCTATGACTCAATATAATATACTATATACCATAGCTTTGACTCAATATACTATACTGTATACTATAACTATGACTCAATATACTATACTGTATACTATAACTATGACTCAATATACTATACTGTATACTATAACTATGACTCAATATAATATACTGTATACTATAACTATGACTCAATATACTATATACTATAACTATGACTCAATATACTATACTTTATACTATAACTATGACTCAATATACTATACTGTATACTATAACTATGACTCAATATACTATACTATAACTATGACTCAATATACTATACTATATACTATAGCTATGACTCAATATACTATACTGTATACTATAACTATGACTCCATATACTATACTATATACTATAACTATGACTCAATATACTATACTGTATACTATAACTATGACTCAATATACTATATACTATAACTATGACTCAATATACTATACTGTATACTATAACTATGACGCAATATACTATATACTATAACTATGACTCAATATACTATACTATATACTATAGCTTTGACTCAATATACTATAACTATATACTATAACTATGACTCAATATACTATACTATATACTATAGCTTTGACTCAATATACTATACTATATACTATAGCTTTGACTCAATATACTATACTATATACTATAGTTATGACTCAATATACTATACTATATACTATAGCTTTGACTCAATATACTATACTGTATACTATAACTATGACTCAATATACTATACATACTATAACTATGACTCAATATACTATACTATATACTATAGCTATGACTCAATATACTATACTTTATACTATAGCTATGACTCAATATACTATACTTTATACTATAACTATGACTCAATATACTATACTATATACTATAATGATGACTCAATATACTATATTATATATACTATAACTATGACTCAATATACTATACTATATACTATAACGATGACTCAATATACTATACTATATACTATAACTACGACTCTATACTATACTATATACTATAACTATGACTCAATATACTATACTATATACTATAACGATGACTCAATATACTATACTATATACTATAACGATGACTCAATATACTATACTATATACTATAACTACGACTCTATACTATACTATATACTATAATGATGACTCAATATACTATACTATATATACTATAGCTATGACTCAATATACTATACTTTATACTATAGCTATGACTCAATATACTATAACTATGACTCAATATACTATAACTATGACTCAATATACTATACTATATACTATAACTATGACTCAATATACTATAACTATGACTCAATATACTATACTTTATACTGTAGCTATGACTCTTCTCTGTTCTGGTCCTCAGTGGTGGAACGAACTCCCGACTAATGTCAGGACAGCAGAGTCACTGCCATCTTCCAAAAAAGGCTCAAGACTCACCTGTTCAGACTTCACCTCGACTCTGCATAACATGACCCACTAACACCTCCCCCCTCCCCCCCCCAAAAAAGAAACAAAAAAACAACCTTATAGCACTCTGATCGTAGCACTGTTGCTCTTGAAGTACTACTTGACTCAGATGAGGACCTAACACTTGTTCTATTTTTAGCTCTTACTTTATCGGCAATGATACGTTGTGGTTTCTTTGTTTCCTTCTTTTGACAAATGTACTTATTGTAAGTCGCTTTGGACAAAAGCGTCTGCTAAATGACCTAAATGTAAATGTAAATGTAACGCCATGTTGTATGTCAGACTTCCATGTTAGACGCACGAACCAGGATTTCCAGTCTGAAGGAAGCGAAACGATAAAATTCACCTATGAAAAGAGATGCTACACTTCAACAACATCCACTGTTATGTGCCCAGCGTTCATTATTGCTCTTGTCAGGGCTTGTACGCCAGAAAAACGCTTTAACAACTGCATCATTAGGAAACAATGTTTGTACTCCACATTAGTGTGGTGATTTTAAAAGCATACTTTTTGTCTTTGAATAAACTGCCAGTTGTGTCTATGCGAAATGCCTCTTTACATATGGAGTGCTCTATAGCGTCCTTGTTGTTATGCTAAGAGGGCTGGAGGCTGGATGCATGTGTGGAGGGGTTGGAGAAATGATGAGAAACAAAAGGGAGTGACTGGCTGAGAGTGATGGAGGTGGCAGCAGCTGCAGACGTCGAGCTGCCGGTTCCTGGGCGGCTTTGCCTTCCAAGAACCTTCTCATCCGACACAGAGCTGGGCATAAGAACCACTAGCCCAGTCAGAAGAAGCGCTAATAAGAAGAGGCCTTATGAATTATTGATTGTGACCCCCCCCCCCCCCTCTTTGCAGCCCAGCACCCCTTTTAGAAACAGATTCCCGTTAAATCCAGGCGGCTTTGCTGGGCTCTCAGTTGTGGCTCTCTGAGCACAGCAGCTCTCCAAGAGAACGGGAGCGAAAGTTGTTCCAGAAAGAGAAACCAATTAAAGGCGGCATGGTGTCCTCTAGCCCCCCCCCACCCCCCATGCTGCTATCCCATGATCCTTTAACTCCTCTCCATTGGTCGGAGTCAAACCTTTCCCCCAGCAGTGTCCCACTAATGTTCAGGCTGCCATTGTTGATCTGAGGTCCAGACACTTCTTTCCTATTCTCTGTGGTCCACCACCCCAGACCCCCACACACACACTCACACACACACACACACACACACACACACACACACACACACACACACACACACACACACACACACACACCCCACCCTGATTGACAGTTTTCTCCCCCGTGGTGAGACCACACTGTTTGTTGTCGACAGCAACACGTAAAACCCAGAAGTCTCTAGATCGCTAACCACCCGGTCAAATGCACTCACAGTGTGGAGTGTGTGTGTGTGTGTGTGTGTGCGTGTGTGTGTGTGTGTTTGTGTGTGTGTGTGTGTGTGTGTGTGTGTGTGTGTGTGTGTGTGTGTGTGTGTTGGGGGGGTTTCAATGTATTCCCCGATCTCATTGTGCATTCTGGAAACACGTCAGTCACCCACTCAAGGACGGGCGAGGCCGTGTGCTTAACATGCAGGGCCTACATGTATGAAATCACCACTCTGATGCTAATAGATATTGACAAGGAGGCAATCTTGTTTCATGGTATTTGCGGTCCGGTGCAGACGTGACGAGCGGTTTGCCGAAGCTGTGTTGCAAAAATAAATAAATAAATAGCTGCAATTGACAATAAATATAAAGTGATCAGTCATTAAAATGCTAAATCTCCATTGTAGCTGCTTGGGAGCCCAAACAACCAGTAGATCTACAGAAAATATACTCTAATAATCAATTAATCATTTGAATAATTTAGCTCCAGCTTCTCAAATGTGATTTTTTTTTTCTTCCAGGAAAATTGAATACCTTTGGGACAAAATAAGAAATCTTTTCAGACTTGATGGTCATTTTTGTATTATTTGTTGTCGTAGAGAAACCGGTCGGTGGATGAAAGGATGATGGAGAGAATAGGTAGTTTACAGTGTGACTGCTTTGTGTATATTTACAGATATTTACTCCACAGTATTTTGCTCCTAGGTTTATCCATTCCCTCGGTGAAATGACCCCGAGCCTCCATCTGAAGAGGCCTGCTTCATTAACCAGGGGTGAAATGATTTGTGCTGAACAGAGCACCATGAAAGGGGACGGACCTGGACTGTGAAATATTTTTTTCTTCAATATTTCACTCTCTTGCGACAACTATGATGGAATCCACACAAAATAAACAAGAAAAATAGTTTCCAATTCTTTGCTCTTGTGGCTTTTTAACTTAGTTTATTTTATTTTATGCCTAGGCTATTTGAATAGAAAATCCAGAAAAAAATGATCTCCCAAATGAAGTCTGGAATTCGGTATCTGTTATCGAATTCAGTGGCTGTCCACACAAATGAGAGTGCGGGGAGATCTGGTATTCATGTGCTTGCTCACCTCGAGGCGAGCTCTTCACTTATATATGACTGTGTATAGTATCCATTCCACAGCTCGCCATGCGAATCTCTTGCTTCTCCCTCGCTCATCCAGGCAGGTCATAGGGGCTGCCAGATAAGCAGAGCTATATTGAAATATTCAACAGGAGTCAGAGACTAGACCGGAGTGTTAATGGTGTCTTGGTGGGCTGGATGGAGAGGAGGATGAGGGTGGAAGAAGAAGAACGGAGGAAGATGGAAAACAAGAAAACAGAAGTGGATGATGAAGATGAAGCTGAACTAAAGCCTGACGTTTCCCTCAATGCAGACTCCTTAGTTAGTTTCCTAACATCCAGAGCCCTCTCCTGGCCAGATGGATTCCCTGTTTGCCGTTCTGCTCCTTACCAGACCTCCGTACCCCCCAGATCCTCACAGATCAGGACCGATGATCATCATAACACGGCAGTGTGGAAGCTGCAGCGGCTGCCTTGGGTCAGCCAAGTGTATTATGAAGCCTCACACGCTCTCCAATCACGAGGTTAAGGAGAAATGGCGGACCGGAGTTTTGACAGAATTGCTCTCGCTGTGAAAAGAATGAAACACAATGGTGATAAAATTACAGTGCTGGTAAAAGGTTATTCTTTTATTTGCTGGGGACAAGAGGACTGAACCTTGTAATCTCTCTTGTAATCACCCTGAAAAATAAATTGATTCAGGAGGAGAAGCACAAGCCCGATGTACGGGTCGAAAGTAAATTAGCACATAATCACCCCGCTCTTTTAATCCAGCTCCACCAGACCAACGGTGCCTCAGTCCATTGTTGAAGTGGGTTAGTTTAAGGTGACTGCAGTGAGGAGGAGACAAGAGGAATTAGATATTAAAGCTAGAACACTGGCATATCAAGGACTTCATCTTTATTGTAAGTGACCTAATGAAGAACCCTTTTGACCTTTTTTGCAAAGCTATCAAAAGCACTTAGACATGCTGTCGATTTTATGTTTGTTTCCTGGAGAGTCTGGGGGGATTTACTCCCCGTGGGGAAGATGCAGCAGAGAGGACACATTATTTTTTGTCTCTCTGCTCATCAAGAAGCTTTTCCTTTTCTATGTGGGGGAAAAAAATCTCTATTTCCAACCCCCCCTCACCCTTTGCTTGAGGATTTATGGGAAGCCGTTTGTTAAACAGTACAGTCTATCGTGTGTGCTGACACTCTACAGTTTAAACGGCCATTAGAAGAGCCGTTTGCCTGTTAAAACGTGGTATTACACAGCAGCCGTAAATAAACACTCCTGACAACGTACAAATAAGTGGTCATGAACGTACCGCTTTATAGTCCCGATGACGCCACTAACCATGATTAAACAGCACTTCCAGCTTTATGCTGATTCTGATCCTCTTTCGTATTTCAACACTTTAAAAACGGTTCATGTGGCGCCCGTAGATTTAAGACGGCCGACATTAATGAAACGTCAAAAGGTTCAAATCTCACCATCTGTTTGTTTTTCTCTCTCTCCCCCTCGTCTCCCATGGAGCTCCAAAGGGTTCAGTATTAAGTAAATAATTATGAAATAAATCAACACATGAGAAAATTGTGGAAAACATATAAAGCAGACAATATTGTATTAAATTAAAGGTGCTAAATACGAGAATGGGAGCATTCAGCCACTCAACGACTCTCAACATGGTGAAGGCTGCTAGCTGCTAACAGTGCTAACACATATTTATTTCATAATGTTGTTAGTTTCCATTATCTCTCCATTATAACCGTCTAATAAAGGCGCATGTTGCACAAAAATTACATATTAACCTCCTTATGGGTGCAAAATGTTTTCTATAGAACTGCTGTGGTGCTTTTACAATGCCTCCCCCCTATGCACACACACACACACACACACACCAGGATAGGCTGATATAGAAAACTCATGTTTTCCTAGCACAGAAACCCCATTTTTTTAAATAAGAATATACACTATTAATAATATTTAACAATATTTAAAGATGCAACTGTAATATGTAATTTTCTTTGTGGTACCTTAACTCAAATGACATCATTTGCACCTCGTTCATTCAGGCAGCACATCTCTCTCTTTCTGAAACTGTGGAACAGTCCATGTTTGTTGCTTTTTTGAATTCCCCCTTTTACCATCGACATCGTCAGCGAGCCCAGCAGTGTGCATTAGACATTAAAAGCCCCATATATCTAAAATAGGCCTCTGAGCATTAGAAGGAGCTGCGCTGCTTTTAACTTGCTGTGGAAAATGGGAGCTTATGCTCCCTCGCTCCTTTGTTTCCTGATGGTTCCAGCTCCACGCTGCATCAGCTCTGAGGAGCTTGGGACTTCAGAGGACTCTCTTGAAGCCATAACATCAACCATGCAGAGAGTAACACAGAAACTGTTACAAAAGTACCCTGGGAATTTGACTGTTTTCAGGATAATAAGTAGAGAGAGCCTGTGTTAACTTAGGGAAAAGTCACTGAAGAAATCCAGCACATGTCACCTTCCCTACCTCTTCTATAAGACCACTGCAGCAAAAAAGGCAATTAATCCAGCAATATGTGAGAACATATTTTCTGAAACAAGAAGTGTAGATGTTGTAATTTGGAGACAGGTTCCACAGTCCATCTGTGTGGCTCATTTTTTCCAGGAATGATTAAGACATTTAATTGATATGTTAAGAAAAATCATACAAAATCTGTGCAGCCCTCATTGTGTTGTCGCTTACAAAAACAGAGGACAGAAATGCATAAATAAATAAAATGAAATCACGAAGGCCCCATGCAGACTCCCTGGTGTTCACCTGCAATATAAAATATAGATTTTTTTTTTTTTTGGTGGAGGAGCAGGATGCTTCCACGATCATCTGGAGCTCTGCTGAGCCCACCACTCGGGTCAGACCGAGTCACAAGCAGTCTGGGAGAAGGATGTGAGGGGGTCAAAGGGTCAGTAGCATGGGGGACACCATGCTGAATGTCAAACTGAGGGGAAAACACAGTAGACCAGCCGAAAGCCACAGCACAGCTCTGCACTCAGCCAGCAGCCCTGACCTGTTGACTGAAGTATTTTGCTCTTTCTCTAACCGTATACAGCATTGCACACCAAATCCAATACAGGTCAGACTGGCATTGACCATGCACTACATGCTGGAGCAAATGCCATAACATCAGAGAGGGTGTGTGTGTGTGTGTGTGAAGGCTGCTAAAACAAGAAACAACAAACCACCATTGGTCTCCGGACAGATAGTGATGATCAATACTAGGTAGCATCACATGAGAATGTTTGCAGCAGTTCATGACGGGGTTACTACTGCATACAGGAGGAGACTCCAAGTGTGTGTGTGTGTTTACTGTGAATGCATGTGTGTGTGTGTACCAGCTGTGGAATCGGTAGCTGTGAACAATAATGGACAGAAGGCCAGCGCTACCAAGTGAAGTGCAATAACCTAAGTGCATTGGGTCGTTCCCATGGTGCACTGGCGACAACAGCGTATGTGAACTGCTCCTTACCACTCAAATAGGACAGGAAACGGGGAAATGACGTGCCTAGATATGTCCAAGGTAACACAATCTGCCTACCAGCCCCATGGATTTAATCCTTACAAAAATTGGCAGCATAAAAGCTAAATCTTGGCCAATTTCGGCAGGCTTTCGTGCCAGACTTTAACTTCTTAACGAGCAAGCTTTAGAGATGCTGCAAGGCGGGTTTAGTTCCCTTATACCGAGCCAGGATGGTTCCCCCTGTTTCAGATCTACATGCTACGATAAGCTAAGCTAACTGTCTGCTGGCTCCAACTGCATATTACTGTGCAGACATGAGAATTGAGAATGGTATGCATGTTCTGATCTAACTCTGCAAGAAAGTATAGCCGAATTGATGGAGGGATTTATGTCATGATACCATCGGTTGAAAGCTGGTTGGTACAAGCTGATGCAAGCAAGGGTCACATTTTGTTCTCCAGGAAAAAGAAGATATTGGGTTTTGATATAAAACATACAAAGGAATTTAGTTTTTTTTATATTTTGTGCCTGTGACCGAGGATGTGATTTCAGCTCGACTTAAAACAATGTTCAAAGTGTGTCAGAGGAAACATCCTGCAGACCATTACATACCACGGCAGGTGTGGCCTCGGCTTCCTGTTCTGGCATGAGTGGCACCCGGTGTGGTCTTCGGTTTAACCCGCGTTTAAAGGTTCAGTAACCCTTTAAATCACCTTTTCCTTCCTCATTCTGCTTGATCTTCAGCTAATCTAATTCCAGTGAGTCGCTGCCACGTGATCAGCTGATTAGACGTGTGTGCTAACGAGCGGTTGAACAGGTGTACCTAATAAAGTGGTCGGTGAGTGTAAATCACCACGGCGACTGCTCATTAACTCTATTGGTGCTCTGATTAGCTGTTCGAGAAGTCATTGAGCACATTGTGTGCATAGCAATTTGCACCATTTTTTTATTTTTTTTATCTGCAGCCATGCTCGTCCCAAACTGGTGCCAGGAAAAAGGAGGGGGGTGATCAACTTAATTAAACCCTATTAGACATCCTATGAGGTGGATTGGATCAACCCTGTGAGTCGTGGATGGAGGAGACGCTGATAAACGAGCCGGTGCACAATCAGACACAAAACCATCAAAAAGAGTAACAATCATGTTGTCTCAAATGATAAAAATGGGGGCATTACTCCGGGATGGATTGCCTTTTGTATGCGTCCACCCCGTTGGGTCAATGCAGCCATTAGTGGAGCTCATATTTCTACATAAAAACCCTGCTGTTCGGCCCATCCGATTGTATATAACTACCATTAGTCTGTCAGGAGCGGCATCGGACCATGCAGGGTTCCTTGTAGCAATAAAGAGATTCCTCATTGACTTCACACTAATGCCTGCCCCGTAATGAGGTTATAAGCCCCCCCCCCCCTCTTCAGGTATGAATTAAATCCTTCAGGTTTATATGCATAACTGTAATAGGCACCTCTGATAGGGGCCACGGAAATCCAGCAAAACGACAATTGCAATTACTCCGAAAGTCACAAATTTACATCATTCAAAAAGATGAAAAACTGAAGCGCTGGTTTAGGGAATGAAATAACGATTCATGTTCACATCCTCAAAGTGAGTATTCAAACATGAGGGACATAAGAGCAGCGCCTCGGCATTGATAGGGCTCCTGAAACACCTTCAGACCTGTCATTACTGTTCCTCGTTGAAATGAGCATCAAAAGGGGGGAAGATCCCCCACGGTGACATTTATAAAGTTGCCATACCACCGCTTTGATATTTCAAACAGATCTAGGTTTAAACACGCCGTCTTTGAAGACTCCCCGTTTCTAGAGAATGTCAAAAATAATACTGGCACTTTGCAGAGGGGAGAATTTGCTTAAGTTTCATCAAACAGTGTATATCGGTGAAATGTAATGCTGCATAACGTGCGATACAAGCCTGAGGAAAGTTAATCTTCTTGTAGCCCGTGTAGACGCCTGTCAAACTATCAGTGGAAGGTTGTTGTGAGGTGGGATTTCAGCGTCACGTGGACGTAAAATGCCAAAGTATATGCCAAGGAATTGACAAGCTGATTATGAGCAGGCACAGTTGAAGATAGATAAATGTACAGTTATAAAACCACTTTTATTCATATCATATGCTACAGTTTGACCATGAAATGGTATAAGAAATAAGTTGCCCATAAAGTTGGACTATTTGGTGTTCAGACACAATCCTCTGTTTCCTATTTTATCCCCACTTTATGGGCGACCCTGTATAAGAAAGCGTGTTCTTGTCGAGGCCTCTGGTCATTTTAACCAGATAGACTTTTATTTACTTATTTTTGCAAACAAACTTCCACTCTCTTGTCACAGTAGGATATTTTTTGGTGGATTGAAGGTAATTGCCAGAAGGTTTGACCAAGAGGAGAATGTTCTTAAGAGTGGATTCCCGTTTTCTTTTTATCATGCCCTCAAAAATCTATGGTATTAGATGAGCGACTTTGAGTTCCAACCCAAAGGGAGTTAGCCATCCCTGCTGTCCCGTTAACAACGGTGCTCCTCCCCAACCACCCACAGCATCCCAGTAATGGTTTGTTATGGCCATGCCCTGAAAAGTGATGATACACCAGTTTGGCCGGGCCGTGCTTACTCACCGTTAAATAGGGATATCTCTCTTTTTCTTTTTTCTTCTTTCCCTTGAACACCTTGCTCCGCCGCTCTGTCCATCATAATAAGAGCTCTTGTATCCGAGCCCTGCCTGTGAGAGAGTAATCGTGTGAAGCAGGGAATAACATATCACTCGGTATGCCTCAAAGCTCCTGTAAAGCCATAGTCCTAATGAAATATTAATCTGCGGCTCCCCGCTAATGATAATGCACTATCAAGCATGAGTTGCTCCCGCTGTGGCGGGCAGCTTCCCTGTCACATCCGTGTTATGAAAGGATATTCCTGCTTCTACAGCCCGCAAATGAGATTTGAATCTGTGAATTACAAAATGGTTAAAGTGGGCAGGACCGCCGCCTTTATGAATCCTTTACGGAGCCTGATTTCCTCCGACAGTTGCACTAAAGACCTTTCAACAGTCGCCTGTTCTCACTCTCTCAAATGTACTTTAAGCCAAGACATCAGCACATTCTACAAAGTAGGCTGCTTTCTGCCCCGTGTAACCCTATTAATGCCTTTTTATTCAGTAAACATCCATCCATCTTTCCTTAACCTTAAGTAAGTGGTTTCAGTTGCCTTAACTTTAAGATGAAAACTGTAGAGCTCCTAAGGCGACGCCAGTTTCCAGTGAACACAAGATAGCTTCTGCATCACGCAGTTTCTCAGCCTCACTACTTTGGAAAAAACTTTTACTCATGCCCCCCCGAGGCCGTTCTCTCCTGTTATTACTGAGAAAGTTAATTAAAATGATGCTAACGCTACAACAACAACTGCTGAGCCTCACATGGTTTTACCTCGAGTAGCTAGCTGAATGAAAATTTAACAACAGCATGATGATGTCTTTGACGATTTATTTGCTTGTGTGTCCATCGAAAATTACCATACGATGACTAGGTTTTCATTATGTTGAAATATTTTCACGTCAGTATTTGTAGGAGGAATGAGCTGCTGCATAACATCCAAAACCTTTAAATATTCAGTTTACTATCACATAAGCAAATCTACTGAGAACCTTCCTTAATAAGTCAACTTAACAATTAGCAGAATTTGTTTTGTCATAGATTTTTGTAAACTTTTGTAAACTGTCTGCACTTAACCCCACTTTATTTATCAAACTCACAGAAATGTTTTTTGTTTCATTTCTTTTTATCTGCTATTTTATTTCACTAGTTTTAACTGTAAGGTTACCTTGAGTGTTCAGACAGGCGCCCTTAATTAAAATGTATTATTATTATTATTATTATTATTATTATTATTATTATTATTATTACATGTGCTACCTTAAAGTCACAGTGTGTCGGATTAGGGAAGGTTTGATTTTGGCGTTTCCGGTTTTCACGGGGATTGTCAGATTTTCTCTACAAATAAAAATCTGTTTTGAAAAATACCATCATTACATTAAAACAATTACATTAAAATTAACAAAAGGATTGTGCAGCAACTAAACCTGCAAAAAAAATTAGCCTAAAAGAAAAAGGTATAAACCCCGAAGCGCTTGCAAAGCGTGAGGCGCAACAGCAGCAAAAATAGTCCAATTCACATAGAACGGCACCAACAGCCAAACGCAGTGACAGTCATATCGTTAGCATTAGCTTCAGAGACTAAAATCCTAGTTTAGTTTTTTTGTCACGTTTGAATTCCCTGCCTGAAGACTTGACTTAAAGAGGTACACGATTCGTGTTCCAATCAGCGGCCTCCATCCACTCTTCCTCTGTGAATTCGCTCCACTTGTGCACAACACACTGGTTCTATTCAACTCCTTACAAATAACAACATGTTAGACCAGCGAGCCTCCAAAGCAGAAGATTATCTGAAGCTCCACTGTCCCCTCCAATGATTCGTGCCACGCCGAAGCGACAAATGTGTGTTTTGGTAGTTCACACAAGCAGCTGTGAACTCAAAGGTGTCCACCCACACGCAGCGTTTGAAAATCCAAGAGATCAGATCTGCAGTGAAGTTACACTGATTGACAAGCGAGTTCAAAAGGAGCATTTTATCGCTTCGCTTCAAAAGGGACGACGTGTCTCCAACCGACATCCAGCCGACGCCGGGCTCTTTCAACTCCAAATTAATTTCAGTCCGGCGAGAAAAAAGGATGGAAACATTTAAGTGTAAAATAATAAGCCACCTTCTATCAATTCTGCGAGAGATGCTATCAGAGCCTCTTGGTAATGAAACTGGAGATCTAATCCGGGGAGAAACTGTGTTGTCAACAGTGATTTAAAGCTCGCAGCAGAAACACCTCGCTGAGACGAATCCTCCGTCCGCCGTTAGAGATGGAAACAAAGCGCGACACCAGTTCCACGTCAAACAGCTTCAGCGTTGCTCGTGGGTGGATTAGCATTGGTGATTCCCCTGTGTGTTAAAACGCTTCCTCCAAAGCAGAGTCCCAGTACGACCTCTGACCCCCGGGGGTCACGACGTTGGGGGTCAAGGACGAGAGGAGTATATATGGTGTTGGATAAAAAGGAGTTCTTACACTTACGTCCTCTGAAAAGCTACATCCTGAGTGCAGCTTTCAATTCCAGCTGTAGAGTGTGTGTGTGTGTGTGTGTGTGTGTGTGTGTGTGTGTGTGTGTGTGTGTGTGTGTGTGTGCATACGGGAGTGTGTTGCCAGTAGGAGGGGCAGCCTGCAGGACCCTGGCACGGGAACTCCTGCCCATCAGGACTTGACGAAAGGAACAGATGGAGCTCTCTGAGGTGTGCTCTCAGCTCCGAGTCTCCCTGATCCAGCATCGCCGCCCCTCCCCCCCCCCCCTCACCCTCCCGTCCACCTCCCCCCCCCCCCAGCTGTGCACAGCCTCTACATTTCATCAAAGCACGCCGGTCACTGTTTTACGGTGAAGCCACGGCCTCGTGTTCGGGGCTAATGCAATATGCAGCGATCAAACCCGAGCTGATCGGTCTGAGTGATATTGGGAGGCGTCCAGCCACATTGTGCCGATCGCTCCAGCTGCTGTAAGTGTGTTTTATTAAATCACATGAGCGCTGCTCAGCCTGAGAACGGGTACGAGTGGGGAAGTTTCTGCTCGATGTTAAAGAAGGCAAAATCACGTCATTTTTCAGGTTTAAAGATTGACACATTACATCCTACTTCATCACATTTACCTTATAAAGACATTATTCTATGTTTCATCTATGATTTCTCTCGTGAGCAATGTCCTCATCCACACTCCTCTCCAGGCTGCTCAGGGAATTCGTTTTCAGTTCTTTTTTAGCTATCTCTGTTGTCACCTGTCTGTTAAAAAACTGTGAGGGTTTTTTTTATATATAAAAGTGTGAGAATTTCCTTGAAGGGAGACGAGCTGTCTATTTATTTGTCAGTATTCTTCCACAGGCGGATTCTAAACAATAAACTATATGGTTTTAATTAATCTGCACACAGCTTCGGTGTGTTTTCTTGAAGATAAAGTAAGGCAAAAGCAAGGCTTGATTTTTTAATTTCCCAGCATCGTTTGAACCTATGATTGCATATATATATATATATATATATATATATATATATATATATATATATATATATATATATATATATATATATATATATATATATTATTGGGAAATAATCAAGGACTTGTGGTGCTGCTGTTCTTTTCTTAAAAAAGTGTATTTACCCAGAAAAAGAGCCGAGCGCTGCTTTTCACTCTTCACAGACTTGCAGCTGAGAGATTCTCCGTACATTGCACCCCTGAGTAGATGCAGTTGGGGGGTTGAAGACCTTGCTCAAGGGCACCTAATTAGTAGTTGGGGGCAAGAGATTATTCGCTGCCTTCCTGCACCCAGAGAAGTTCAATCCGTTGACCTTCTGCTCACAATCTTGCTTCGCTAACCTTGAGGCTACAGCCACCTCCGTTGTATAAAAGAAGCAGAAGCACACAGCCGCGGCAAATGTGCTCCAGCATTACCACATTAAGGTGTTTCCATGCTTTTGTCTCCCACTGTACTCTCGTGTGAATTGGAAGGACGAAGCCGGTCTTTTTTTTTCACATCCTAATAACCTCTATAATCTGCCCAGTTGTTTCTCATTTATTATTCTTTATCGATTTTCATCATCATTCCTAAACCTCCTCGCAGCCCTTTCCCCAATGAATCATTCTCCTCTCTCTCTCTTACACTGTCTCTCTATCTCACACACTCACACACACACACACACACTCACACACACACACACACACACACACACACACACACACACACACACGCACTCCAGCTGATGTTGCAACTCCCAATCGATTCAGTGCCCCAAGCATATGAAGTATGGTGCTATTTTATTTCCAGTATAATACATCACAATCATGCATGCTTATGGTTTATTGTTTTGCGGACGGAGCTCGTATCGTAGAATGCATTGTGCGGTTTGGGTTATTGCCAGAAGTATTAATTGCAGTTTGCAATGTTGAGATAACTCAACAGTGTTTGACAGCTAAGTTGCGGTTGACAAAAATAAAACTTAAGACAATATGGGAATGGAGGAGGAAAAAAAGCAATATATCTGAGTAAACATGCAACTTTTTCATAACCTGAAACTATATTTTTAGCCTCCGCATCATTTATGAAAACGTGATTCTTCCTAATGTGTGTTTTTTTTTTTTAACGATCCAACAATCAAAAACAGAGAAAAGCACTCTTATCCGTAAAACTGGAAAAAAGAAATATTTCACATATTTGCTTGATATTTGCCTGTGTAATAACCTGGATTCAAAACAATCGCATTTCATCATTCTATCAATTTGTAGGCACATAATCCTGCGACATAAAGCAACACTTGATCATTCTAAGTTGTGTTTCTGGCTACCTGTTGAGTGTGAGTCCAGCTCTTTTTTAGCTCCGGTTTGGTCTCCACCAGCTCTTTATTTGCTCCAATGCTCCACTATGACATCCAAAAGTGTTAATTTAAAACAGGTTTCACATCTTCTTTTCATCATGAAACATCATGAAATGAATGCTGCAACAGCTAACCCACTCTATTATAAAAATATTGAGCGCCAAAAATGTCCTCAGTGATGAGTTGAGTCTGTTATGATGGGCTGCAGCCAATGAACAGCCAGTAAGGACAGAAAATGACGCCGCCTCCTATGAAAAAATGGATCGCGGTGAGCAGTCCCGAGGCAAGCGAGCGATGAAACACGTAAAATCCAGAAATACCCTCCGTCTGGTTTCGATGTAGCCAGACCATAATTAACAGTCATTAAGTTGATCCTTTATTTCTGATGAAATATATTTCATTACGTTCCTTTTTTTTGCTCTGTGCACGGCTGCAATCCCCAAGTAATAATTTATTCAATAACAAAATATTATTTTAGTAAAAAGCAGGATACAAGAAGATGAGAGTATGGAAATAATACAAAATGTAGCTTTTTTAAGCTGATTAATACATGATTATTTGAAGTAATAATGAACGGATTAGTCTGTATAAAACCTTTGCAGCCGTAACAGAAGTGTGTTATACGTGAGGCCGAACTGAGGTTATCAGTTGGTTCATTCAGCACTGATCTGGCACCGGCGGGTCAGCTCTACTCACTGCACTTTCCACCACTGTCTTTTCTAATTTCCTCTTACCAGACTCTCGTGTCATCGGGATCTCTATCTGTGGAACCAATGCCTTAAAGGATTAATAACTGGGGAGATGGAGGCGCTGATAAACGTCGCCTTGATGGTCTCCTGTCTGAGACTGTACAAATTAACTGCAGTTCACTTCTCTCTCCACGCTTAGTCGGCAAACATCATCTCACGGTAACCCTCCGCTGTGTTTGGCGTTCTTTGTCTTCAAACATCCTGGATCTCTAATCATGTCGGCAACTGACCTGTCAACAACAACAAAAAAAGATACGCAATTAAAGTTGCTTCACTGCTGGGGGTTTTTGCCCGGCGGCTGAGATTGTACCGAAATGATCTCTATTGATGCTCTGAGGCGCCCGAGTGTGAAGGGTTTTAATATGATAATACGAAGTGATGATTTGGAACAAATTCAAAGCTCTTAAAAACGCCTTTCAGAGTTGTAGCGGAATGTGTTCACAATCCATATGGTGAGAGCCGTGTCTCTGCCAGAAACAATATCTGGATGGTGTTGAAAGACCCGGAACGATGAAAAAAGGTCCATTAATGAGATTCTGTCTGGTGTGTGACTCCTAGAGGGGAGGAAGGGCTACCTGTTTGTTGTCTTCCTCCAGATGCCCATATCCATTTCAATGGCTCTGCCTTAGCCTTAGGTGATTTCATCTCGCTGGCTGGGCTGCAGTGAACCCACACGTCGTGTCCCAGGATGCAACACCTAGTATATTTGATCTATAGCTATAGGAGCTTTAATTCTCCTGCTCCATCCATTTGGTATTGATAACATCATTGTTATCAATACCAATACCGCTGTAAAAGACAAGACATTTGCCAATTATTCCACCTTCATGGTAGTGTTGTTGTGTTTGGCCTGTTTTACTTTTAGTTTTAGTCTAGTCTTTGTCTCAAGCTATCATTTTAGTTTGTATTAGTTTTAGTCACGTTCATAATATTTTTAGTCTAGTCAAGTTTTAGTCTCTAAAAGTCTGAGTAGTTTGGTCTCATTTTAGTCTCAATTGTCTAGTTTGAGTCTAGTTTTAATCTAGTTTTAGTCGACGAAAACTGACGTTTTAGTGTAGTTTTAATCTAGTTTTAGTCTAGTTTTAATCTAGTTTTAGTCTAGTTTTAGTCGACGAAAACTGATGACGTTTTAGTCTAGTTTTAATCTAATTTTAGTCGATGAAAACTGACGTTTTAGTCTAGTATTAATCTAGTTTTAGTCTAGTATTAATCTAGTTTTAGTCTAGTTTTAGTCGACGAAAACTGATGACGTTTTAGTCTAGTTTTAATCTAGTTTTAGTCGACGAAAACTGACGTTTTAGTGTAGTTTTAATCTAGTTTTAGTCTAGTTTTAATCTAGTTTTAGTCTAGTTTTAGTCGACGAAAACTGATGACGTTTTAGTCTAGTTTTAATCTAATTTTAGTCGATGAAAACTGACGTTTTAGTCTAGTATTAATCTAGTTTTAGTCTAGTATTAATCTAGTTTTAGTCTAGTTTTAGTCGACGAAAACTGATGACGTTTTAGTCTAGTTTTAATCTAGTTTTAGTCGACAAAAACTGACGTTTTAGTCTAGTTTTAATCTAGTTTTAGTCAACGAAAACTGACGTTTTACTCTAGTTTTAATCTAATTTTAGTTGACGAAAACAGATGACGTTTTAGTCTAGTTTTAATCTAGTTTTAGTCTAGTTTTAGTCGACGAAAACTGATGACGTTTTAGTCTAGTTTTAATCTAGTTTTAGTCGACAAAAACTGACGTTTTAGTCTAGTTTTAATCTAGTTTTAGTTGACGAAAACAGATGACATTTTAGTCTAGTTTAAGTCAGAATTGTCCATGACTATTTTAGTTTAGTTTAAGTCAAAGATTGTATTTAGCCAAACCCATTTCACGATTCAAACAAGATTATCTTATTATTATATTATTGTTACCTTATAGACTCAAGAATACATCCATTCCAGACACAGAAGACGCTCCGATTTGAATTTACAACATATTTATTTTAACAACCAAATATGTTATCGTGACATGACCACCATTTTCGCTGCGTCTCGTCTCGTTTTCCTCACGTGATAAAGACGATATTTAGTCATAATTATCGTTAACGAAAGCAACACCCTGATACACATTTAATACAGTAGAACTGTCAAAAAAATATTAAGTATAAAATAATAATAATAATTAGCATTTTGTGCACACAAACACAGTAGCAACATAATAAGCAGCATATTTCTACAGGTTTTGAAATGTTGATATGCGGAGCAGCCGTCTAATTTGTAGGTCGGGGTTAACGATGTCATTCCGACTTTCCGTGTCAGAAATGCGACTTCGGGTGGCGTTCCAGTTGAAATATCCAACTGGGAACTCGGAAATCCCAACTCCCCAGTTGAATTGAACGCAGCACTAGTAACAGTAGACATCACACACACACACAGTCACATTAGTGTCCGGGACCTCTGGGTGCTACAACGAGCCAGAAACATGGATTTTCTTATTCTGGCTGATTTTCTCCGATGTGTTTCAGAGATGCGAGGCAGAAAGTATCCCTGAGAGCAAACGTATTTGTCAAGGCAACAACATTGTGTCTGGCGTTCCCTCGTGTTCCCGTTGTTTGTGATGCACATCGAGGGCTGAAAATAAAACACTTAAAATGCAATCGGAGGTCAGGTTGAGTTGCATTTTTAGAGATTAGATTTGAACCAGATTTCAAGACACAGTTACGGTTTCTTTTTCTGTGAAAATGAAATTTATTATAATTTTATTTATAGCTTTTTTTATGGACCAGGCATACAGTAGGAGCCTGCAACCATAACTTCATTTTTTGTTTTTTTTTACTCTGCTATGTTGTAAATTTGGTCTCTAACTCGCAGTATTTCGGAGATGAAATAGATGTTGAATGAAATGTTACTCTTCTCTCCAATAAAATACATGAATACAGGTGAAGAGAAAGAATAAAAGTGACACTAAATGAAAAACTGATGTTTCAGTTCTATTTGAAAACACCAGTTTAGTACAGAAAAGCTACTAAATGGAATGGTGACATTCGTGTACATATATATATATATAAAGTTGGAATAATTAGCAAATGTCTTGTTTTCAAAGCACCAAACAAACGCATTAATTAATTTAATCTGGGTAATTGTGACACTTAATTTAATCATCGCACCTGGTCAAACGTGATTACTGATGCATTTAAATAGGAATAAACAGAGGAGGATTGTTTCTGAAAACAACTTTAAGGGCAACAGTGAATATAGTGTATGTATAACAGTCATAATATTTAATGCAGTCATCCATTAATGGACTTGGAAGTTGCTGAGTAAGGCTCTCTAAGTCCCACGCAGCTCCTCATCGTTCAACCAAAAGATGAATATTTCAGCTACTACGAGAGATGATTTATCAACGTTCAAATAATGATATTTACCCAAGAGTAGTCAGCAGATTAGGAAGTGTGTGTGTGGGAATGACTCATGATGGGGTTGTAAAAACGGCGGCGGAGTACTCGCCACACAGTTTAGTGGATTAAGGAGTGCCGGAGTCACACTCAGACGACTGTGTCAACAAGGCGAGCTTCCCCCCTGAAAACCGCCGGCGAAATCGATGCGCCGCACGCTCCCGGGACGCTTTAGAGGTTATGCAAATGAACGAGGGGCCGGGATGTGACATTTTGAAAGCCCTGGATGGATCACCCGCTATTAGCGAAGGCTTTGACGGATCTTAAAAGGTACTTTCCTTCCCGCGCGATGGCGGTTCATTCTCTCTCGCCTCCTCTTTCGGCATGATTTGTGGTCAGCGGGGTCATTGGTGAGGTCGTATAAGACAAACACCGCTCCTGCTGTAAAGGGAGGCCCGCCTCGTAAATGGAAGCACAGCGGAGCCAAGAAACCAGGAAGCTGATTCTGTGTTGCATCCCGCCGAACAAACCCGGAGCTTAGTGAAAAAACAAGCCTGTAGAACAGCGAGCACGTAGAGCTAGAACGGCAATTAGAGGCAATAATTGCTCATATGTTAAAAAATGATCACGCAAACACACATCATCCAATGAGAGAACGTCACATTCACTCTCTCCCCCGTTAAAAGGTGAACATTGTTTCCACGGCGCCCAAGTGACACGTTAACCTTCATATAAATTGGTGCTGCAGTTAACTGATGAGATGACAATAGCCTTAAAAAAACAACAAATGAAGGCAGATGAGGCTGCAATTATCTTGTTAAAAGCCCTTAAACAGAACAACTGGGTGAAAGAATAGGGATGTTGATTGAATTCTGACACACACCAGCACTCAGTCAGGGCTGGGATGGAAAAATCACTGTTACCTACAAATTATTTTAATAATTTGATCTATTTATGGCCCATTATGGGTCCACTTCCATTCGCCCACGAGGTACCGGCCATTCGTTCTATAATCACTCGGAGCTGCAGTAATAATAATTAAAACATTTGGTTATTTTCATTACAAATAACTCCTGGGTTGTGAATTAGTGAAAGGTCATTCCTCTGAGAACCAACGGCAGGATGTACAATGTGGACGTTTGGTATTTGGGGTTTTAAATGGGTTGCACATTCTGTAAAATGAGACTGCTGCAGGGTGACAATAAGAACCCACGACAACAAATAAAGACATTACAAATCCATCCCACAAACCTGCATTACATATAAGTCAGACAGCAGCTTTCCTATTATGTGAAATGTTCCATTTGTCGTCCAGGCGGTGGCACCCCGAAAGCATTTAAGGGAATATATACTACCAAGGGAAACATCCTGTATTGTGCAGGAGCAGGCACACAGTCTATTGACAGGGATATACAACATGATTACTATTTTTTTTTTTTTTTTTAAGCTCTAGCCGAGGCAGGCGTCCAAAGCTGTGAATCAATGTGATTGTGTGTGCTGATGGGAAGTGATGTCAGACATTCAGTGGTGAAGAAAAACATGTTTTTTTACGGGTTTGAATGATGGTCATCAACTCATCGTCATGGTAACAGACGAGTACAGTACAAGCATGATTATTCCAACTCCAATTACCAGAGGCCCACATCAAGTTTAATTGTTACATCATTACGAATGTGATTGGCTATTCAATTAAACTACATTTTCTAATCTTTAAATTCATTCTGTAAATCATCCACTAAACTATATTTAAAATATTAAACAGCTATCATGAATTACTTATTAATGTGTTCTTTATAATAATAATAATTTAACCTGTTGTTAAAATGATGAGTGTGACTGCAGTGATCCTAAACCAGCATCAGAGCTGGAGTAATAATACGTTTTAATACTAACGTAAGCGTTCACAGACGCCACATTCATCATGATATAACTTCTGGCGTCCGTGTGAACGACGGTAAAACGATGGTGCTAGAGAAAGTTCAGTGACAGAAACAATGGAGTCATTCACGAACACCAAGGGACCTGACTAGTGTCTGCACACAGAACAAAAAGAGGCACTTCCTGATGGTTGTCACAAAGGACCGCAGACATGAATATTTAAAGAGACGCCACCGGATGAAAAGACTAAAGGTGTGATCGTTAGGAGTCCCAGGACTCAAATAATCACATCCCGTTTCATTCAAAAGGCAAATCAATGCATTTTTCAGATGTTTTCTGTTAATTATGTGGACCTTTTGATTGCATGTACTTTATAGACTATAACATAAGTAGTGTACAAATCAAGCTATAGTAAACTCTGGGCTTTCTATGAACAGTGGCATCACCCGCTTTCAATCTCTAGAGGCTTTGATACTTGATACATGGTGATCAAACCCTTGCAGATCATTTAAAGACACAAAGCGAGGTGTGATTCAGAAACACCGCAGTTATTTTATCAATACAAGCTGACGTTTAAACTCCCTTTGCACATGTGAAGTAGGCGGGGCCAGAAGCTTGAGGACATAACAATTACCAGCTAATGGCTAACTCGTTAGCAAACATGTTTCATTTTTCAATTCCTGTCACATACTACCTTTAAAGCATTGCTTGTTTTAGGAGGCACTTTTACTCCAACAGAGGAGGGAAAATAAAACATGCATCAGAGCTTAGAAACAATGATTATTTCCTCAGTTTTGGTCTCAACGTCCTTCCCAAGGCTTGCTATTGGTCAACAGTGCACATTCTTTTGCATCAATGTTAAAGTTAATCTTGAGCCCATTCACACTAGCTGTGTTTCCATTAAATTGTCAATGAAATTTTAGCCAATGTTTTTAATTTGGCAAAACAAGGTATGCAGGTGTTTCCGTCAAATGGTTTGCTCCGAAGTTGGTGGTGTTGGCTACCAACACGTTGTCATTTCTATCTCGTCACAAGTAGTTTCACACAGGACACGAACCCTGGTCTCCTGGTTGAAAGGCCTGCGTTTGGTCGACCAATCCAACGTGAGGGGTTTATTTTCCATCTTTACACTCGGCGTTCCAAAGCTGCCTCAAACCAGCGTAAAAACTTTTCTCTCCACAGTTCATATCCATTGAAGTGACTGCTGGAATACTTGTTTATGCCAAATTAGCAGAACTCAGCTCCCAAAGCAGCTTTGATAAGTAGCTAGAATACTTCCAGGGATTTGGACCTTACTTGGCTAAATTCCGCCTTAATTAGGGCAGTACTTTGGGCTGAGAAGCGGTGACAACACAGCTTGAAAAAAGGGTCTATATTGACTTACCTTCTTCATCATAGCATTGTAGCCCAATCGAAGCGGTCGCTGTTCTTTGATCGAGGCCTCTTGTTTGGAAGGAAGGAAGCTGAGAGCGTTGTCTTATATTACTCCTACCAAGTTGTTCTTCCGAGCCAAAATTCAAACTAGCGACCTTGTCCAACACACACTTCTAAATCCATTAGTAAAAAACATGGATAACTACAGCCACTTCACTCAGTGTCGTAACATTATGTTCTGTGATACGGCATGAAGAAAACCTATTCCCGTTTTTTTGCTCCCACCATTCATAAATAGATCTCCATTGCGTATTTCACCAGAGGACAATGGAGTCACAGCGAGGCATGTCACACAAATCTCCATCGGCGATGTCTGACATCTAATCTAATCTTGTCCGTCCTCCATTTCATTTCACTGCTGGTTTAACAGACTATTATGTTTTTAGCATTTTTGCCTTCCGGAGCACAGACCCCTCCTGTAACGCATTGAGTGACTTCTCATCTGGGCCGGATACTTGGCTTGCCACGGCTATGGATGTCACGACGCCTCATAAACCTTCAATGAATCAATTATTGTGTCTGTCTAGCGGAGCTTTCCAAGGACTCCAATGAACTGTGTGGGGAAAAGAAAAAGTAAAAGTCTGCTCCTGAAATGACACGAACAAAAATGGAGATCAGAGAAACGACGATTTTCAATCAAATCATTATAAATTGGTAAGAAATGATGTGCCATCATGTGTATAGCATGTGAGGTTGGTTTCTCTGCATGGGAATGATATATTATTCCTTTTTATGGCACTGTGTGCATCAGTGTTGAACCAAAAAAAATAAATAATAATGTTCTGGGTCGTCTCTTTATTCCGATATTCTCATCTCTTGCTTCAGGCGAAGACAGCAATACACCAAATGTACACCCACGTGCATCATTTCAGCAGCATCCCCTTTGGTGACGAGTCCATTCCCACAAGCAAGCAACCTCACAAAATATCAAACAAGTAACAAAGGGGTTTAAAGTTATACGGAAATGTAAAATCACAGACTTTAATTAGCCACAATCAGCTCTCGTTAATCACATTTCCATAACTGTATCTTCTTATTTCGTCTTCTTCCCACAGAGCCTGCTTGATACTCTTTATTACACTTTTCCCCTTTACACAACGTACTGTAATTTTATTTACTGCTTTCACTCAGAGACCTTTGGCTCCGGCTGACATATGAGTCTGAGCAACCTGTGCCGCGATGCAATACCTGTGGTACCGAGATGATGAAGTCATGCATTCAAAATCACATTAGCATGGCTTTGACCAGTTTTACATAACGTATCCCCGGATGCTGCGGCTCCCACAGAGACGTGAATAAAGCATAAGGTCTTATGCAGTATCTTCCTGTGTTCTAAATATCCCAGCTCAACTTTTTTTTTTTTTTATAAATGTGCAGTATTTATCATTTGGAATTCCACACACACAAAAAAAAAACCTCTGTATATCACTGGGGGAAGGAGAGGGAAATTGCAAAGGGAGCACCGGAATAAATTATTCGCAGACAAACCTTTTATTCCAATACAGAGCACAGAAAACAAGTGTGCCAGCTCCCCCAGTAATTCAAGAGGTACTTTTTCTTTTGTTCTTCCCTTTGTTTCCAGCGCGAATGTGGAAATAGACGTTGCTAAATAATGCCCCTCCCATTTCCCAGCTCCCCCACGAGCTTCGTCTGTCTTTCCTGTTTCACGTTGGCAGCCTCTCCTATAAGCAATACATCATTACCTGTTGTCTGTTTTCACTAACTCCGAGTCTCCGCTCTATAATTTAAATTACAAGTGACAAAGTCCATGGTGGGAACTGGCGGGAGCATCCCCTCCAGTGTTTATTAAGAATACCAATTGAATAAATTACCTGCGATGGGCTGCATAATTGAGTTGACCTTATAAAAATAACAAGAAGAAAAGGCTCCCCCCTCCCCCTCGCCCTGTACGAACCTCACCCTCATTGTTTGGACTGGATCCCTCTTATTAAGACTTCATTACCGCCACACTATCAATATTTAATCCTCATTCTCTCCAGCTGCTTTGGTTGCGGTGAAGATGATAGTCAGAGAGGAGGAAAGACTTGGTCAAAGGAATGAGATGAAGGAACGCTCTTTCATCGTACATCTCTGAATGGGACTGTTGACGCAAACGAGGCTCGGGCAACGGGGTATTGTATAATGACTCGCACACCCATATTAATGTGTGTTCAAAACAACTAATTTTCAAAGTTTTGCATGATGACTGGAGCCTCCCAAACAACACACACACGCAGATGTTTCAAGCCATTGGTTGCGTCGGAAGCCAAAAGGGTCAAATATGCACCCAAAGAAAAACCTCTAATAACCGAGGTAACTTCGGACGGTAATGAATCTGTGTTTTCCCTCATTTTAAATTTTTTATTGTATTATACACAACTGCATTCATTTTCAAAGTTTTGCATGATGAGTGGAGCCTCCCAAACAACAGACACACTGATTTTCAGGCTCTTGGTTGTGTTGGAAGCCAAAAGGGTCAAAGAAACACCCAAAGAAAATCTCCTAATAACCGAGGTAACTTCGGACGGTAATGGTCTGTATTTTCCCTCATTCTTATTGTTTTACACACAGCTGCATTCCTATTAGGACGTTAAACACATTGTTAAAGACGATCTTTGCAGGGTTGGTATATATGAAGTCCAGGGATCCGGACTGAAGCCCACCTCGTCCAACGCTTCCCGTGAATGCTAAGGCTCCTAAAGAACGGGATTATTGCGATGGCGAAGCAGCTCGTGGGTAAAACCCTTCAAGTGTTGGTGTAACATTCTCTTCAGCTCAGTTTCTTGATCACTTCGAGTGTTGCGTCAATCCGAGAAGCAGTTTCTCCAGGAGTGTTCCTCAAGGCCTTGCTTTCGCTCCATACACTGCGGTTCAAGCGCGTACTTGAATTATTGATGCCCCACAGGTACGTACACTACGGTAAATGATGCATAGCCTAGCATCCACTCATCCACACTCGCTTGCCGACTGTATTAAGAAAGATGTTTTCTTATTGGCTCAAAAGAGGTTAATTGGCCGTTGTGAGCGACCGCTGTCGACGATCATCACACAGGAGAGAATAATTATCTACTTGTGGTGTCGAACGCCGTCGATTCTCAGCTTCCGAGCAGCAGAAGTGCTGCAGCGATGCAGATGTTTTGTACGACATGGAAGTGTGTTTACTTGGTTATCTGTGTGTGTTTTCTCCACGCTGTAGTGTGTGTGTATCTCCTGTATACTGCATGTGTGTGTGTGTGTGTGTGTGTGTGTGAGAGAGAGAGAGAGAGATCTTGAGATACCTGGCATCGCTGCTGCCTCTGTTTGTTTGGCTCCAGGCTTTCAGACTGTCAGCGCGAGGGCTGTGTAGTGAAACAAAACATGCTGTCATCTCCGTAACAAGTGTAGCCGCCGGGATTCACACACACACACACACACACACACACACACACACCTCAACAAGATGCTATGGCACAGCCTCTACCTCTCTGCGTTCTGGCTGCAGTGGTTGACACTTAGGACCACAACCGCTCCGGGGATGTTGGAAAGCCATGAAACGCTCTTCTGTTGCCGTGTTGTTTCTCCTCCGTGTTTCCTTTAAGCTTCATGCAGCTCAGTCATATTTTTTTTTTTTTTTTTGGGGGGGGAGGTTTGGTATAAGTACATTAAACGAGGCAAATGTGACAAGATTTTAATCATCTTGGGGAAAACAGTATCGGGTTGAGATAAGGACTGATACGTGGAGACAATCTACAAAAAGGCCGACGCCTTCTCTCTCTCTCTCTCTCTCTCTCTCTCTCTCTCTCCTCCATGCAATTCCAAGCCAACTTCCATGTTGTTTGTCTTTGCCCATCTGTTTTTCTAAACGCCGTGCTCCTGGAGGCACATCAGCCCTGGTCTGTAAGCTGTTACAGACGGGAAGTCAAGCGCCTCTTTCAATTACTCTCTTATTGGTTCGGCCCTCCCTGTGGACAGGCCGGGCCCAGTGTCAATCCTGCTGGTAATGAGAGGAGATCTCTCCCCGTGGAGACGCCGTCTCTTTGGGTCTACGTTATGTGTCCTCGCTCTCCGGCCCCGACCAATAGGAAGTGCAGATGGGGGGCAATGCATGTGTGAGTGTTGTTTTTTTAAACTCTGCTCTTGACATTTTCTGCAGTCGACACACACACACACACACATAATCTTTTTCACAATCTCCATCATCTGTGTGAATCCAGGCTGTGACCAGCTGAGCGCCATTGTTCGCCGCCACGTCTGACATTCTGTTCACCGGAGCACGCTGCGCTGTTGTCTACTGTAGCTGGTGGGTGTACATAATACAAAATCCTCTCCTCTAAACCCGGAGTGAATGGCGAGTGTGTGTTGCGGCGTATGTGTGTGTAAGTGTGTGTTTGCATTTCCCAGCCAGACAGCTGTACACCAGCCCAGTGTGAAGGTCAGGCTACAGGCCGACCAGCAGCAGGAGGTGTCACACCGGGACAGGCCATGGCAGCCATGCACAAAATTGCCTCAACAGATCACAGACCTCCACCCATCTGCTGTGACGCCAGATTGGGGGGGGGGGGGGGGGGGGGGTTAGAAGGTTGAATTCAGTGGTTGAGCTAATGGCCCTCAGACGGAGTGATTTGTAAATTAAGTGTTGGTTTTTTTAATTTGTGGATTCCTGAAATACGATCGAGATGCTCTGGGATTATTAATGAGGAGTGATGAGACGACTTAAATCTCCTCCTTCTTCAATATTTAAATAAAAGTAATATTGCCATCTAGCAATAACAGATTATGTATCTTGTGACAAGATGATGTTGTTGCTAGGCAGCATTTCCAGATCAGAGCTGCTGGGCCTGGTTTACTGTGTCTCACCACTAAACCTTGCCAGCTTTGACACCTGGTAGCTGACGTCACGCCGCCGCCTGCCATGCTGGAAGAATAACAGACATACAAATATTGCTTGTGTGTCAATAAGAAATAGCTGAGGAAAAACAAAATGAAGGAATGCGTCAGGAGCTCACAAACACTCCTGAAAAGCACAAGGAGCGCTGTAGTCGTGTGTTGCAATAGAAGCGGGATGACAATATAATACAGCATCATCCGCTCTCCTGGAACCTGACAGAAAAAAACACCGGCATCATCACAAAAAAAGAAAGGAATGATTTGGTGAAGACGTGGAGAAGGAAGTGACAGAGCAGCGACTTAAGTTTTCCTGCGTCAAAGTTTAATTACGTCGTCGTGGAATGGAAACACAAGACAAAAACTGCTGACCTCTGGGAGAATTTGATGGCACACTGCATAGAATATGTATTATTATTATTATATACAGCTCTGAGATTGGTCGGGGGAGCTGAACAGAAAGTCGAGCGCCGTTTTCTGTCGGCGGTTTCTATTTCTGTTTCCGCTCCTTGTGGCTGATGTGTCCCGTCTTGGAGGAGTCAATCTTCCTCACAAAGGAGGAGCCTGCCTTCCCCGGGGACATCGTTTATTCATGTTTCAGATTTATTTTTTGCTGCCATGGCCTCCCTGGATTCACACCGCATTCATTACGGGGGAGGGGAGGGGGGGGGGCGGTAATGAAAATTGAATTCATATGGCGAAGCCCCACATGCATTGTGTGACTCGGGTGCAATGTGAAGGTCTCCTCCCTCCGCTGTATCCGGATGCAGCCGCACTTCCAAAGTTGAGATAAGAAAACATTGCAGTTGAAAAAGTTTTCTAGGAGGAAAAATTGTGGCAATTTGAAGTAAAAAGAATATTGAAGGATATAATTTTTTTTTTTTTTTTTTTTGCAGGTAAAACTCTCAGCTTCTCTTCGTTAAAATAGAAAAATTGATTCCACGGATGGACCTGTCATCTGATATTTATCTTATCCAAACAACACGACACGTTACGAACCTCTGTAAAGAAAGAAATGCTTTCAAATGACATAATAGGACAATCTTCACTCTGAGCCCCGGATCTATACTCGATACTCCTAAATGTGAAACATTCTAAATGAAGTGATTTGACAGTGAGTTATTGATTGACGCTATTGTCCCACAGAACATCAGACAAAAGGGAAAACGGAGGAGCTGCTCACAGCTGGAGAAAACAGAAGAAATACAACAAATTGTTGAAAGTGGTGAGACATCTCCAGGAACATCTCTGAGAGAACTAAAGTATTACATCTGAGCAAACATCATTTGTCTTTGTTCAGTTTAATTGGCGGTAGCTTTTCTGAAATAGCACATTTGATTGACGTCTTGTTTCCGTTCCTGTTATGGTGAAGGATTCCTGAACAAACTAAAAGCTAAAATGCTGAAAACAAGCGATTGGCCGTTGAAGGTGAACGTGTGAACAGTGATTCCAGACAAATCAGTGCACATTTGCATTTGTTTGGAACTGTCCGTCTACTTTACATCCAATCAATGAATTCTGTTACACAGAAAATCCGTCCGAAATTCATTTAGTGGGCGAAGACAGTATGTGAGATTCATACAGTATGTCTGCAACCAGACTGCATACTATTTCCAGGTAAAATATAGCACACTGGACACATATCCCACAACGCAACGCAGTATTGATGACAGCGTTCATAACAGACAGCTGTGCAAAATCAATAACGCTGCAATTTAGGTGTGAGTATAAGATTGCGGTGGGTTGCCATAGTTACGCGTCCCATGGTTCCTGAGGAGGCTCTCGGGAAGTGATGTGATAATTACAGTTCACAGCATCAGGAAAGAAACATACTTATTCCCGCGTAGGCGTGGTGAAGTACACAAAGTGAGTACGCAGGACGCAACAACCATCGCATACAAACGCTGCTCAAATAATAACAATAATGTTCCAACATCTGGGAGGTAAATCTAAAAAGATGGTCGTCTATACTTCTAAGATCTGGCTTTTTTCAATCCTGCTGGTTGCTACTGGCAACCGAGTGGTGAACTGAAACCAATAATCTATATCTATAGTCAATAATCGACTGATTTCAACAGCGATTTAGGGAAAGATTATATTGTAAAATATAAACTCCCGTCTCTGTTATTGACAGGTAAAATAAATACATTTGTTTGGTGGTCTATCAGGGGGAGTGGCTTGATGTTGATTGACGGATTGATTTACAATATGAATGATCATATAATGCATATATCATGTTTATTTTTTACTTTGAAATGAGGATTTATTGTGACGTGCGTGCCGGCCGACATGAAGTCAGAAGATTCAAATAACTGGACTCAGAATAAAGTGAGGAGTCTTCCGTCTCCTTCCTCCTCATCTCCTCCTGCTTCATCTTCTCCCCGTCCTCTTCAACTCAGCCTGATCATTCGTCTCCTTTACCTTGAGTATATTCTCCCTTCATCCGTCTCTGCGACGCCTTTCTGCCGCGCGCTCTTGCCTGGCAGGTTGGCCTTTTTAAATGACCGTTTGTCATTGTGGGAGGCGTCAAGTTGCTTTTCGTGAGTCCTCAAGTATGAGGCGGGAGGGAGAAGGAGGGGAGTGGTGGCATGAAGGGAGAGGAGGAGGTGGAAGGAGGCAGGAAAAGGGCCGAGGGACACAGGAAAGAGGGGAGTGGGAGGCTGATTTAAAGAGAGAAAATAAATCCTCCCTTGGCTTTAAACGACTGTGTGAGAGAGCGTTTTTCACGCCTGATCCAACACCAAATTATGAAAGGTAATCTCCAGTGTGAGTGTGCGACACGGCGATAACTCGGGCAGGTGGAGAGGAATCCTACATCCTTAAGACCAGGAGCCGAGCCAGCTGATTTTATCAAACATGGCTGATGAGGCCTTTGCTGTCGGCGGTTTTCACTCCCTCTGTAACACCCTCCTCCCTCCCCCCTCCCCCCTCTCATTTCTGTCTTACAAGCTCACTGGGCCCAGCCCGCTGACATGCTTCACCACGACCAATAAGCACATCCCCACTGTCGGGTCTAGAGTTCACACTGCTGACATCGCCAATTCATTAGTGTCCACTGACGCACAGCCAAACTCTAAGTCATAATGCCACAAGGCATTACATTTTACTTTCTTTCAGATCGTTCCTCCCCCTCCCCTCCCCCCCTCCCCCCTCCTCCCAGTTTTGTCTGTTCAAAGAAGTGATTTAAAAAAAAAACCCTGATGTGCTCCATTCCTTCACACCCAACAACCTTAATAGATGAGATGAAGAGTGAATGTGAATGATAGTAAATTCTTCCTGTTGCATCTGAAGCCACAACCAGGAGAAAAAAAAACAGGCTCATTTATGTGGCTGGCTTCCTCTGAGCCCTTTCAACACTTTAATTAAATTGGATCTGCCTCCTAATTATTCTAATTGATAAATTATGACTTGATTATGTCACATTACAGCTCTGTAAATGTAAAATGCTCATTTGCTTGACAAATACAACGATGTGAGCGTTTTGAAGGGGGGCATGGGAGGCCTCGGCCGCACCGAGGGGAATGTGGGGAGCGTTCAAGATCGCGTTTATTATCAGTGGCTGCTCCGGGTTGGACCATTATTTGTCTCCTTTAATCACAAACGCACTCAAGAGCTCTTTTCATTTCATCTCAACAACTAATGTGGGAATCGAGGGTCCAGACTTCGTAACACACGGGATGTTATTATATTCTAAATACATGTTCTTTACCTCGGTGTTCACTTCTGTCTATATGACAGAACCAAACCAATATAAAGATATATAAAGATATATATAAAGATATATTTTAAACCACATCAGCTTGATGATTTTCTGAATGTAAAAAAAACAGCTCCTGGAGAAGGAATTATTTATTTTATTTATTTATTTATTTATTATTATTATCATTATTATTATTATTATTATTATTATTATTATTATTATTATTATTATTATTATTATTATTATTATTAATATAATTAATTGAAGTTTGTATTCACAACTTCAATTCATAATATATATATATTTTTTTAATGATTTTGTTTAGTTGTGATCCTATTTGAATATGATCCATTTATCATCAGCTTGATGATGATTTTCTGGATTTAAAAAAAACAGCTCCTGGAGAAGGAATTCTTTATTTTATGTATTATTATTATTAATTGAAGTTTTTATTCACAACTTTTATTCATAATATATATATATTTTTAATGATTTTGTTTAGTTGTGATCCTATTTGAAGATGATCCAGACCTCTTTGGTGTTTTTGTTAATCCCGTTCTTCTCGTTGAGTCCAGTGTTGTTGTTTTTTTGTTTTTTTTAATAGAAGTTATTCTTTAAAGGAGGTGAATATGACGACGACACAGATCAACTTCATCCACGGTCTAAATATTGGAGTCTAAATGCAGCTCAGCTGTGATGTGACTCTCTGATAGAGGAGTTCGGTTCAGGCAGGAACAGGAAGTCACATACACACTCATGTAACAAACAGCCTATAAGCATGACTTCATACACTGAGTGGAGCTGGTGAATTCACTAGACTAACATCTAAGGTAGACCCCGGATGTGTGATGTGACGACGGTTTAAATGCCTTCACAGGGAGATCATTAGTGTGGTGCTACAGTGCACGTCCTATCAGTTCCAGCTGCACGGCTGCAGTGTTTCTCTGCATGCGGCAGCAGAGCTGCTGCACAATGATGCTACTTTCAGCCGCCGGAATCGGAGGATTACAGGTTGAACACAAGACTTTGCCAGCGCTTCGCGGCTCTCTTAAAGGTCGTCTGAGCAAAGGGGAAGTGAAGATAACACAACGTGCTGATGGATATAATACTGGGTTAAACAAGACGCGCCTCAAAAAAACAGCCATTGAATGGGGATAATTGTTTCTCAACAGCTAGTCGTGTGATAACTTGAGGCACGTTTTGGCCTTGTGTGCTGCTAACGCGTGATCATTTAGCTTGAGGTGAACCAGCTCAAATATATGCAGAATATTCATGTGGATTTGGAAAAGTAACTGATAAATATTTTAAGAAAGTTTCAAGAAAATGTGTTGAATTCTGAGAAGGGAATATCTTGAGGTTTTAAACAAGTGGTTTTGCTGTTCAGGAACTTGTGAAATAGTCTTAAAAACCAACATGGAGGCACGATGGCGTGATGTGATATTACTGCCACGCCTTCCTGCCCCCCCGTGTCGCGTGCACATGAACATCGTCGTCCCCCTCGAGGGTTTTTTACTTCGCTTTCGAACTGAGCCACTATACTGCTGCATCCAGCTGCAGCTACTGTATGACGAGAATGTTTTCTGACCGAGCCGAAGTTAAAATAACTCAAATTACAGCGCGGTCATCATCCACTCGTCCTGGCCTCTGAGCATCAGACAGCAGATGCTGCCGGATGACACAGAGTGGTGAGAGCTCCCTAGTTAATGAGGTCTCCAGGGTTCCTCGCCCTCCCTAACTGCTTTTTATTCCCCCTGTGTTTCTTTGTGTTGGTTTTTCCCTCTCACACAAACACACAAACACACACAAGTGTTTTCTGTGTGCGCCGCCGATGGCCGCGGGCAGTTAAAGTTCATGCTGGGGGTCAAAGGTGGTTGCATGATGTGCAGGCTTCTTGGGAAAAGCTTAACATTGAATTTTTCTTTTGATTTGGCGTCCAAAATGCTCATCGGCCGCTGATCGTCCTGTTTGCTTCGAGGAGAGCGTCGACACTCACATGGGTTGATATCTTCATCACATTAACTCACTATGATGGAGAGCATCGATCATGATGTGTTCAAGTGATGCGTCTTCACCACGGAAGCAATTAAGTTTCAACAATTACATGTGTTTAATTAACGTTAACAAACATTAGGTTGATGATGTCACACACACACTAGAAGAACTAGAAACATTGTTCACACTGAGCAGTGAAATCCTTATTTTGCAGTTTCCCGTCACACAGTGACATCAAACAGAAAATAATACAAATATATACTAAAAACTAAAAGTATAAATGTATACAAATATGTACAATGTAGTTAGGTTTAAGAAAAACGTGACAATCTTAACTCCACAACACTTTGGGACACGAACAGTGGCCTCCTGCCAGCGACATGTAATTCACCGTCTGTGTAATGTTTGGGTTCTCTCCGGGTTCTCTACGGGTTCTCTCCAGGTTCTCTACGGCTTATCTACGGGTTCTCTCCAGGTTCTCTCCGGTTCTCTCCGGGTTCTCTCTGGGTTCTCTCCGGGTTCTCTCCGGACTCTCCGGGTTCTCTCCGGGTTCTCTCCTGACTCTCCGGGTTCTCTTCGGGTTCTCTCCGGGTTCCCACGTTCGTCTTCAGTGAAAACACAAGTAGCCCAAACTGACCGATCACAGTTCTTCGTGTGGTGCTCCATAACTCCCATACCCCTTTTCCACCAACGCGAACCATAGTTCAAGAGCCGGGCCGGTGCCGTGCTGGTTCGCAGTTGGTTCAACTTGCGAACCGTCCGAGAACCTGTTTGCGTTTCCACCGGCTAGAGAGCCCAGAGAACCACGTCATTACGTGGTTCTCTGGGCTCTCTAGCCATTCCCCGCAGCGCTAATTTCAAGCATAGCAGACATGTCTCTTCAGAAAAAGTGTTTATTTTGGTAAATAATACAATAAAATACACAAAATACTAAAATCACAACATTTTTTTAAAGTGTAGAACAGTGTGTGATCAATAGATCGGAGTGTTTGATGTTTAGTCTGCAGGTTGGACCTCCGTTCAATATCGCCGATGTCCGACAGCTCTACAAACACAAACCAGAGAACAGCGGTTTAATCACAAACGTGTCCACGACGCTGTGAACACAGATGTTATGTTACGTTGGTAGTTGGTAACGTTTAGTGAGCCAACGGCAGTCAGAAAGTGGCATGCTAACGTTGTTGTTAGCAATATCACGCTAGCTGGCTAGCTAGCCGGTCAGCCTACATTACCCGAGGAAGCAAAGCCACTAGTTGCTGCTGTTACGAACGTAATCACTAGCTTGGTAAACTAAACAGAAATGTGTCGTTGGTTAGCAACGAGGTGAAACATTTTAAAAGTGAAACTTACCGGGAACAGTAACGTTAGTAAAACTCCGCAGCGGCGTATTTTCCCCCGTTGCCTCGAGCGTTAACCCCGCCCCCAGCCCCTAACGTAAGCCGGGCCCTATTCCAGCCCAGCAAAGAGTTGGGGCCGCTCGGGAACCAGTTTTCCAGGCCGAGAGCCGGCTCTTTGTCTGTGGAAACAGGAAGAGCTGGTTCGCGATTGGGCACCGGCTCCGAACCGGCCCTCAAAATGCATCGGTGGAAAAGGGGTACCAGAGACCTGACTTGAAGCTACATTTTGAGTTGAACCAGATTATTTTCACCTCTTGATTTTCCAGGTAAACCTGTGATGTGTTTAATACTCCCTCAGTGGGCAGGTTTACTGTGCAGGTGTGCAGCTACAGTAAATATAGTACATTCAGACAGGAAATCGGTCTGTAATCTGACTTTGTGGTGTAATTTATTCCTCGCCTTCATGTTCTGAGGGGGATGACAACAAATAACTGTGGATTTCAGTCTGGGGCCTTGACTTGTCGCACACTGTTTGGAAATCACTCCTCGGCATATTTATCTCAGAAATGAAGCCGTGTGACTTTGAACAAACGCTGGGATGTGACTTTGTCTGTCTGTGTTACCTACTAGAGCCCTGGGATGGATTTAGACCTTCGCAGCAGTTAACCATGTGCCATTAGAGGTGTTAGCAACGGGGACATATCACTTGTCAGGACTAGAAGGTTGTTTTTGTTATAATATGTTTTTTCTACCCGCATTTAGACTTTAAATTAAGCACGGATCACTTAGACGGAGGAGTAAACATACTCACATCTGTGATGGCGTTGGAAACTTTCATCCAACGCTGAATATTTATCCAGCCGAACGTGTGACTTCATCTGTTTCTGTTTCATGTTCGCTCTTTGAGGAAATTGTATTTTTTCTTTGTAGCCACGAGCAGTGTGTGTTTTTTTCTTCTTCTCAAAGAGGATTGTTTTTATGTTAACAATTCTTTCTCTTGCAGATTAACTAAACTGTCTGCAGCGTTGATGACAGTGAACAAAGTGATTGCAAAGGATTACGGTGTGTATTGAGCTCCCAATTATGGAATTTCTCATGAATGCCTTCTGAAAATGAAATAGCAGAAAAAATGCCAGTGTGCATATTCCCCCCGTGAGGTGATGAATTCAAATCAAGGAAATCAGATGCCTCGGTGGTACTTTGAGTCTAGATTTTGTCTGTTCTCTTCCCCCCGAGCTCCAACTGACAGCATAAATCTCACTTGGTGGCATTTAAGGCCAAGGACAATATTGAATAACCAACCGCAGCGGAGTGACAGATTGATCTACCGTGAACATGATACAGATGTAACGATGCTATTCATCTTCTCAGCCTGTCAGTGTATTAAGATGCAAGGTGTGTTTCCCGTGCCCCGGTAAATAAGCTTTTATTGCATTGAAGCCTCGGGGACTCATCTGAATATTTAAAATCTTTGGATGAATACACTGATTTAGGAGCTTTGAATATTCCCCTCAGGGTGCTGATGAGAATTTATGAGAGTCGATTCAGTTGATCATCATTAATCTTTGGAGTGACAGAAAAGAGATGTTGGATGATGGTAGGGGGGAAATGAAAACAATCAATTAGGGTTAAATTGTAATTGATATGTAGAGAAAGGGACTTTTTTTATGAGAAAATATTTGTATTTTTAATGTTTCAGTGATTTACCTCCTAATGCCAATGAAAAAGAAAAAATGTGGAATCATCATGGCAGTTCTCAGAAACGAACCCATTTTAGCATTTTTAGTTTTATATTTCGATGTTAAAAACTCTGGCGAAATATTAAAACAAAACAAAAAAATTTGAGGCAAGGTGGGTTCAAAGTGATATCAAAACCTCAATCCATCACCGGTGCGGTATGTCTCTGAAAAACCCACATCAACTGAGGTGGATATTGATCATGATACCGAAAAAACCTGTGAGGTCAAGAAAAAAGGTGCCTCGGAGGGGCCTCCAATTCCCACAATCCCCAGTTAACCCGAACATCAGCACAAAGTGAAGCATCTCTCAAGGTCAGAAGAGACGCCTCTACCTACATAAATCATGAGAGGACTCATCACAAGAAAAACTCCAATGCCCATAAGCGTCACTCAGTCCGGGTACGTAAGCATTTTTTCCCCCCGCAAAGGCATCCATCACATTCTTCTTCTTGGATTTCTATTTCTGTTTTTTCATGATTCATCTGTTTGTTGCAGGCAATCCAATAAAGGTAAACCTACGGATCTATGTGCACAGATGTTTCATATATTCTTCTCCCTGAATTAAAACCTCAACTGGCCTGGAGGAGCGAGTCCAGGTCCGTGTGAAAACAAGCAAAATCAAAACTCCAATAAGCCTATTTACTGTAGAAATGTGTTGAAAATGTATTTTGTGATGGATGGTTGTAGCTTCTTTCGGATCATTTCCATGCTTTTAAATTCTCGAGTGCCAGCGATATCAACACTCGTTGGGTAAAATCCCCCCCCCCCCCCCCGCTCGTGTCTGGAGCTTTAAATGTGATGTTATCAGTTGCAAAAGTTGCCCCTGGAGGACAGAATGGCTTCTTTTAGCAGATTGCTGAGTGAAATGAAGACGTATAGAAATAGCATCTTTCCCATTTACAGCAAGGCTGGCGTTATTCTTATCATAAACGGATCCCATAAAAAAGACCAAAAAGAATCTAAACACTTTCCCGCCCCGATTACGGCTCTCAGCCCCGAGCCCATTTCTTACTACTGAAGACATAAATCTCTTTCAAATGTTTTTAGAAGTCCCAGTAATTTCCTCAACAGCTGCATGGTTAGTTTTCTACTTTAATAGGAGTAAATCATGCATTTGTTGGGGATTATTTGGTGGATTCATTCTCATTTGCTGCTCTGGAGTGGCGGTCACCAACCTGCTTGTGATATCTTACCACAGGTTGCACGTCTACGAGTAGCAAAAAACTAAAAGTGACTGTTTTATTCAATGTGTCTCAATGATCGGACAACAACGAAGGTCTATAGCGTCTAGAGATATGATCTCTATCAGTACTCTTACCTGCTAGGATCAATTAATTCTTGATTTCTATCCTTTAATTGAATGTTGGCGATAAGAAACACATGGAATATCAACATCATGCATGAACATGATGCATTATAGATAATAAATCTTCACCAGGCCTAGAAAAGAGTCCTAAGAATAGCAGATTTTGATGCGCTGTGCAAGTCTCTTGCCTTTCGCTCATCTGTAAGTTGTGGTCAAAGTTTCCCACAAAGGCCGCTTAGTGTTCCTTTATCACGAGTCGTTGATGCACCTTTTGAGAAAAAATGGCTAATTGAATAGTCGATACCTCTTGCGATTCCTGGAAATTTGCTTATTATTGATCCATCCTCCATCTTTCCCGCTGTGCACCAGATGCATTTCTCTATCGATCCTCGTATCAGACTGTGCAACGTACCGGCACAGTATTTTTTAAATCTCAGGCTATTATGTATCGATTGCGAAAAAAACTTTTCATTTTTGCTCTGAAATACATGCAGCTTTAGTTTGTGGGGGGGAGTCGTTTTCAGCTCAAAAGCAATATCTGACTCAGAGGAGCATTAATTGTCACATTCATAATTTAAAAGGCATTTGTTTCCATTAATTTGACTACAATGTTCCTGTGCTGCAGCTACAAAGGGCATCCTCCATCACAATAAAATCCTTTCCTCTGTCATCGCCAACATCATCCTTTTTCTGAGGCTGTTTGAAATCATCCAAATCAGTGTTAATTCAAGCCTGCTTTACAAGACGTCTATATATGGCTCCGACTTCAAGCTACACCGTTTGCGTTTTTTGTTTTTTTGATACAGAGGTACTTTGTTGTTAGGAACCTGAGGAGGAGAAAAAAAGAAAAAACAGAAGTCTATTTCTGTCGAGCGACAACCCTCTGCAGTCTCGTGGATGTCAGAAGTTGAATTTACAAGAGAAAGGCGGTGAGTGCCCCGCCGACACGCTGCAGCTCTGCTGACAGACGAGGAGGAAGAAGCGGCGGCAGCTCAGAAGAAACCGCGCTCCTTGTAAGCCCAAGTCAGACGTTTTGGCAACATGTCCACTGTTTCCAAACAACAGTCTGGGCTTTTGTCACTTCATTCTATCTAGTTTATGTTCGCCATGCATTTATCGTTTCTTTGGTCTCTATTTTGTTTTTATCGTTCTGAAAGTGAACTTAAATTCCGACTATGTTAAGCCCGCCATAATAAGGTGTAAAAAGCTTTACAAGGTTAACACGTTTAAGTATTTGTCGCATAATAAGTCATTTATCTTTAAAAACGCAGGTTTCCAGAATGATTTGACCTTGAGATTCCTGCTTTCCTCACATTCTCATCCCGACTCATTCAGCCTGCCGTCGAGCCGTCGACTTAACAGGAAGTAGTTTGACTTGTGTTTATGAGAAAAGTCCCTGTGTATGAATACATAATAGAGTTGTTTTTTTGCAGAGCCTCAGCCGTGATTATGACTTATGAATATGTATACTTTAAATCTTGGAGGCTTCGGCTCTGCTTTGGGAAGGTTTCCAGGCTCTGGGTAAGTGATGGAGAGCAGAAGACAAGCGGGGCATTGTCCCGGTGTCTGCATCAGCAGGTGGTCACACAACGAGGTGGCAACTCACAGATATGACAGTTATTATTTATGGATACAGATCCGCGTTGCTCACAACTACTGCTGTTATATCAAGATGCAGCTATAGGTTTCCTCCACATACGGTACGTTCGTTGTGCCGCCTCGGCTCTAGACGGACAGACAGAAGGACTCAGAATGCATTAAAGTCTATGTAACCTGTTCGGATGCACAAATCCAACTAGGATGCCATAGATGTGGGAGTGTCACATGATGAATAGCCGTGTTGGGTTGCTGTTGTTCAGCTCTGGTTCTAACCTCCTGTTTTGTTTCGGTGAATTCCCGCCGAGTCTGGATCATATCATGATTACATGTTGCAAACCCAGACCTTTAATATCATTCATATTCATTGTGGAGTTGATCTAGTAAAGGGTCGGGTCAGCCAAAGTACAGAAAGAGAGTTTTGTGAATACAATCCAGGTATTTTTTATTAACAGCATTGAACCAAATGACTTTCTGACCTGGTTAATTACTGGTTTACTGGTTCTGAAATCACTCCTTCGTTCACAACGCCTCGTATACGACACTCATTTACTCATTAGTGAGCGGTAAATTGAGATTTCAGACACGTTTCAATCGTCATGTTTTAAGAAGAAGAGAAAACATGTCACGATCAGAATTAAACAGGCAGTAAATATAAGGTAGGAAGTGATGTCAGAGCCGTCCACTGTTACTGTGAGTTAGAGTCTCGGGTCCTGCAAAGAGCTATTCGTTTTAATGCTTTCAGCAAATTTTATTCAATAAGCCCCCATTGTATTGGTGTGGAGACATAAATCTCTGCATGCCCAGATACATTAGAGGTAATTGACTTATGTTTTTATCTTAATTTAATACACCAGATTAGCATAAATATATAATAATTGATAAACCATTATATATAATATCATTTGTACAGCCTATCTGTTATTCATTTACATTTATTTCAATATAATCATTTTAATTATTGCAATCTTTGTTACCTTATGAGACAAATACTTTTAAACAAGTACTTTTAAAGCACATATATTTCACTTCGTCTCTGTTTCTATTAAACAACGTGAAGTAAAGAGAAGCTCATGTTTTTGTGTATGAAGATGAGAGATTTAGCAGAGTGTTATCCAAACGCTGACACACAGAAACACACAGCCTGCTGTCTCTCTCTCTCTCTCTCTCTCTCTCTCTCTCTCTCTCTCTGCATGTGTGAGTGAGAGACTACGGCTCGTACTGTGCCCAGGTGATGAATGACCGGCGGTGGATAAAGTACACAGCAATAACCTCCAGGCAATCCGGGAGCACATCGGGGACGAGCCGGCGAATTTATCATTCAAATGTCAGAGGATTTTTATCAGGTGTTTTCTCCCGTGTCCTCTGATTTATTCTACAATTTATAAAAGTCACTCTGAGTCAGCATTCGACAAGTGTCATCGCAGCCAAACACATGGGAGGCTCGGGGGGGGGGGGGGGGATTGAATTTAAAGGTGACCCCATTTGGGTTTTTTGTGCAAATTAATCTTAATTTTGCAAATTGTAGAATTATTAAATCTGTCTTCAGCATAGGAGCGTGAGTGGTGCTGAAGCCAACAGTGTGCTACAAAATAAACCGATGACCTCTCTCTCCCTCGCTCTCTCCCTGTCTCACTCTATCTCTCTCGCCCTCTCGCTCTGCTCAGATGAGTGGAGTGCGTGGGTTTGGGCGGCGGTGTAGGAGGCACAAACCCTGCTGAGCCCCGTGGGCTATGCACACTCATCAGCACATGGAGTGCACTTCACTATCTTGAACAGAATATACGCCCCCCTATCCCCCTCCCCCCCCCCCTCCTCCCATTACACAAATGGGTCTACAGCAGTGGAAAAGTTGTCTCAGCGAAAGCGCTTGGTTTTCCCTCTCTGGCGGGGCTAATTGTTAATCATTTTCCTTTTAATTGTGGTGGTGGGCCCGGCCTCTCCATCTAAAGTGGCAGGCCTCCCAAGGCTGGCCCCGGCGTTAATGTAATGTTCAGTCTGATGCGTTCAGTCTTTGGGCGGCAGGCTGTCCCCCCAGCAGTCACTGAGCACAGCATGGAGGCGGCCCTGGAGGGCCAGCCCTCTCTCCGATGCGTGATGTGTAAGCTGCTCCTCACTGGAGGCGGGGGAGCCTGGCTTCTCCGTCTTGCCCCGGCTCTTGCATCCCTCTCGGGGGGGCTTGGCAGTGCCCATGTGGGGGTGTCGGTGATTGATGGTGCCCACTCCGTTTAACACACTGTGGAAACCCAGCGGCAGATGGGGATCTACAGATGCACGCTTCGCCGCGACGATTCACACACAAACCCCAGATCTTGTGTCAGTGTGCTGTTTTTAAAAGTGCAGTAGTTCATGTTGGCCGTCTCTCCTCAGAGAGAGCATCCATATGAATTATCATATATGACACATAACGTAACTAATAATTCAAAGTACTATATCAATCTTAAAGACACAAAGACATGGAGCCTGTTAAAATATTCTCCAGCAATGTGAGGTTTCAACTGTTCTATCCATTAAAGCACCAGCATGTAGGATTTAGTGCCATCTAGTGGCGAGGTTGCAGATTTCAACCATTTAAATCCCCCCCCATTGTAAGGTTTGTCCTATGTGGGCTACTGTAGAAACGTGGATCAGCAACATGGTGGAATAATGGATATTCCTTTGCTTCCAAATTTTTTTTAATTATTATTATTTATTTAAAATTTGCCGCAAATGTTTGGGAAAATGTGAATCTATATAAGACTTCTAGCTTCAGCTAATTTTTTTTAATCTTTATTGAACATAATAACAAAAAAATAATAACAATACAAACTAAATAAAGCGAATGAGCAGTAAAAAGGAAAGCAAAAAAAGAAAAACAAGCAAATGGGATCCTCAGAATCCTAAGCGATAAATACATGACTTAAATAATATTCATGTTCAAAAGGGATAGGAAGAAGTTTAAAACTTTTCTTTCTATTTTTTATAATTATTTATCATTATTAATCATAAACAAATAAAAAATTCAGTTTGAATCAGTCAGTATCTGATATTTAACTCGTGGATTTGCAGCCTTTAAGTGTTAAGTGAATGAATCAGATGATAAGGAATGTACTGTTTGATGCAGACACTGCAGTTATATGACATATATAACATATAACATATTATATTATGTCATCTCAAAGTGGGCCACGTCACAAACAGCTGCTCTCTGAGCTCTTTGAAAGGTCGGCGGCCATCAAGGTCAAAGTTGAAATCATGTGAACTGAGAGCGTTACGTTTGGTGGCTGGCATGCAGACCGACGAGTGTCATTGTGTAATTATTGAACCATCATCCCTCCATGTCCCGTAGTGTCGAGTCAGGTTAGGTAGGTTAAGACATTTAATAAGTCCTTATCAACTTAACTAGAATACATATGTGAGTAACTTAAACATCCCAAAGTAGTTTCCATGCAGGGAAAAAGGGGAGGAGAGGGAAGGAGGAAGCTATTTGTCGGTCTGCTGAAGTGGGAGGAAGTTCCATTTAATTGGATTTTGATGTGCACCGTTGTCATGGCAGCCAGATCCCATCCTTACACATGAACGTACGTGTTGTTCTGTGTGTGTGTGTGTGTGTGTGTGTGTGTGTGTGTGTGTGTGTGTGTGTGTGTGTGTGTGTGTGTGTGTGTGTGTGTGGGCTGGAAGGAAAACTGGAGACAGGAAACAAAAAGGGGGGAAGAATGATCTGACACAGGAAATGAGCCTCTATAAAGAGCTTTTAGCCGTGATGGAGGTATAATCGGTATTATTGATCGAGAGAAATGAATTTGTTTGGCCGTTTGCCACGGCGGGCTCGGGCCACAGCTGGTTAAGTGACCAAAGGGTCCCTCCGTCGGTGGCGAAAGTGAAACCGCAGCCAAGAGGTTTAGTGCATGTGTAATGAAGGGACACAAAGTCCATCTGCATCTCAGTCTGCTTTGATGCTTTGATGTGGCATGTGCTCCGTCTCCATTCATCTCCGACGGCGACGCGAGAAAAACCTCAGATTAGCAGGACTCGCACATCGTTTGTCGGAGCCCCAAACACAAAAGTCCTGGGCCTGTTTGTTTCTAAAACCCTGAATCAAGCGTTGGAGGAAACGTTCCTATTTCCAAGTAACACGTCGGAGAAGTAATCGTTGAGACAGAAGCACGAGTCTCGCCTCACTCCGGTGGACGGCCTCGGATCTCAAGTGCATCGCTGAAGGGCACGTCACTGATAGTTCAAGTTCTCTTCTGACACTTTGATTCATATTTCCTAGAAGCAGTGTAGTCCAGCTGAATGAGGGGCACGGGCTCCGGGTGGCTCTCTGCAAAGGAGAGCCAAAAAAGCCTGTCTATTTTCACGTTATGACAGTTGTTTATTCCAGCAACACATTCAGGAAACACACAGCAACATTGTGAATTTATCGCCTCCTCGCGATGATTTCTGTTTATTTGCATCACTCAGGAGGAGGAGGCGCTGTACCTCCATGTAGCCAGCAACAAGGTTCCATCAATCAAGGCTGAAATAACTGATATTGGTTCGTAACATCATCTGGTTTACTACAGTGTATGAATGGATACATAGGACGCCGAAACGACTCCATCATGATGACGATTTGTAAAACGTCGGGAAGTCATGCTTTGTTAAGTCTCTCCACAAAACAACAAGCAAACAACTTTTAAAATGCTTGTTTTCTGAATGGAGTTTGGGTCAATCGGAGGAATGCTATGCTAACAATGTAGCTGCACCATCGACACTTATAATAACGTAGACCTAGACATAAATACGGCAGCGACCTTGTTGGTTTATACGAGAACAATATGAGAAATACTTCAACTTGCACGTATACACGGATGCAATATTTGCATCGTGTCTTTACATTGACTTTGCAAAAAAATATGCGAAAAAATGAGATTTTGGTTTGAACACACCATAATATTATAAACTGATCATGTAAAAACAACAACTAAAGACTAAAACAATCAGCTAAAAGACACTAAAAAGTTCTGTCCAAGTTGGATGATGACACTGTGGGTTTGTTACTATGAGCAACATTTTTACGACACACAGCAGTTTGATCCAGTGTGGATATAGTGCTAACGTTAAATAGTTCCTACACATTTCAGAGAAAGTATTTGCCAAAGACAGATGGAGAAATAAACTGTGGTTCTGCGAATGAAACAGTCAATAAAATATAAATAATGTCAGGCTAATGTGGGGATTCAAATCTATAACTTTCATATTGCTTTTCTTCGTTTCGCTCGTCTAATCTTCATGCCGCAGATTTGTTTAGAAAAAAGGAAACCGGACGTCTAAATGTGAAATCAAAGCAGCTTTGCATGAATTTGACTTGTGATTGATGATACGAGTGTGTGTTTAAAACAGCCAAACCCAACGGAGCTGAACGCACAACGTGAGGTAAATGCTGTCATCGCTGTGAACGAGACGTAGCAGAAGTAACCACTTCTCTCCACAAACACTCCGCTGAATTAATCGCCGGTCCCAGTCCACAGAAACAGAGTCATTAGTCTGGAATTCCCGGCCGGGTGCCAACGATGTTAAGAGTGACATAAGGCGAGATTAGCCATCCATCCTCAGAAGTACCGAACTGAGTCACAGCCGAGTGTGAATGTAAACACTAATATTGACATGGGAAGCTCTTGTAGCTTAACTGTACACAAGGGAGCTCTATAGCCAATCCACACACACACACACACACACACACACACACAGAAAGACGAGGACCTTATGTCATGAAAAGTACATCCTCCCTTTGATTTTGAACACAAGCAGAAATCAGATGCTATTAAAATAATGTACAGTCATTGAGAGAATCACCGTTAGTGTATGGAGGAGGTATTAATAGATATAATCTCTCTCTCTAAGTAAATATTACTTTAATAACTTCAACAAACTGTATGCAAGTAGAGCAGAAACAGATTGGTTGATTAACTCATTCAATAAAAGAATAATTGGCAACTATTTCGATAATTGTTTTAGGCAAAAAAAGGCCAAACATTTCACGGGTCCAGCTTCATTTGCTGCTTTCCCTCTTAATAACTTCAATTTATTTCTTTAAATGCAAGGTTTGGACTATTGATTGTACAACGTTATCACTGTAGCCGAGGGGTAAATGACATACTCCACTATTTTCAGAACTTTTACAAACTGAACAATCAGTTAACGGGAGGAAATAACAAACATATGAATCCATGATGGAAATAGTGAAAATATATTCATTATTTGAAGTCCTTTATACAATGGTGGCAACATATTTTCACTTTTTTCAGCATATATTGTTAAAAAGCTGCTGCATATGACAGGATATATTCAGCAATTTTCAGTCTTGATTTAAAATGAAATGTCATGTAGTGTCATATCACAACAGAAATTATCTCAGGACATTTAACACATGTTGCAGGACTAGAATACGCTCATGATCATGAGTTTTATACATTTATTAACACCCAACATCACCCAGGAGAAAGAGTTACAGCGACAGTGGTGAGAAAAACTGCCTTAACAGGCTTTCAGGCAGAAATCTGGTGCAGATTTGGTGTTATAGTAGTAATGTAGTAGTAGTATTAGCAGTAGTGGTAGTATTAACAGAAGCAATAGCTTTCATTAATTCCAGTTTTCCAATAAAATGCGCCACTACTATTATTTGTCCACTGGGGGTGCCACTGTCCCAGTAAGAGCAGGCCCTCTGCTGGATATGAATATATATTCAACGTGCATACGTACTATATGAGGCAACAAAACAAAGCAAAACAGAGAAAAGTGTTTTGGTGAATGAGAGGCCAGTGTGTTCACAGCTCCTTTCAGTGCTTAAGGAATATAATAATCGCTGCTCCTCTGACTCATTATGGTGAAAAATACTAGAAATTACAGGAGAACAGAGAAGATAAATGATTTGTTGGCAGGTTCCAGGAAACAACAGTCTGTTTTTTAAGTCGTAGCCCAAAGATCGGAGAGACATCTCAAGCTGTTCATTGTGTTTTTTTGTAAAGGTTTTCATGAATTGTGAATGTTTTCAGAATAAAACCATTAAAAGCTAAAAAAAAAAAAAAGAAAAGACAGAATTGGCTACAGACAGAAAAGAAAAATGACCATTCTGCCTCTGGATATGTTTTATATGTTAAAGCGACACTGAGTTATAATATGTTTCGTATTGTTGTATGCACAGACTTTTATTTTGACATCTGCAATGATAGAGGGGAAGAAGGAAGTAGGAAGAACATGGCAGCACCTGCATAGTTGTATAGCATCTCATCCAAATCAATCCATTGTGTGTCCCTCAGAAATCAGGTTTTTTCCCCATAGATTATTGAAACATTGGACATTTTCTAGGTTTTACAAACATAATAGCTTAATGAGTGCCTTCATGAGAGACTCATTCATTAGGTGCAATCATCCCAGGCTTTTCACAATAAGAGACATCTCGATGAAACAGCCCTAAAAGCATTTCATAATGCCTTCATTTCCACTTTAAATCATGCGTTTTAGTAGTCTGCAGGCACCATGAGCTTCACCAGAGTCTGCAGGCTCATCATGTGACCTTCACCTGCTTCTGCAGGCTCATCATGTGACCTTCACCTGCGTGTGGGATAATATACAGTAAAACTGCCTCTTCAAGACTTTTAAAGGATCATCTGTAGGGCTTTCAGTGAAAACCGCTACACTTTAACCCCAAAGCCTCTGGCTCAGGGTCCTGCTGGAAAATGAAAAATGGGAGCTCTACTACTCTTGAATAATCTTGGTTAAAGTAAAGGTAAAGGTAACAAGAGTGAGATTTCTGTAGAGATGCAAGCATCATTATATGTGACGGGGTCAGGATGATAAAGACACATTCCATTTAATATCCACCAAACAAACTGTTTTAGAGTGAATATCCCTTTTGGAAGGATGCAGCTGGAGCCTAAAAACCTAGAGCAAACCACATCACAGCATCTGAACATCACCTCTGGACAGACTGATGCTCGTAAAGTGAATCAGAGCAAAGTCGGAGGGGGTTTTAAGTCGAGGCACTTTAAGGTGGAATCTACAAATTGGCCATTTGGGTAAATTTGGGTACCATCTGTGCCGTTTGAAATCTTCTCAGGGAACCGTAAAACTAATTTGATTTCATGTCTCCATTGCAATTAATTACCTCTAAATACAAATGTTTTTGACTTTGCTTTGAAAGATCAATCAGTCAGACCTCTAAGTAGCTGAGATGTATTTATTAGTGCTCATTGAAATTCATCATGTGCCTTTCATGAGATAAACAAACACACATCTAGGACTCGTATGTTCCCAAAGAAAACCGGAATCTATTTGGATCGCTCAAGCCTGCATTGGGTGCCAAAACCTGTGTAGTACCCCTTTTCAACCACTAGATGGAGACATAGAATGAAAGGCTGGTTGATAGATGCTGGAATCGACGCAGAAATGACGTTCGCAGCGTTGATATACCCTTGAACACAACTTTTGATTAACACAGCGAAGGTAAAAGTGACATTTTTTCCCGTGTCGGTAATTTTATACTCAGAAGTCAAACTGTCGTTGCTTCATGTTTCTCTGAGCAACTTTGTTGTGAATGAACGGGGTCCCCTTCAAACCTTGTATCCAGTTGTCTTTATACGTCAATGGTAGCAGTCGCAAAATCCCTAGCATCACTATCGGTGCTAGCATCATGCTAGCATTGTTAGCATGTTGTTGATGTGTCCTCATTTAGTTGCTTGGAGCTGGAATCCTGTTTTGAACCCTCTAAAATGTGAACGTACAACTTTCACCTTAATTAAAAATCTGTTTTCTGGAATCGTGTTCAGAATAACATCAGCGGTAATTTGGGTTTGTACCTGAAATAACCTGGATTTTTCCATTTAGATGCAAATTAGGTTCATTAATAGATACATAAATGGATTGAAGCTTTCAAGAGAACTTTTGAAAGAAAAAATAAACACATCATCCTCTTTATAAGCAATGCAACACATTTGTAATGTAACAGCTGGTCCCAGTTTGGACCCTGTGGTCTTAATGGATCAGAACCACTAATATAGAATGGTTTAAAATGAACTCCACCTCCTCAAACAAGGACAATAAGATCCTGAGTGATGGTGCATGTGTAAAAATAGTCTAATCACATTTTTTTCCTGATTACACTTGTAGTGTAGTATTTTATAATATGGAGTAGTGGAAGAACTTTTACTGAAGCCTCTGAATTCCTCCTTCACTGGCAGGTATCCAAAATAGATGAGGAAGCACCTCGGCGTTATGTGCGAGCACTCAGATCTCACAACAGTGCTAACGAGGAATCTGGAGCATCCAAATTTAGTCGAACGAAATCCAGGGTTAATCACCCAGGATGCAACGCAGATACTCAAGCATCTGTTAGAAAGTATGGAGGCTTGCATGAAAAATCCATTTGCTCCTCAAATAAATAGAGGGGAACAGCGAAATGACTTTGAAATCCCTCAGTAGAGAAGAAACATGAATTTGTCTTTTAGACCAAGTTAAAAATTAAAGTTAAATTAAGTTTAAAAGGGACGTTGATTTAAACGGCAAGTGTTTTAAAAATGCATAAGCTATAATGGGCTCTCATTTCTCATTTGAAATGCACATTTTAATTGTGTTTGATGCCGAACGAACTCGCAGGAAGGTTTTTGTGTTTGGCGAGGCCGTATTTAGCTGGGCTGTGCAAATGTTGAAGATATTAACCCTCATCTATCGCAGGCCAAGTGAGCTTAAGTGCCTCATAAAAATCTCAAATATTTGGACTCAAACAAGTAAGATATGGTGATGGGTTTTCTGCACCGTGGCTAACCCTGCACTACAGAAAGCTTTGTTTTGTCCCCGGAGAGACGGAGGTTTCCTTTCGCGGCCGAATCTATTCTGTTCTATTCCATCCTGCTCTAACTTCCACACCTGAAGCTGTTGTGAAGATCCATCCATCGTCTACCGCTTATCCTGTATTCAGGGTCGCTGGAGCCGATCCCAGCTGTCATTGGGCGAAGGCAGGGTACACCTGGACAGGTAACCAGTCTATCACAGGGCCGACATGTAGAGACAGACAACCAAACAATCTACGGGCAATTTAGAGTCACCAATGAACCTATCCCCATCCTGCATGTCTTTGGACTGTGGGAGGAAGCCGGAGAACCCGGAGAGAACCCACGCTCACACGGGGAGAACATGCAAACTCCACACAGAAGGAACCCGACCTGACCTGGGAATCTGACCCGGGACCCTCTCGCTTCAACACTTATGTCACATTAAGTCCAATACAGAGAAGTGAAAAAAGAAAAAACAGAATCCTATGGGAAGATCGGTGCCCATTCATCTTTAACGTATCTCAACTTGCTGCTCCGAGGCTGGCGATGGAGAACGGAACCAAGGAAGAAATGGGAAAGGGAAGGAGAGAATTTGGAAAGAGAAAAAGAAAAGGATGAGGGAGGGGAGAACACTGTGAATGATTGATGAGCAGACAGGCCTGTTGGCTGCGTTCGCCAAAGCAATAAAAATAGACTAATCCATCCTTTTCACTCCCCCGAGGATCATAACACCACAGTCGCCACCGAGCCGAGTCTGCTCACTGACCAGTGTTCAGGAAGCAAAAACACTGGAGGAGTTAGTGCCAAATGGTATGCAGCCTTTCCTATCCCCCGATCTGTACCTGTCCGTCTGACTCTTGTTTGGTTCACAACAAAAAAAACTGTCCACACTCATCTCCTGTGTCATTTCCCCCTTGACCACCCACTCATTCACGCTGCATCCTGATGACCCTTTTTTTCTCCCTCTTGTTTTTCCATTTCTCCCCATCAGTCTTCTTTTTTTCTTTCCTTCTTCCACTAAAGAGTGACCCCTGGTGGTGGGGAATGTACTCACAGGCAGTAATGGCACATCTTTCTCTTCTCTGGGGGACATGAACCGTGAAATCAGCCTGGCATTGGCTACACTGTGACAGACCCTCTGTCTCAGGGCCATATTTGCCCCCTGCTCTCCTTCCTCATTTGGGAAGTAGCACCAGTCAGCAGGCGAGGTTGGCCTCCCTGCATCGCGGTGATTCTCCTCCTTTCTATGGCCACAGCTGACCATGTCATTAACAGACTCCGCTGTTAATCTAGTGGCAATCAGTGTTTGTCTCAGATACCTGAAATAATGTGTTTCCACAGTAGAGTAAGAAGTAGTTAGTTATTTCAGTTTATCTGTTGTTTAATTTAGTTTATTTACTGTTTACTTATTGTTCCTTCATATTGTACTCTTTGCCATTATTTCATTATTTATATTAATTATAATATATTATATTATTATTTATATTAACATTTACATGATCGAAATAAAGGCAAAAGACCAATATTTGTAAGTGTGTATTATGGAAATCAAGATTATTGCAATATATGTACAATATTTTAAAAATATCATACTAATAATACACATGTTAATACATTAATGTTTTGTAGATATTATGTGTAAATAATCCAGTGCTTTTATGTACATATAACACAATATCTCTCCACATCTCTACATTACGCTTTTGAATGTAATGCATTTGCCAAAAAAAGACATACATCCAAGTTATAGATGCTCTCACTACAGTAACTTCCCACATGCGTGTGTATTACGAATGAATGACAGAATGTAAGCTACAGTTGTCTCTTAGTTTTATTAGTTCATTAAAAAGCACCTCAAAGATAAACAGAATTATGACTTCTTTAGTTTTCCATTTCATCCGATACTGTTCTTCTTCATAACCAAATCAAAACAGATGACTTCTCATTAGCTGTTGAAACGACGGAGTGACTCATCTTTTCTGAGCCTCGCTGGCTGCCGGAGAAACAAAGTGGATATCACCGGATTTACCAAAGTCAAAACACAGGGAAGTGAATCGTCTTAACGTTTTAAGTTATGACACAGACAGAGACTTCCTTTTGAAATGCGGAGTGCCGTGCGCTCGGCTGTCTTACAGGAAGTGTAATTTGGTTACGATGTCCTGAGTTTGACTTCAAGTTTAATTTTCTCCGTGATGTAAAAGAATGACGTATGCAGACACGAACTACGCTTTCATCGTTCACGTAAGGCATCGTGACGTTAGCGGTTTCCGTTTTGAGGATTCAGCTGGAGGCGTGAAGTAGATGTTTGCTGGAATCAGGCGATGAGGCGGGTTTTGTGACTCAACGTTAAATTATGGAACTTAAAGGTTGAGTAGGTAATTTGGAAAAACCACAGAGATTCTGACTTTGAACGCGTCGCCGAACCAACAAAGCCCCGCCCCCCGACCTCTGTTCAAAGCCGATCCCCCAGAATGAGGAAGTAAACATCAGCAGACAGGCAGGCCGTCCAATCTCCAGTCCTTTCTCCCTTTTTGATTGGACAGAGTTTTTCCAGTCCTGCCACGGCCACAGATGACATTTTTAACATCTTTTTTATGTCGGAGCATTTAACGTATTCATTGCTATCGGTATGTTACGAGGATTCCAAGTAATATAACAGAAAGTGTTACTGGATAGAATGACCGACTCAACCTTTAAGTGATATTTCACATGAAGATAATTTACTTAAATGACCTTAGTAAATAAAAATGTGCCTTAATGGGTTCAGCTGGCTCGTTTAGACCTGACTTTCCTAGCGGCCGGTCACGCTCTGCTCCGGACCACAGATTTTGTCACCAGATGAGACCGGCCCCTCTCAACGCTCTCAATTACCTCACATGATTTATTTCGGATTTCATTTGATGAAATCCCCCCAACCCAACCCAACCAAACCCAACCCAACCCGCCGCCACTGAGAAGAGTTTTAAACCTCAAATGGTGAGATTTTGATTCAAGGAGATCCAAGTGATTAAAAGTTAATTGTTGAAATTTGTCAAGGTGGCTTGTTTAATTATGGTGAATCGTTTGAACTCACCCGACTCAAAATAGTTCCCCGCCGCCGAGGCTCGTCCACGCCGCTCTTTATTTACTTTGCAGGAGTCACGGCGGTGACCCCGTAGGGAAGATAATTAAGGTGGAATCAACATTTCACGCCATACGTGATGAGCATATCAAGACAATTATGCTCTTTGTGAGGAGGAGGACGGGGGAGAGGAAGCGCTGATAGCCGGTGTGGCGGCGGGTTTAAATTGTGACAGTTTTGAGTACTCAGATGTGGCTCATCCTCAGGCGGCTGCTTACACGAGATAATTAGGTCCAGTGTTGTAGCTGGAGGAGGTAGATGGTGAAGTGGAGGTGCATGGATTCAATCAGCCTGGGTATATATATATTTAACCGTACTGTTAAGCACTTCAGCTATTCCCCACTCAGTCGCTACCCCCCCTGCTGCCACTGGGGAGCCCCACCGAACCGCTCCACGCAGCTCTTTCACATTTCGCCGGGCGCATTCATCGCCACTGATGTATGTGTCAGGTCATAGTCCTCCATTGGCATTCATGTATTCCATCATTTTCCCACTGTATTCGATAAGAAGAGGAGCCGCGAAGAGCTTCCTCGCCTCCCGCAAAGTTTGAACTGGGTCATGAAAAAGGCCCCGCAGGCCGTTTCTCTTTGCATAAGTATTCCTTTCATGGCACGCCAGTTACACAGCAGATACTCCGGCAGAGTTAATTTCACGTGAACCGCTGCCCTCTTTCCCCTCTTTGTCAATAGAGAAAGAGTACATTGGATACCCTCGGCGTCATTGAAGATACTCAACTGGAAACATACGAGTTATACGACTGCAGGGTTTTATTTTCCATGTCTGTGTGTGTTTTTATATTTTACATTCTGAATATTTAGCATCTCTATTCGATATTGCAACTAATGATTATTGATTATTGCAGATGTTACGTATGATCCGAACTTCAAAAAGGGATGGTGATAGAAACCTCGTACACCTCTGGTGTTTATTATATATGTTTATAACAGTATTCTCTGGACCGGTGGACTATTTCTCCAGCACTTACTGAGACCTTATGATGATTATAATATTCCCTGTTCATAGATATTTCCAAACAGAAATAAATGACACATCCATATCGTATATAAATAGAGCCAATCATAAAAAAAAGTGCTACTTTGCACAAACACAAACACACACGTACACTCATGGAATATAATTGCAAAGCTAAATTATGGCGGCCATGGGGAAATGGGAATTATTTTATGTGTGCTGTACTCATTTCACGCCTCATGGACTCTCACCTTTGGTATGAATGTGCATGTCTTTCAATGCGGTTTCAGGCACAGGTCTTTCTAATGAAAGAATAATGGAAGCATTCTCCCTTTTTAATTGGACATTGTTAGAATGACATATCAATCCCGCTGCAGAGATGCCCTTTCCATGTATACAGTAATTGAAACTTTCCCCGTTTCCCCCTCAGTCCCCCGCTATACAGGAGACTGAGAATGCTTATGTCTTGCAAATCAGGACCTCCCGCGTGGTTGTTTATTGTTGACTCCGCTTTACTGAGTATCATTATATCAATTCATTTTTTTAAATTCATTTTCAGATGCTCACCTGTTTAACTATCGTCTGGATTTCCAGGTCGCAAACACGCTAATGTGAAAGTCTCTTTTTTTATTCTCATTGATTAGCAACGCTATTATTATTGCCGATTCATCCGCCCTGATAGTATTTGTTTTATGCAATTTCACATTCCAAAAACTCTGATTTTCTCATTAGCATTTTTCGCAATTACCCAGAAATTCTATTAAAGTTCTTGGCAATAAAATGACAAGAAGTGATCACCCCATTAAGCCCCCGAGCTAAAAACAACATTATGTGCACAGTATTGTATGGTAATAATATTCATTAGAGGGGAGGAGGGAAAAAAAACAACAGCAGTGAATTACTACCTGTGTTTAACCACTCAAAATTCCATTTCAGGTATTCATGGCATGAGGCTGACAAGTGAGCTGAAGCCGAGCAAATAGAAGCTGGCAGCGGCTGGATAAATGGCTGCATGTTTGGGTCATGATAAGGAAGAATTACATTTTTACACATGACTGAGGAGAGGAAAACAAAGCCTGGTGTGGGGTTAAAACGCTCTTTAAACTGTCGGGAAAATAACCCGGCACAAAAAGCATCATTCTCCGTTAGTGGTTTCAGCTTTTTCCTCAGTGGTGGACGTAAGTGATTTAGAGCTCATCAAAATGACACAGTATGGCCCCCCAAAGCACACATAGTAAAAAAAAGCATGATAGTGGTCCGCGGGATGGCGAAGGTACTGTATCAATCTTTAGGGGGGCGTTCCTAATGGAGCTATTAACGAGTCAGTTGTCATATTCAAAGAACTTCATTAATCATGACAGGGATAATACTCCCTCATTTAACTGGACACTTTCCAGATTCTCCATATTCTATACGGTCGGATGTAACACTTCAGGCTTGTTTATAGATTCATATCCATCCATCCATCCATCCATCCAGAAGGTCTGACTCATATCCTCTCTTCCCCCCTGCTCAATGTCAACCTGTCCTTCACACATGTGATTAAACTGGAAACGTGCAAGTACGCCAGACAAAGCCGGATTTTGCTGAATAGTAATGAATCTCTAATGACAAGGAAAGTTCTATGTTGTTTCGTATAATTTCTACATATATATTTATATATATATAATACATATTCTATATAATAGAAAGTAATTAGTGTGAAAATACACTCTCTGCTGGCCATCAGGGGGCGACGACTCCTCCTGGTTGCAAGAAAGAAGAAGTCCGATTCCACGGACGATCACCTGATTTATTATCTCAGTAAACTTTGTAAACATGAGTTTATGGTCTCTATCTCAGCCTCACTACTTCGCTAAAGCCCTTGCTACCAATAGAATTAGCTACTAAGATGAATTAAACACTTAGCAGTAAAGTTGACCTTGAGTTGTAGAAGCTAACTTTGCTAACAGCTTCACGCCAAGAAGCCAGCTTGATACAGATGCAGTAAGGTTGCCTCTCAGGGTGACCCATAACCCTTCGTCCCCTCTATTTCCTGTCTGTAATCAAGGCGAAAAGCCCCAAAAGATAATCTTACTTAAGTAATTTATAAGTCAATCAACAGAAATATAATCACCAACTATTTTTAATAAGAACATGTGTCAAATTCTTGCAAGTTCCAGCTTCTCAGTTCTCAGATTGGAGAATTTGTTGCTTTTCTTAGTTTCATTGTATATTGAAATCTATGGCTCTTGGACTGTTATTTGATCAAAACAACACATTTGAAGATATCACCTCTGAAACTGAAAATGCAGACAGATTAAACTATCTTCAAAAGAAAGCATAAATGCAGTTTTGGTTAAATTCTGTCATAAAGGACAACAAAAAAAAAGGTTGCAGACTTTACATTGCCCTAGCCAGTTGTCAGCTTGGCTCCTGAGAGCCAACTCCCACCGGGGTGTGAATCAGAAATCTAACAGCTAATGGCAACAGTCGCCCCATGTAGTGCTACTGACAGCAAACTAATGCCCACACATACAGTGTGGAGCTGTCAACACCCCGCCATGACCCCGTGGGTATACGCTGGCAAGAGAAAGAGAAGAGATATCGGCCCCTAGTTGAAATGGATGGCTGTTATTTCTTTTTGCAACAAGAATATACGACATTGAGAGCATTCATTTGGCAGCAAAAAATAACCCTATTACTTATTTAAAGATAGAGTGGAGTAATATCGACCTGAGCAGAGAATTAGGATGCTCTCCCGCTGTGTGTGTTGTTATCTGAGCTTCTCCGTGCTCTGCACTGTGCATATATGGCGTTAACAGCTGGAATTCAAGCACTCCGGTTCTCCCTAAGATATACACTCTTGTCTCCGTTAGCAGGTTTTCCATAGTTTGTAGTTAGCTATGAGCCGCCGGCTCAGGTGTCACCATGTTGAGAGCCATTGAGAGGCAATCGAAATGCTTCCAATCTCGTCCCATGCCCCCTTAAGCCCTTGAGCCTATCACCAATAAGGGTGGATGGTCCTCTTCAGTGTTTGTCGGTATAATTATGAGAAGGAGTGAACTGAAGGACTCAGAGAAGAAGTATATTATTAACTCTTTAAACATAATTCAAGCATTTATCTTCAGGCTCTCACATCACATGTGGAACTGCAGCAGGAGAATCTAAAATGCCTGCAGATGGGTGAGAAATTGAAAGAAACATTTCATGTTGGAGTCTCTACAGATACAGTTTTGATGATACTGGTGGAGAGCGCTGTCTAGAACATCTCCGAGGTGTTCAGGTGGGTTGAGATCTGGTGATTGTGAAGGCCTATAACCCATAACTCATCTCTATAAACAGATTCTGCATCTATATGCTAATTGGAGTTGAAACAATGAAAAGGAGGTTTTGGCCCCGATAGCCGCCGGCTGCACCAGAATTATAGTCCCTTCCCCTCAGAGGCGTATCTGTCGTCAGATCGATGCCGGTGGCTTCAGAGGTTGGACCATGACATATGATTCATTTTCATACTCCATTTTCATGCAAACCAGTCATGTGACTGCTTTAATCTGTGTCTGGAGATCTTGAATCTTCCCTCTTGAAACTGAAAATGAATCCAAATGTCTCCAGCTACTCAAGTCTTGTATTTTATTACATGTTGTCATCCTTTTGGGCCACTGGGGGGCAGCACAGACAACTCTACAGAGTGAAAAGCCCTCTGAGGCAAATTTGTGATTGGGGGCTGTATATGTAAATACCAATGAATTGAATCAAATTGAACAGATGGTTATTATTCATTATCCTACAATCAAATCAATCACATCTTGGTGATTTAATTGATAAACCTTGTTGTTTGTGCTTGATTATACACATCCTAAACACCATTTGCTCATCATTAGTACTACAGTAGCAGCCTGGGGAAATGGTCTTGGGCCCAGACTGAAACCCGTGTTGACGTGGGTATTTACCAGGCAGGGTGGGTCAAACGAAGGGACACTATTGGTCAACAGATCTCAGCCTCTGCTCTTTTTATTTTGAATACCTTTTTCAATATGTCTCTTGTTAGTCCTCAAAACTTCTGGAAGCGTAAAATGATACTGTACGCTGTATCACTTTCCCTGCACATGAAGCAAAAACCCAGGAATGATTATGCATCGTACTGTATGAGAGCAGAAGGAATTAGAAGCTCTCCAAATCTCTTATAGCGTTATTTAATTAACAACAAAGCCACCAACGCTGCAGGATGTCATGAGAGGAGCGCTGACCGGAGGGAGGGAAGCACCGAACAGCTGCACTCGTCACGATGAGCCGTATCTCCGACGTTCAGCAGCGCTTGTGTTATCAGTGTATACAGGTATCGTCAGCATAGAAGAGTAGTCCTGAGGGGAACACATAAAAGATCAAAAACCGAATGCAAGAAGAGGGAACAGCTGTCTCCACGTAGAAAGATCTGGGGAGAATCAAAATGTCTTCTAAGATTTATACAAAAACACATGATGTATTTTTGATCCTTAGCTCCTACAGGCCATAACCGCTCAGATACTTGAGGGAGCTGAAAGTGGAAAGCTCATTCCGGACAGTACTCCGAACCACAAGGCATCGCGGCCCATCCATCTTGAGCGGCACATGGCAGAACGCGAGGCGGGTCATGATTTTTCAATTCTGTTATTTTTGCACCACGGCGTAGATATTGTGACTGAATCTCCACAATATGAGCAGAAAAAAAAAAAGAAAAAACTCCAGGTTTCTTTTCGCCTGAGATTCCGAGCAGAGAGAGAGAGAGAGAGAGTGCATTAATCATCACAGCCTCCCCTTCTAAGTTAAGACAGGGAGCAACAGCTGGGGGAGAGGAGCCTCGGCTTTAAACAGTACAGACTGCAGGAGGTTCAGCCATCACTTCTTGTTGTGGATTCTGACATCAATAGTAATGAACACCTTGGAGCGTTGCCCCGACTGCCTCCACATGAATCGCTATCACAGGTGAGGCGGGGCTGTGGAAGAAGTTTTTCTTTGTGTGTCTTTGTGTGTGCTGGCTTGTAAGCGTGCAGGCCCTCGTGCATTTGTTTGTGCGCCCCTTATGTTGGGGGCAGATATGAGTAATATGCAGAATAACACACAGGCCTCAATGACCTAAACCGACAGCGACAATTAATCAGGAGCGTGTTGGTGCTCTTGGACGCGGCCGGGGCCTCATGCTGAGGTTACACCTGCGAGGGGGCTCGGAGCCGCAGTGGGATCCGGTGCACCTACAGAAACCATCTTTACATGATCTATGGTCGGCTGGGGCCACATTTATTTCAAGCAAGGAGGCGAGTGTGTGCATGGTTGGTGGACAGTTAAAGGCTCAGTTCACACTAAAGGACAGAAACATATATTTTCTCATGAAAGAAAAGAAAGAAAATAATCTTATTTGTGCAAACAAACACCAAACTAGCAGCATATATAAAGGTGAGTGAGAAATAAGATCCTTTAACAGAATACATGGCAGTACAGACGATTGCTTTACGGCAGAAGTCTTCAAAAAGACAAGAACCGGTGGAGGGACCCCTATTACATATCGTATAAAATGATGTTGCTTATTAAACCGGGCAAATAATAATGTGTAGTGCCGTGTATAACAGTACTTTGTATATTTATATTTACAGAACATATTTTCTATATTTCTATATTGGCATTTCTACATCACAATTTCACCTCATAACACTGAATAAATAGGAAGATTTTTATTTTCTTAATATAGGTTGTATTCATGTTAAGGTGTATTTTTTGGACATACTTACATTTTCAGAAGAAATGAAGCTTGGGATCAAATTATTTCAGGGACCCCCTGCAGTAAGTATATTAACTATTTTTCAAGGCATTTGAGATCATAGAATGCCAAAAAATGATGACTAGAGCCTATTTTGTAACTAACAACTCCCATTCGTTGTTAGAGCTAACCAATCAGAGAACAATGCTATATATTAATATGTAAATCTTAACTATCAACGGCTGCTGATGGAGCTGCCGCTGATGTTTTGGTGGCTGTAAGCTGGAGCTGATTCTACTTGTGCTACTGTTGTGTTTTAGCAAGTGTTTTACTTGGTAAAAGTTAGCTTTAATGTAATCGTCCCCCCTTGAAAAGAACAGCTGGCCCCCAGTTTGGCCACTGTGGCTTTAATGGGCCAGAACCACCAGCAACTCTGGAGGGCAAATATCTGCTCAATGCTCTTCTGTGTTCACCAGCTAGTTGCTAACTTTGTGAGCCGTTGTGTGCTGGCAGGTATACAATATGTTTTCTGGAGACTTTTTTTATCTTTATTTTACCGATTTAAGTGAGGGGGCTTGCGGCTTCAGAAAACCTTGATGGGACCGCTCCAAAACAGTAAAATCTTAGGCTGTAAAACCAAAACATCGCGTTTAAAAAACACCGATATTCTCCGGAGATCTGAGAGGAACCGATAATTCTCTGTGGGATTGTATCTAAAAGCTTTCCCATTCCACATTCTTTTATCCAAATTTTTAAATAAAAAATATTGATGAGCAGTTGTTTGGCAGTATGACAATGAGAGAGCATATACAGCACAATAAATCACATTTTTTAAAAGGCAAGACGTACACTTTGTTGTTTGATTGCTGGCCGCTCAAACTGATCAAAACCGAAACAAATCAGCGAATGCAACGCTGAGCTGAATGCTTCGACGGCGTATCTCCTGGGATGCCTGTGAGCGGCAGAATGGAGTGTAGTCACTAAATTGCAATCACATCCTGCTCAGGGAATTCAGCTGTCAATAATCAAAGCAAATGTAATTAAGGACCCCGGCTCTTTTGTCCGATCTGCCATCAGCGCTAAAGCCACCTAGCATGCTTCAGTGCCTTACACCTTCTCTTCACTCACTCACAATGCCGGGAGGTCTTTTGCTCGCTGATCTATGTAGGACAAGCAGCGAGGTGTCTGAAGTAATAAAATGAACAAGATGAATGTGGGGGATATGTTCATTTGAAAGCTCTTGTCACTGCCGGTTTGTCGTCCAGCTGCACAAAGGGTGGAGCCGTCCCGCCTGATTTACTTTAGATTCAAACCGTGGCTAAATTGGAAATCGTGAATCACTTTGACACCGTTGGTGCAAAAGATGGATTACTCCAGTTAAGAGGGGCTGCCGCTTTCTTTACTTTGGTTTCTTGTTAAAGAAATCATGCAAAAAAATTAATTTTTCTGACAGACGGCTGACCCGGGTAAAGCAATAGGAAAAGGGGAGGCCAGGCACCGAGGCGCCACAAAGCTGTGTTTTTATCACGATGCCGGCTACATCCAAGCGCTCGCTCTCGGCAGCACAATGAGCCTGGCTGAATATTTGATCAACTGTCTCGGGTTTAACAAGCCTTGCCAAACTACACCTGCCTGGAGGAAAAAGATATGTCTTTGAGCACCCTCCCCTCCCCTTCCCCTCCCATTGATGCTCACAATACCCAATCTGCTCTAATCTCATCCAATCTTGGGCTCTTGGAATCTCAGCGAGGTTCAAGATTTGCATTACTGAACAATGTCGCCCTGATGCCAATGGATGCCTTCCAATATAATCTCGCCATAAATTAGAAAAACAATACGCTCAACCACAGCACCACTGTTGGCGAAATGGAGCTTTTTTTTTTTCCAGATCAGAATTCAATAAAACACTATTCAACTGTCCTTCACGCCAACTGTGAGCCAACTGATATGTATTGGAAGCTCTCCGTCATAGAAAGTCATAAGTCGTACAAAGGTGTGACTCACTGTGTGTGATCTCTGTATCCTCCTGTCTTTCAGTCTGAGCTTGAATGTGTGTGTGTGTGTGTGTGTGTGTGTGTGTGTCAGTGTGTGTTCACCCTCGACTCATCGTCGCTGGCTGCACCTCATTGCCCAGCAGTAATATCAGGCCTTGCAGACACCTGAGACCGGTGGTGTGGGCCCTCAGAGGAGGCATCCGCCTGGCAACCGGCCCTGATTACTTTCTCCACTCGCCGGAACTCAACTTTGTATATGCCATTAACCAGCTGCACGCGGTGTGATCCCAACTCGACCCCGCGCACAACACACACACACACACACACACACACACACACACACACACACACACTTCACAGCTCAACCAACAGCCTACTGAAGCCATCTGCAGACCAACATCTTCCATAATCTCCCAGGGAGACGTGAAGAGGAGGCTAACGCGATGAGAAGGTGACATCTAGTGGGCAAATTAGGGAACATCATCAAACTGTTACATGTAAACAGTTGTGGTAATTAGTAATATGCAGGGTAAAAAAGAAAAGAGAGCTGTTAGAATGGGATATCCATATACCAACCCAGTTTGGGGAAATCTCTTTGTGCTGTTAAAGATGTAATTTATTTCCTTTCTTGAAAGTTGCAACTCTTTACTTTGCCACTTCATTTTAGATTTTCCTCACAGCAGTTTAATAAGCAATGCAGAGACCATTATTATTGTATGTGATATATTTATCAAACAGATATATTTACCTTTTATTCCAGGGGCCTTCTCTGAATACCTTAAAGGCCCTTCTGTGTTTCCCATTGGTTGATATATTTATTATGTACACCTGCTTTTCCTCTTTGATCCGACAGATTGTACCTGATTCACACGATAGATTCCTGCAGGAATTGTGTATTTTGTTGGTCGACCTGGAAGTTAGTTCTCTTGACAAAAAAACAAAAAAAAAAACAAATGGGATCTTTCCATTGGCTATAAGTTAACTGCAAAAAAAAAAAAAAATCTTCACAAATGAACACCACTTTTCTGAAGCGTAAAGGCAATCGCAATAATCGTAAAACTACCCCTTCTCGTCCCCTACAGGAAACTAAATGATGTTTAGTCGCCCCATTTAATTACCTTTCTAGAGACACATTCAGATTTCACCCTGTGGGGTATTAACTGACATATTTTATAGAACTAAATGATAAAAATATCGTATTAATCAGACAGGAGCGGTAACTCCAACATTATGTCTCTTTACATTATTCTGCATTCTAATTAGTTTTCTTTGTCTTCTTTATCTCGTTAAGTTTTGTGGTTGCTTTTATTTCTTGTATATTCTCTTCAGCCTTTGCTTTCAGGAGGTTATTTCAGTTTGTATGAGTTCTGCCAGCCTTTCCTTTCCTGCAACAAAACAGATGCTTAAAGCTGCCGGTGATGAAGCTCGCAGGCTTTCCCGTACGAGTGCTTTAGTCTGAAATCCCTCCAGATAGCTGACTGTTGTGGGTTTGCCATGTTGGAGTGATGTCTGAATGTATAGCGAGAATTATTACACGCTAAACCGTTTCAATTCATCTTGATGGGCACGAAGCAAGCACAATATACCATCATGCATTGTGCTGAAGGAATAATATGAGAGCAGAGAGAGCAGTGCTATTGAGACAAGCCCATTAACATTATTATTATAATGATTCTTTGTTGTATTTATTTTGTAATTTGGGAAAACATGATAATATTACCGTTCCTTTTGTTCTTACCTTTCACAATAAAAGATTCCGGAGTAGAGTCCTGATTTCAGACACAACCTCTGTACTCATCAGTTAGCACTCCTTTTCTTTATTGCAATTAGATCATATTAAAATATAAATATATGAAGTATTTACATATCGTAAACTTGTAGACCAATTATATTTAATCCACCTCTTATTTTTGTAATATCCTGTTTAAGCGCCGGTAGTTGTTTGACAAACACATTTTGTAATCTTGGAGAGTTCCCGGTCTTTGGTTTTGTTTCCTGTTCTGTCTTGAACGTGTGTCATGCTCAGTTTTACTTCCTGCTTTGGTCTTTTTCCCGTCACTTTTCAGCCCCACCTGGGTTTTATTGGGTGATCAGTCACTGGTGGGGTTTTTTTTTCCTGGTTTCAGTTGCAGCTTGTTTCTACATTCCAGCCGTTTGTGTTGGATTTACGTCTGTTACCTTCCTGCGTTTGGGACTAAAGCTCTGAGTCCTTTTTGCTCATTGAATCAGTGGAAGTGGATCTGCTGCCTCCTCAGCTCTTCATCTGCGTATTAAAGAGTCTGAATTAAAACCTCAAAGTCGTATCAGGCCCTCACCGTGACCTCGCCACACATGCTTTTTAGCTTGAGTGCAATGGAAGTTACCTCTCCGACACAATCAAAGTGTCCTGAAGCAAAACTACGTGTAAAAAAGAGGTTATAGCGCTGTTCTTTTGTACCACAAAGTCAGATTAGTTATGTTAAACATAGGATGTCAGAGTTTTCTACATCAAAAAGGTTCTCTATCACAAAGGTGCTATATAAGGCCTATGAATTATTATTATTATTATTATTGTTATTATTATTATTATTATTATTATTATTTAGATCTATTAGCTGCCACAATTAAAGCTTCTCTTGGGAGAAAGAGAGAAGATGGTACATTACTGATGCCACCGGATAAAGTCACTTTAGCACAAACTATGCATCTGGTTGCCATGGGAACATACAGAGTTGGGGATGTAGAAAATGCTCTTTTTGACCTACTCACTATGTTTGTAGTGCTCTAAAATAAGCCTTCCATATAATAGCTGTACATTAATAGTTTAGTATCATTAATGAGTTTGACTTTTACTTGCATATGAAATGCCGTGTAATTTACCATTTTCTAAATATGCTGCATAACGTTTAAGCGCTCTATATGTGTCACAATATGTGAGATTACATGGAGTGATAAAAATAAATATATTAACAATTTTCTGCCAACGTTCCACTTTTCTTATTGTTTTTTTACTGCAATTATTTCATATTCTTCTCCTCATGGGAATGTACACACCTGACGAAGAAAGATTATTATGAAATTAAAGTCCCCTGAATTCAAATTAGTCCTTTCAAATAAAAAAAAACAATATTTATTCAACTATATTGACTTATTTATCTATTTATTGGCTCGTTTATTCATGATAGGACTTTACATTATGTTTAATGTATTTATGAGTTACATATTGAGTTAAATGGCATTCCATATGATCTTTTCCACATGAGGGATATACTTATTGTCTGTAAACAGTGTTTTTGTGTGTTTTTTCCTGCCCCAGTATTCCGTAAGTCCCCTGAAGGCACCGAAGCAAACAACAAAGAGCGTGTAAACGCAGGTCACGCAACAAACAACACGACTAAAGGAGGAGCTGGAGGAGCGCAGAATGTCTGAGTGACGGCCAAAAGGAAAACACCTTATCTAATCTTCACTTTATGCAAATATGTCCGGGCTTCGGCGGCGTGCCTCCCGTCAGGAGGAGCGAAGGGAGCCGTTCCCCGGGAGGGAGGCGCTCCGCAGCCCGGAACAGCCTCCAAACTTACTGTACTTCAAACGCATTAACGGGACCGTGAGAGAGGCTGCTGCCGACGAGCGGAACAGGAAGAGAAAAGGAGAAGAGAGGACCAGGACGCTCTCGTTGGAGGTACATTTCGATTTTCGTTGACGAGAAACGTCATGGGGACTCTGTAAATCACCTGAGTCAGGTAGACGCAGGTTCGAGACCGCGACGCGCTGCTTCCGGTTCTGTGGTCGAGTATGAAAGAAGCTGAATGTTGGGCCGAAGGTCGGTCTCTGTCCGGATACTAGTGTCCTCTGCGTGTTCCTTTCATTCAATGTAAACGCCTCATTATCAGCATGACACTGATTTAAAGTGAAACTCACATTTCAGAGGCAAATTGTAACAAAACATGTAGAAAAAGTGTGTTTATATATTTGAAACTTGTTCTTGTGAATCCTTACTGTACTGATAGTGATATCCTGTTGCTCTTTCTTCCAACAAATGTGCTTCTTGTAAGTCGCTGTGGATAAAAGCATCTGCTAAATGTAAATGTATTATTAGTTTAAAATGATTTTCATCATATGTCATCTGTCAAAAATCAAAAATGTCTAATATGCGGTGGTTTAAGAACAAAATAAAGCAGCAAATTCCCACATTTGAGCCCCCTGAAAGTACTGATTTGGGGAATATTTGTTCAACTATGACAAAAGACTGTTAAGGATTAAAATGTACAGCTTTATTGTCAATTTCACTGTACAAACGGTGATATTAGATACCAGATAAGACAATACATTAACACTAAGGGAAGCAATAAAGACAACAGATGATGACATTTATCTAAAAATAAACTATAAAATTGAATAGAAAATCATAAAAAAGTGTACTATGATACGTGGTTGTAGTACGAGCAGCAAAAAGGTCTGTATACAATGAAAGGGGGAAACTGGATGATGATTGATGAACTTGTATTCCTAATAAAACATACTTTCCTCCTCCAGCCGTCGGTGAAAGTCCCCCTTCCTCGTCTATGCTGCTGAACAGAAGACCCGATGCTCCAGGATGGATCAGGCACTCGCCCACCAGACGTCAGGGTTGGACCCCCTCGAGCCCGACAGCGAGGAGCTCCGGCTCAGAGTGGACTTCTTCCGGAAACTGGGCTACTCCTCGGCCGAGGCCAAGGCCGCTCTGAGGAAGCTGGGCCTGAGCACGGACACCAACTCGGTGCTGGGGGAGCTGGTCCGGAGCAGGACCGGCGCCCTGCCGGGCCCCGATGGCGATGAGAGGGCCCAGAAGGACCCTCTGCTGCCTCCCAGCTGGACTCACGGACCCTGCAGGACACCGCAACTCAGGGAGCGGAAGAACGCCGAGACAGAACTGAGGCCTGTCGTTATTGACGGCAGCAATGTTGCCATGAGGTAACCTTAATGATGCGTCATCCTCTCTTTTATGGGACCATAGATTATTGACTTAAATCCTAATTTACAATTTCCACAGTTCATTTTTACTGCTTTGAACGGCGGCAGGTGTAAAACTAAACCGTCAAACTGCCGTCCCCCTCATCTGCAAGCTGTTATTAAACCCTGACATATGGATCATGTTGTCACTTTAAAAGAAAAAAGGCGGAGGAGTCCACCATCCTGCCCCTGCATGTTTCTTTGTAGGCCACTGCTTCAATATGCAAATTCTCAGTACACACCTGAAAAATCTCAGGAAGTTAACAGCGAGTAACAGCCCGAGGGAGGAGAACATTCAAAGGCATGTGATGTTTACACAGATCAACTGTATTATGACGTCTCCCCATGGAATGGAAGTATTTTATTGTCATCGTTCCTCCCCTCCCCCCTGTGTTTTTCTTTTTACAGCCATGGCAACAAGGAAGTGTTCTCATGTCGAGGCATCCAGCTGGCAGTCAACTTCTTTCTGGACCGAGGTCATAACACCATTACTGTGTTTGTTCCCACCTGGCGTAAAGAGCAGCCCAGACCTGATGCCCCCATAACAGGTGAGAGTCCGAGGGATGGTTGTCAGTGTTCATTCAGACCCGCAGGCAGCAAGGCAAGACATTATATAGCATAACAACAACAGGGCAATTCAAAGTGCTTTACATAAAACATTAAAAGCATTGGAGAAAAACGATTAAAACAAGCCAATAATAAAATAAAGTTTAAAATTAAAAAAAATATATATATAAATATACATGCATCTCTAGTTTTTTTCCTTCAAATCTTTCAAACCAATTCCCGATTGTATGACACAGTTGATGTGCTACATTACTTATATAAAATGGTCAAAGATTGCCCCAATAAATAAATGATTATCATCGATTTTACTGCAGAATCGTTCATTCAAAGCAGATGCGTCATAGGATCTATTATTTCTCCCAAGAAATCCTCACCGGAAAAACACCAGCGTCACCAGACAGTATTCATGATACTGATCGTTGCTGGTGCTGCTCTGGTGAAAAGCCTTTATCACAGTCAAAATATTTTGATCTGCCTTTCATTGACTCTCAGTCACGTGGATTTTCACCGATAAGAGGAAAGACTCGAGCTTAGCTGAGCGCCTGGAAACAGGACGAAACTACGAATACATTCTTGGCTGAGAGCCATATATATATATATATTATATTTATTACTACTATATAACATGTTGTTGAGTGAACCTCATAAGGTGTTGGTAGGAGTGTTATAATATTGATCTCAACCTTTTAATCAGCCAGGAATATGCAGTTCTTTTTCTTCTTCTTTCACATGTAAGACCTTTTTTCTTATGAATGAGGAAATGGTTGAATATGAAAACTGCTTCAATCTCCTCTGAAACTAAAGCCAGAGGTATGCCTCCATGAGATCCAGTCCCACAGTAGCTGCCAGATACTGTTTCAATGTTGTCTGAGGCACGAACCACTGAACTGCTGCCAGTTGAGATTGTGAAACAGAGGTTCATTCAGTCGGGCAGCCGAGTTGTGTTTCCTTATAGGTGACGTCGGGTAAACGCTGAGAAACCGCTTCCGTGTGGTACATGTTAAAACATAAAGAGCTCTGCATGTCAGACTTCTGAGTCACAAATTGTTTCTGGGTGGATCTGAACAAGCCAGATTAAAATCACATCCACACCATCTCTTTGAGGATGAGAATCGGGGTTTGACGCGTCGTGTTATCAAGCGCTTCACGCTGTGAGCAACTGTACAATGGAGGGTGGGTCGCCCTGTTGATAAACACATGCTGTCCTCACCTTGTGGCTTCAGTCATTGCGGCAGAAAGGGTGGAGCGACCCGAATCTTTCATTTTCAATCCACCAACGAGGAAGTAAGTCAGTCATTCCTGGAAAAACCCCAGCAGGAAGTACAGGCGTGTTTTTTTTTCTTTCTACTTAACGGCTGACAGTCGTCAATAACAAGATGTTCAGTGAAGACAGTCTCTCTAACCCGGCCCTCAGATTTCACTTTCAGGTTTCATTGCACTTCCAAAGTGCTAAATAAGCACCTGCAGTGTGTGCTTTATGTTTCCATTCAGTCATATAGCACTTAGAGTAATATGATATCGTGTGCATGTCAGTTTGTACAGTTGTTTGTTCAGGTGTCGTTGATTCCCCGGGGCTCTGCCGTCTTTACCTCGTGATCGTTTCTTTCAGACCAACACGTCCTGATGGAGCTTGAGAAGCGGAAGGTGGTGGTCTTCACGCCGTCCCGCCGCGTGGGCGGCAAGCGAGTGGTCTGCTACGACGACCGCTTCATCGTCAAGGTGGCGTACGAGTCGGAAGGGGTCATCGTGTCCAACGACACCTACCGCGACCTCCAGGGAGAGCGACCCGAGTGGAAGAAATGCATCGAGGAGAGGCTGCTGATGTTCTCCTTTGTGAACGACAAGTAAAGCAATTAGTCTGTTCTTCCACGCGAGCGCGTTGCCGTTTCACACGGCTCGAGGCACATTGTATCAGAAATGTGTAAACAGGGAAGCGGTTTGTGATAAGAAATCAGTCATTCACGGGTCTTCTTCTGTAGGTTCATGCCCCCGGATGACCCTCTGGGTCGCCATGGCCCCAGTCTGGACAACTTCCTCCGGAAGAAGCCTCTGCCTTCGGAGCAGAAGAGGCAGCTCTGTCCGTATGGTGAGAAGTGATTAACGCTCCTTTATGCAGGAGTAAGCCGGTTCCTGATTGAGATGACCTCTAACTTTTTATGTCCATCTTTTGTTCTCTCCTCTAGACAAAAAGTGCACGTACGGGATCAAATGTAAGTTCTACCATCCGGAGCGGTCCAACCAGTCCTACCTGTCCCTGGCTGACGAACTGAGAGAGAAAGCGCAGATTTCTAGTGTGAAAGAAGAGCGAAGTGCCCGATTGTCACCCAGACCGTTTCAGTCTGATCCTGGGCCTGCTCATTACGCCTTCTCTCACCTTCAAGAGTCCAACACAGAGCACATGGGGGACCGTCAGCAGAGCTCCTCACATCCCGGTCAGGTGCGTGAAAACACGCCGCTACAGTACTGGGAGGATCAGAGGAAAAGTCCAACTCACATGGCGTGCCCGTTAACGGGAGGCCCGTGTCAGACGGAGTGGCCCGGGCTGCACTCCGTGCCCAGTCATTACTTCACCAACGCCTCCCACGAGTACCTGGATTCTGGCCTCGGCTCTTATGAGAGTCAGTATTCGGACTCCCACAGGCTCCGCCCCCAAAGTAACCACGCCGGACCCCGACATCATCTAGAGACAAATAACCAGCCCTGCAGGTGCTGCTCCCACGTGGTTCACCAGCACGGAGACTCCAAGCGTCAACACAATTACGACACCTACCCTCCCAGTATGTTCCCGGCGGGCGTCCCGCAACAGAACGGCCTCCATTACAGCGGAGCGCCACGCCATCAGCAACATTACTGGTCGGATCCTTTTCAGGGGCTTCCCCAAGGCAGGGCGTCGTGCAGCCTCCCTAACTCAGCCTCCCACAGCAGCTCTTACAAACAGGATCAGTACCACTCCTGGGGGCAGCAGCAGTCGCCCGCCGCCGCCGCTGCGTACGATCCGCGAAGGTCGGAGCTCCGCAAGAAGCTGCAAGCCATCTTCAACCCGCATCAGGTGGACACAGTCATGGAAATGTTTCCACACGTGATGAATGCGGAGAAGCTGGCGGCGGAGATCCTCAACCTGAAGGCTCAGAGCGGGATATTCTCATAAATCCTCCGATGATTCTTCTTCCCCTTCGCATCTTCCTCCGATCCAAAATAGTCGTGTTGACTCTTTATTATAGCAAACAAGGAATCACTTGAGATGCTTTGTTTAAGTGTCTACAGTTGAGTGATCGATTGTGATCTTGTCATCCAATGTTTTGGGTAAAAAAAAGTGCCTCTAGAGCAAAAAAAAAAGATGACTGAGAGTCTAGAGCTTCAACTGTTGATGCATATTGCATCAAATGTGATATATTTTATATATTCTTTTTTCCAAAAATAAGTTCTCATGCAATACAGAAATAAGGAGGGAAATGTATTTTTCTTTTCCTGTAGTTCTCCAGAGCAGCTTGTTCAATATTCTTTCTACGAGGTGAAGCTTCATTAAACCATAATCTGTTGGTGTTGATCCAGTTTTGTGTTTTACAACAAAAACAAAAAAATCCCCACTGGAGTAAAGTGAGAGGTGGACTTTGACACCAGGAAGAAGGACTCTGCTGGTGTGTCACCAGCGTTTCCTGTCAATCTGCATCCCTTTAATGAAACACTTCACCGCCACGTGTTGCTGTAATGCTACACGTGTGTTTGGGTCGCTGTGCTTTTGGAAACAGGTAATATAAACGTTGGAATTGAGTTCTCATGAACATGGGAATGTATGTTGTAAATCACTATGTAAATGTATACTGTGATTCATGGTAAGCATGGTAAAATAAACACTAAAAGTGGAAAATAAAAGGTGTCAGTTGGGTTGTTGCTGCACCGGCGTTTCTTGAACTTATGTAATACATGGGTAAATATGTGTCCAAAGTTTATCAGGAGCTTTGGCACTCACTCGTGCTTGCATCACACCCTATTGTGTAACATTCCTTCCAAACTCCCGTACATTTCACAAGTGCTTCTCCTAGAATCAGGGAGAGCCCGTGCTTTCACAAACTTAGAACGGTTCTTGTTGCAAGCTTGAGCAAATCAGAAAATCCTTCTTTTTTTCTCCACCGTGTGAAGGGGAAAAGGTCAGACTCGGTTTTAACTCGGCAACAGTCATGGTGCCCAGTGGATGAACCCTAATAACCTTTTCTTTTCTCTCCAGGCAGGAACAATTTCCTGTATCGGTCCTTATGACAGCGGAGCTGAATCCGTCTGTCATGTAGACATCTATCTATCTATCTATCTATCTATCTATCTATCTATCTATCTATCTATCTATCTATCTATCTATCTATCTATCTATCTATCTATCTATCTATCTATCTATCTATCTATCTATCTATCTATCTATCTATCTATCTAAACTATTGACGTTGTCATCAGTCCCTGCTGTACTTTGTGTTTAATGCTAATTAGCCAATGTTAGCATGCTAGCACACTAAGCTAACAGGGTGAAAATGGTAGACAGTCTACCTTCTAATATGCTATTATCATTGTGAGCAGGTTCGTAGTGCTCGGCTGGTTTTCGTTGTTATTTTTTTACATTTTTTTGTTTGTTTGCCAAACCTGAGCTTGTGCTTGAAATGCAGCATTTCTCAGTGACATTTATGACACCTCATTGGTTGATTTGTGAGCTGACTAGTCCACCAAGTAACGCAACAAAAAGAACAGAAATTGTGTTTTTTTTTATTGTAAATAACAGACAAGACAATACACATATGTTACACTTTGATACAAAGATTTAAATAATTATAATAAGTGATCAAAGTCATGTGTTTAACTACCGCTCTGCATTCTGTTGACCATCCGTGCATTTAAACGGGCGGTTCAACGTCATTCCCAGGCCATCAGCAGTTTATGGAATGGTACGAAGGCACCATGGCCGGGCTTGCTGAAAACACAAACACAATAACACACCACTTTAAAGGTTCTCTATAGGACATCCAGATCAGTAATGTAGCAGCAACCTTCGGTTTAGCCTACAATGTAAAGATATAGTGTACTGGAGGGTTGTTTGCACTGTTAGCTGCAAGCCTGTGGCTCAGCCGTCACCGTGTTGAGAGCCACGTGGAGGCAATAGATATGTTCAATTCTGAATTAGGCACCTTTAAAATCTTCCTCTTCAACGAATGAGCCATGAGAAAATGAAAAGTAAAATATCATATAGAAGTTGATTTAAAGATATCGAATTAAATTACAAAATGTGTAGAATGCAACCGTTAGTGTGCATATTGAATAGGTTTATGAAGAAAAAGCTAAATTAAAGACCCATTTTCCAAGATGTGTCATTGGTTTACACCTCACATTCCCCGTCCATGCCTCACCTTTTAAATGCTTTAATTTGAGGCTGACAGGTTTATCACTAACTGCACACGATTAGCTCAAGTGTGTCCGGAGGCATTGTCTGGCTGTTAATTACCTATGGGCCGCAGTGTGATGCCTTCATTCAGACACACTTTAATGGGATTGTTATGTATTTAACCCAGGCTTTGGGAATTTACGTTTAATAACAGATGATCCTGCCAGAACATAGCTGTAATTGAAATGTATATTGTGTGTTTCTGCCGTGTGATATCTGAGTGACGCGGTGGTGGAAGACAGGACGCTATCAATGTTCACACAGTGAGAAAAGGAGATCAGTTACCATTCAAAGTAGCTGTTTCCCCTGTGGCTGCCGTCATGGAATCCGTGATCAGGCGCCTGCAGCTCCACCCCCAGATGGAGATCTGCCTCCCCCTGCAGGTGGCCCAGGAAACGGATCGTCCCAGTGCTGATCCGGCCGGACGGCAGCATGATCCTGACTCGGTGGCCCAGCTCCAGGTCCATGGGGGAATGGGGTACAAAAACCCGGTGAGGCCCTTTGGACGTCCTCCATGATCTCACACTGGACGAACAGAGGGATACAGTCAGTAAAAAGATAGCTGATCAACTCTATAGTACTTTAATTGCTTTAGAAACAGCAGAGATAATTAAGTTTAATAAAAAAAACATAATAACACACTTTTATTTTGTTTTAATGAGTAACATTAAAGGAATACTTCACCCATTTGCATTAATATAAGCTTTGTAACCCGGTAGTATTTTTTAATGGTCTCCGATGACACAGATATCGTCATTTTGTATTACTTATTACTAGAAATTACTAGTATTACTCAGTACTAGAAGTATGTGTAGATTTGTTCGTAAAGTTTCATCATGTTCTCTGTGTTCTCTCGTTGATGACTTTCAGACGGAGATGTGCAAACCTGGCGAGGTGGGAGTGGCCTGCGGAGCTGTGCATTGTGGGAGTTGTTGTCTTTTATCCACATGTGCCAAAAAGACACCATCTGCCTTTTCTCGGTCAAGAAGGCACCAAATTGAGTAAATTCAACTACATATATGACCCACTTTCAGTACAGATGAAGTATTCCTTTAATTAAATGTGTAAACTGTGTAGTGTAGTTTGACCTTTTGGGAAATAGCAGTAGCCAGCTGTGGGGTTAGCTTAGCTTAGCACAAAGACTGGAGGTGGAGAAACAGCTAGCCTGGCTCTATCCAAAGGTAGGTAAGCTAATCCTAATGCAGACAGACACGAGAATATCTTCTCTTCTAACTCCCTTCCAGCGCTGCACCTGGTGGCTGAAGAGGGTGTAGATGAAGATCTGGAGCTCGCTGCCGACGATGAGGAGAGCTGGCTGCCCGACACCTCTGACCCTCTGCGTTGGAACATCCCTGTTGAGAGGCCGGCCGTTTATTAGAGAAATGATTATTTCCAGAATACAAACGACTTGTGAGTGAGGTCAGTCATACTGTCTCTCTTGGTACTTGAACACTCCTCTGCTTCTCCGTTGTCCACGCTCGACTCCCTCCGCTCGTCGCCATCGCCCTCGCTCACCAGAACTCCAGCCTGAGAGGCCGGTTGAGGGAAGGGAGACGAGTTGGTAATACTGTAGTTACTAGTACTCAAGTGCAAGTAGCTCAAAAATGGACTGGAGTATTTCCATTATTTTGCAAAGCATCAGTTTTTAATCAATTTTTATGGATTTAAACAACCAACATTATAAGAAGTTGTTGAATTAAGCTTTCAAGATGCTGCTTACATATAAATGCATCAACAGTTATGACCAATAATATAAGATTATAACACAGACAAGTATTTTTTTTTTTTTTTTTTGCTTCTGTACATTTTTTTTTACCCCCCTTCTGAAGTCATGGTACTGCACACCTGATGACGTAGCTCCTCCTGTTTCCTTTGCAGCTCTGCAAACCTCCTCTCCCATGATGCCCTCTCACAGGCCACCCTGGTCTTCAGGGACAGGATCTCCTTCTCGGTTTTGGTGAGTCTTTTGTGAAGGGGGGTGGTGCGGTCGGGGCTGCCCGGTATGGCTGCGATCACTTTACATTCAGACGCTGACAAATCAAGTCAAACGGGGGTCACTGCATTATATCTGCACTTTCTGAGGAGATGTAAAGCAGCAGAGTGCAGACGGACCTTTGGCTTCATGAACCAGATAAGACAATACAGCTTATTGTTGGCAGACATTCAAGCCTAATTAAATGTCATAGACGGACTTTATTCCATCATAACAATTGATTTTGTGGGAAACCCAAAGGTCTTCGTTCATAATCTCTCCAAAAAAAGACCATTGCACTTTTAAAGCTTGTGAAACGAGAACACGCCGGCATCTCTGAACACATTTAATCCAGCTAAATAAAGGTTTTATTTGTATCGGTCATCATTGATCCTTACCCACGAGGTGTTTGGGCTGTCGGCTCGTGTCCTCTGTAATGTGCCGTTGCCTCGGTAAGAACTTGATAGCATTGTATGGGCATATCTGAAATGCAAATTCGCCATAAACAGAAGAACCTTTTTTCTAAACATGTTATTGATATGATATCCAAATTTCAGCACAAGTGACGCATTTGACGGAGGTTCCACTCACCCAGAGGAACCTGCAGGTGCACAGTATCCCCTTGAAGGTCCAGGTAAACGCGGTCCACAGGATGTACGTCGTCATGTTGGAGCATGTTCACCTCACATTGTGCTATTCTGACTGGGGAAAGAATCACTGCTGAAGTTTCTCCCAGATTGGGGAAGTAATGCATCTGAGTTTATATGGATCTCGACATTAGAGTGTGTTTATCGGACCTAGTTTCCCTGGACTGTGGTCTAATGAGTCCAGAGGATCAGGTGTGATCAGGCTGCTAAAGAAAGCCATCTGTAATCGGCACGCTATGAAACAAACAGGTTAAAAACGCTGATGGAAGCTGAATATCGGGGGAATGAACAGACAAAGCTGGACACTGACCTTTGCCAGGGGCTCGACTGGTGGATGGGAGGCAACGGGACCATGTGGGGGGGTCATCAGGAAACGGTGGGTCCCATTCCCGCTCTCCGTCCTAGTCCATGTCAACGGAGCTCACTGACCTGTTGCTATGCGCCGAGTCTGCGAAGCGCTGCTGCTGACGGCTGCTTGCTAGGTAAATCTGGTCTAATCCTCTTAGTTACACAGTCCAGTTGCATCCAGGCTGCTTAATGTGGGCTCCTGAGCCTCATCTATAAACAATGAGAATAAGTCTCCACATGCAAACCGTTACCTCTGTAAGGAGTCGCTGTCAGCATCCATCTGTTCTGAATCAGTTGGAAGAGCTGAAGAAACAAATTACATTTCCACAGTGGCACAAAAGCACATGTTTGTTTGTATTTGCTTGTTCCAGATCTTTCTTACTGAGTAAAATATTAAAACCAAAGACCACAGATGCGTTTGACCCCCCTATGACCCCTAATGGAGGCAAGTGGACATAGTTAAACATAAAGTACAAAAAATTTAGATTGAAATGGATTGAAAGAAAATCATGTATGTATGTATGTATATATATATATATATATATATTTGTGTATGTATATATTTGTTCAGGATTTCCAAGGCAAATGCAAAGTCAATGAAAAACCTGCATCCATTGTCACAGATTCCTAATTCCTCATTTTCCTGAATAAACGATGGAGGGCTGCGAGGATCCCAACAATGGCGATGTGTTCAAACGTGTTCACGACACTTTATGTTTATAACATTGTACAGAAGATCATCTTTCATGACACAAAACAAAATCACATTTTGGAATCCTCTGGATTTCACGCGTGTTTAGTGCATGATTTCTGATCTGGTTGGGGATTATTGAAGAGCTGTTTGTTCAGCCTCATGTGTCTCACTGTTGGGAAATCCATCCATCCATCCATTTTCTACCGCTTATCCTGTATTTAGGGTCACGGGGGGGCTGGAGCCGATCCCAGCTGTCATTGGGCGAAGGCAGGGTACACCCTGGACAGGACGCCAGTCTATCACAGGGAGACATGTAGAGACAAACAACCATTCACGCTCACATTCACACCTACGGGCAATTTAGAGTCACCAATGAACCTATCCCCATCCTGCATGTCTTTGGACTGTGGGAGGAAGCCGGAGAACCCGGAGAGAACCCACGCTTACACGGGGAGAACATGCAAACTCCACACAGAAGGAACCCGGGCCGACCCGGGAATCGAACCCAGGACCCTCTTGCTGTGAGGCGAGAGTGCTACCCACTACACCACCGTGCAGCCCTGTTGGGAAATCAAGTGTGAAAAGCTGCAGCATTTCTTCCTGGTTGATTATCCTATTGATTATAGCACACGAGTCTTTGGTTTCAAAGTAAAGCTGGTCATTGGAGTGAAATGTGAGCCCTGAAGCAAACATCCACGCTGTTAATTGTTGCGTGTGAATAGGCGTATGGCTTCAGCTCTCTTACGTGGTCAGTTTCTGTTCGGCTGCATTGTTTGCATTCAGAAAGACAGAAAAGAAATGCCCTCTTATCTCCGGTCATGTCCTCATCCAGGGACATGCAAACAAACACTAATCCTTCATTCCACGCTTCACAAAATACCACAGTCTCTCTTTTTCCGAGATAGTCACAGTACATTTGAAATAACGCAAATGATGAGGATATTTACATGGATATGCAGCTGCACATGACAGCCTCTGTTTGGAATAGACGAACCGGTCATGCTGTTCTTTCTTAGATGAAGACGTTGAATATATATATATATATATATATAATCCCATATTGATCAGCGTAAATAATAAAAAAAACAAAATCTCCACCTTGGACAATAAAGACTTTGTATTTATAATAATATAATATTCAAAATGAAGTTTATGTCTTGCAACCCTGAATTAAAGATGTTGGTTCACATTTTTTTGGAAGTTTGTCTTCAAACAACCCCCCTCCCCCCCCCCCCCTCTCTCTGTGGTCCATCCAATGCCCCCCCCCCCCCCCCCCCCCTCTCTGCAGTAATTATCCCTGAACCCCCAGGGACTCAACACACGTCGCCTAGTAAATACACTGTTGCCCATAAAGTTGACACAATCCTCTGTTTATTCCTATTTAAATGCATCAGTTATTGACCAGATGCAATGATTACATTATGTGTCAAAATTAATTCATGCATAACATTTGTTTGGCGCTATAAAAGACAAGACATTGATTGTCAAATGATCTATTTTCTTTGATTTTTCAAAGCAGCACACTTAGAAAACCGTAACGGTTTCAGCAGAAGCTGCACACATTTTTAGGCACGCTCGCATTTTTTTAATCCTGTTTGCTCTAAAAGAAAAAAAAAGAGGCTTTTTTTTAACCCTTTTACATCACACCACCAGTCATACATGCATCTACTTAACAATGTATGCTGGAAAAAATATCTATTTCTTTGTATTTTAATTCAAAATCCAATTTTCTTTAATCCTGGAAAACAGAAATATGATGTTTACATCAGCTACTGATGACCAATTTAACTAATAATATCTGCAACAGAGGTCGAGAAGGTCGTGAGCTAATCTTTTGAACGATCAAATCAAATACCTCCCAACTTTTCCCCCACCTGTTTCACTCATACTCTGACGTATGAGTGAAACAGGTGGGGGGAGAAGTTGACATCTGGATGTTGAAATGTCCCACATCTCTGTTTGGATTTATTACGTTTTTATATAAATGTACATAAAACACAGCAGACATTTCTGTGTGTTTCATGAATCTGCAATGAAAAAAAAGAGGAGGACTTCTGTCACCTCGATTGTGCAAGTGGCTTTTGTGTCGTGCCCAAGAATTCTACGTTCTCCGGGCCACAAAGAGGTAATTGTAGTCTGTGGGGGCTTTATGGCTGGCAGAGAGAGAGAGGGGCTCTGATTTCACATTGTGTTGAACAGAAACCGGTTCCCTATACAACCACAGTCTCACCTGGACTCTTATAGACTCACAAAAGGCTTAATCCACTCAGATATGTTTGGTTAAATCTTTAAATGGCGGCTGCTCAGTTTAAATTTCACAAAATAAAACCCAACAATGTGTATTGTAATGTTCTTTTATTTTGAAATCGGTGATAAACGGTAATTAAAGGTTGTTTACTCGATGTATGAAGGATAGTTTTACTAAATTATTTGTATTATTCTGTACTGTTAATCTCTCTCAGACTGCAGGGGATAATTATACCAAATGTTTTAGTTTTGACATATAAATGCTCTGTTTTTATTATGAAAATACCCAAATCACCTTCTTTTTTTTTTCTGGAATCATTACCACATCGATTCTGGGGCATCTTTAGACCCACCCAGCAACCGCCGGCCTCCAGTCTCCTCCTCCCACACCACTATAGCGGTTGCAGGTGAGAGTTTCTACTTCTTGCGTTGCCACTTCAGTGCTGTCGGCAGGAAGCGAAGGGGGGAGGCGACAGAGAGAGAGAGGGAGAGAGAGAGCTCATTCACTTCAACCACAGCTGACAAAAACCCCTGACAAAGTGGACCTCAGGTGAGTTGGACTTCCATAGAAACATTTTAAATGTTGAATTCTGTGAGATTTAAACCCATCACTAAAAGAAAAGAGTTTTGATGTTTGTGCTCGAGGAGTGGAGTGATGCAGGTCAACAACAGTGATGCTATTGTAGCCGGTGAATGATGCAGCGGGGAATCTCCTGGTTATTTTTTGTTTTTTGTTTCGGTTACAAATTGTATTTTACGTAAGGATTATCAATATATTGATGATTAATAATGAATAAGTTAATCGCTAAAACTATTTTTGATAAATGTGTCTAATCAGTGAATTAGAATTAGATTGATCTTGTTTTTTCAGATAATTAATAATTGTGTTACTGACAATTGACTCAAAAAACTTACAATTTAATGGAGTTTTATGCTTTATTTTTTGTTCTGGCTGCAAATTTATAGGTTTTCTCATCCTTACTGGAAACACACAGACATCATTTATTACCCTTACATTCGTAAACAGTCTCTTATGAATAGATTCTGCTTTCATGCACTCGTCCTATAATTCAACTTTGAACTGGGTTCACCGATGAGTTCACAGGACCAAACAGGAACGTGGTGATTTAACAGCAGGAGGAATTGGAACACCTGAACACATCACTCCGCTAAACATCAAAATGAATATCCGATCTTCACTTTTTTTCTCTACATTTTCACCTGGAAGCCAAAATGGCCAGTGTTGTCATTCAGTTTCCAGGGTGTCGAGCCCACAGGACGCCGTGAGGGGAAAAAACAAGCCGTGCTGCTTAGCAGTTCTCCCGGGGGGGCTGATGGAGGAACAAATACATTTTAATTGTGTTCACTGATGAACCGCTGCAGACGGAGACACTCGTGTGTCACTACGCAAAAAATAATGTTGACCTCATGGAGGGGTTGACCTCTGGAGAAAAAAGCTTACATACAATTTGTCATTATTGTGAGTACAGCATCACCGGCACCATTAGGGGGATCCCGCTTCACCGGAACAATCCGAGGATTGTAAACAGAGCAGACCACAAATCAAAAAGGAGCAGCCCAGATGGGTTACGATGAGCGAGCACGGCTGTGATTCAGAGACCTATTAGCCGGCGTTGGGTAAACAGTCTGAATTGTGGCCACGTACCCGTCATAAAGGTCTTTTGTCGGCACACACTTTTCTTTTTATTGCTCGGTTTATTCTGCAAGCAGAGATTTGTCATTTGGTGGACGTTAATGGCAGAACATCCGTCAGCTGTTTTATTCATGTTAATTGCATGCTTTGCCCTTCCCTTTCACCAGGACATGACTTCATTACAGGCCGGACAAAGAGCTCGCTCCCTTTCTGCACATACAACAATGGCTTCCACTACTTTTATAAAACAAACGGGTATGAGAGTGTTTGCTTGTTTAAAAAAAATATATATTAAAATGTGCTTGTTTTTTTCTGTTTTTCTGTTGTTTTTAACATTTGTTCTGTTTTGCTTTAAGGTTATCTGTGTCTAAGGTGGAACTTTCACGCTGCCGTTTGTGAATCAGATTCAAAATCTCAATAGTTTTACTAAATAGAGGTAAAATAAAATACAAAGGAGTAGAATCAGTGAATCTGTTCTCTCCACCAACCTTATCTGTAAAGTCACGTTTATTTTATACATAGCCCCAAATCACAAACGTTCCAATCTGTACAATATGACACCCTTTATTCTTAGATCAGAAAGTATAGGGGAACATTTCCTGAACCATTACATTTAACTGTTATAAATAGGAAAAAAACACAGGATGAGCAACGGAGGACAGTGAGACTATAGATTATAGAACATTAACAGAGAAATTACAATATGGACAGTCAGGAAATTATTAAAAAATGAAATAAGTAGAAAATAAAATCATCTCTGTAAAAGGACATCATATTTTAAATGTTGGGATTTCGCTGTTTTCTGTCCAGACAGTCACATATTAATGTATTGTATCACGTTGTCATAATACGGGTGTTTGTAAAGAAATAAATGCAGGTAGAGAACCATAGAAACATTTTGTGCCAATCGATAAACTTGATGTTGAGATATTTCATTGATAAGTGAAAACCGTGACGGATGATCAATAAAATAATGAGGTATAATCCTTCAGACACTGTCGGCATCAAGCTTCATTCTTTAAGATATTCAACTAAATAAACAAAAATATCAAAGCGGTAGAACTAAAATCATGGAGTTGGTAAAACCAGTAGGCTTTATCCTCAGGGGACCACGAGTTTCTGTGTAAAATCGAATGGCAGTGGATTAATAAAAGAAGTTCCCATATCAGCCTTTAAATTGATAATCCTTGCCTTTCAGCCTTTAAAGAAATGATTCCAAGTGTTTGTCTGTAAAGGTTCGCAGTCATCCAGGTGATGGTGGTCATTGAGCGTTATTGTAGGGAACTGGTCTGGACTTGCTTTAGGAAGTCAGTAGTTCTGACTGACGAGTGGGGAGTCCAACCCTAGAAGAGATTAAACACTTCTTCAAAAAGGTCCAGTTTCTTTTCGATAAGGCTTTCAAGGATTCAAGTGTTTATTTTTAGGGTAACCAATGCAAGACAAGTGCAATTTCCCTGATATTATAAAAACGCTAACTGCAAAATGATGTCACATCTGGTTTCCATACACTGAAATACAAATTTCCCTGTTATGTTTCCCAAAATAGCAGGCTGCACAGGTATCCTGCGCCTCCTCCTGTTAGGACTACTTCTGCCATCAGTATTAGTGTTAGGCCAAGGTTCCAATACTTCGATGACTACAAATTCCTCCACGTCAACCACAGCAAACGCCACTACTACCCAGCTCCCCACCACCTCAGGAATCGCCAGCACCATGACCACCGCTGGACCCACAACAGCCGCCATGCAGTCACCGACAACAACCGGTGCCCAGTCTTCCACCTCCGCCACCATTGGAGGTACAGCCATAACCAGCACCACCCAGTCTCTCACATCCACAACAACCTCCGGGGGCTCAGCATCCACCACTTCCACCCAGTCCCCCACAAGCACCTCTGGGGACTCAGCATCCACCACCACCGCCACCACCCAGTCTCTCACACCCACAACAACCTCTGGGGGCTCAGCATCCGGTGATACCACCCAGTCCCCTACAAGCACCTCTGGAGGCATGGCAACCATTACCCCCACCCAGTCCCCCACAACTACTGCCACCTCTGGAGGCATGGCAACCAGTACTCCCACCCAGTCCCCCACCACCACCTCTGGAGGCATGGCAACCAGTACTCCCACCCAGTCCCCCACAAACACCTCCGGAGGCATGGCAACCAGTACTCCCACCCATTCCACCACAACCACCTCAGGAGGCATGGCAACCAGTACTCCCACCCAGTCCCCCACAAACACCTCCGGAGGCATGGCAACCAGTACTCCCACCCAGTCCCCCACAAACACCTCCGGAGGCATGGCAACCAGTACTCCCACCCAGTCCCCCACAACCACCTCCGGAGGAATGGCAACCAGTACTCCCACCCAGTCCACCACAACCACCTCCGGAGGCATGGCAACCAGTACTCCCACGCAGTCCCCCACAACCACTGCCACCTCTGGAGGAACAGTAGCCACCACCACCTCTGGAAGCATGGCAACCAGTACTCCCACCCAGTCCCCCGCAACCACCTCTGGAGGCATGGCAACCAGTACTCCCACCCAGTCCCCTACCACCACCTCCGGAGGAATGGCAACCAGTACTCCCACCCATTCCACCACAACCACCTCCGGAGGAATGGCACCAACCAATACCATCCAATCCCTTACAACCATGACCACCACCAAGGGGTCAGCAATCCCCACACTGTCTGGCACCAGCACAGCAACCACTGCCAATTCTGCATCTTCAACTTCTGTCCCCATGTCTAATTCAAGCAGTTCTAGTAACGCAGGAACCACCTCTTCCCCCTCTACAGCCATGAACCAGTCCAGCCAGTACCAGTCCATGCCCACAAGTGGTTCCATGACCCCAATGATGTCCACCAGTCCCATGTCAAACTCCACTGGTAAGTTTTCGTCTCACTGAATAATGATAAAATGTTAATTTACTTGTCGTTCCCTATCTTTGATTGTGTCATTTTGCCTGGTATGGTAGGAACCTCTATGCAGAATTGGACTTCAATGATGGTAAGTCCACTTTATTAGAGATTAGATGGTGTAATGTTGTATAACGTGTTTCCCATTAGCCACTCATCTTGATCATGCACCTCTCATCCCTCTCAAACACAGATATACTGCCCCTCATTCACCTGTAATTACTCAGACTGCTATACAATGTACACCAGTCAGAATGCCACTCCATGTGCTGCTGGTGTCTGCTGGTGTCAGGTAGGGAGGCAAACTCTGACAAAAACCTCTTGAACCATCTTGATGGATTGCCGAGAACAAATTATAATAAAATGTCCTACAATTCATCACAACTTATGTATGTATGTGCAACTAAATATACAGCAAATGTCTATATCAGTAATCCACGCAGAAGCAACTGAGCAATTTGAATTATTGAGTGGTATCTAAAAGCCAGAAGGACCTTGTTTGCATCCTCCATAATGTAATTCAGTATAGTTTGATATCTTGCTGTATGGCCAATGGCATTTATAGAAAGATAAAAAGGCAAAAAAGCGGTTGAAATGTTTCTTCTAATGTGTCATTCTGCAATGCATCAGCTGATTAGACAGATGGACATGTGCTACACGGTTAGCTGCAGCGCCTACTGTGCTGATAGTTGCGTCAACGCCTCTCAGACCAACTGCTCTGTCAACTGCTGCAATTCCACTGGCTGCCTCAATAGCAGTTTTGCATCCATGATGATGACAACCACAGGTGAACGCACTCGTCTTTTTACATCCCCCATTTCCTCCCGACTCGCACAATTGTTTCATTTATCCATCAATCGTCGCCTCACACTGTCTTCCTCACGAGCTCTTCATCGTACGTTTGCAATTCATTTATTATTTTTTATGTCTTATCTTTCATGATTATAGCAATGCCAACAACAACAACAACACCAGCCACAACAATGACCACCAAACCGCAGACCACACCCAACGTAAGGACAATAATAATAATAATAATGTTTATTCCATATAGCACCTTTTATAGACAAAGTCATTAAGTGTTTCACATGATAACAATTGTTGAAATAAGGCATACCACTGGAAATGAAAATTTTAAAAATGATTAAAAGGGAGCAAAAGGGCTAGAGAGCTGTGTGTATCAATAAATCCAGTTCACTGTGTCTCAGACATGTCTAATAGCATATTTGTACATGTTCATAACAAATGATTGAATATTTTGTGTTTTTCTTCTCCAGGGGAACAAATGCCATAAAGGTACATGTACTGGTAAAGACTGCTACACAGGTTTTCAAACGGCAGCAGTATGCTCCTCCTCACAGCCACACTGTCAGGTGAGAACCGCCTCCGGAGTCCAGCTTTGATGCTTTTTCTATGCATTCACCTTTAAACTGCCCTTACCTCACATACATGTATCTTTTTTTAAAGGGATACTTCACCCATTTGCATGAAACTTTGTATCGTAAACTATTAGATCAGACCTATTACCGGCCCCCTCGAAGTCGGATCACAGGACCTCATTGTTTTCAGTTTTTTCTCTCAGTTTTTCCCACCAAGAACAGACAGAAACCAGACATTTAGATATGATTGATGGTTTTGGTGGTTTTGTGACCTCCTCGTTCCCCGTTTGCAGCTGAAGAAGGAGACCGTAGACACCAAGGAGCAGTGGACGGCAGGCTGCACCACCAATTGTTCCGGCCAAACCGCATGCAAGACCACCACACCTCCCCCGTGTCATCTGGAGTGCTGCAACGCCACCAAGACCTCCTGCCTTTGGTTAAACGGAACGCTGAACGTCCCCAACTTCTCCACAAGAGGGCCTCAACTTCACGGAGAGTTGATGGCCTTTTTAATTTGCCTGCTCGCCGTCACTCTGCTGCTGTGAGTGTTAGCTCAGCTGCGTTTAGGTCATCAGAGCTTTGTGTAACTCTCAGTAACACTATCACACCCTTTTTTATGCCACTGCCATCGTGATGTATATATGTATGGAATTATTGTCAAAGCCAGTCACAATGATGACTTTGTTTCTTGTTTTATTAGAATTCACCCCAGATTTAACTCTGGTTCAAGAGCAAAGGAGCTTTGAACAGTATTTTCTAAATGAAACATTTCAGGAATCAAGTTAAAAAAAACATGCATCACGTCACATTTAAAGTGCAAATCACCTTTATAAGTAACTGATATTTCACAAATAAACTTCTCTGTAATCATTTCAATTAGCTGATTAGCTTGTAACTGGTTTGAGCCACGACCTTGCCTGTTAGATGTCATTGAATTCAGACGCTAAGAATTGTTTTTATTTGTTTTCTTTTTCTACATGTTAAATCGTTGGAACATTTTGATTTCAGACGGGTCAAAACACGGCGTTTTAATGCTAACATGGATGTTTTCCTTACCAGAACCTCTCCCTCTATAGAAACGCATCCTTCAGACCACCGTGAGAGTGACGCAGCTATGACTCTATATGCACTTTATTAAAAACACAAATGTTGAGCTACAGGGTGTGGTGAGGGACGTTTGGCTACTCTCCTTGTCTAATAGTGTTGTGAATCGTGAGTTGTATAGTGTGTGGTTTACAAAGTCTATTTTACGGTATCATGTAAATGTTCAATGAAATCGGGATTGTTATAATACATTGTAGTTTTGTGTACTGTATTGAATATTATAATTGTGCCTTAAGATGACATGGATCTAATAAACTATATGTTAGAAGATTCTTTGTTTGAGTCACATATATTTGGGGTGAAAGGTGAAGGTTATTATGAAATGTGATGTCATAAATGTGGATGTCGGATTTGGCCTAAAAAATACACTATCACAGGCCAATTCTGTGTATGCTAAAGTATCCCAATATGATGTCAGATAAAAACAAAAGTTCAAAAAACAAAACAAAAACAAATAAATGGACCTAGAAATGTGATATATCCCCCCCCCAGGTTGGTTTTAACTGCAACCAAAGCGTCGCTATAACTGTGCAGAAGTTGGGATGAGGACTCTATAGCGGGATATAATCCTCTGTGGATCAAACGCCTGAGGCCTAAAATCCAAACCAAAGATGACAGCCCAGATGTGACGTCACCGCGGGCAACACGACTCCTCGAGCGAGCCCGGATCGGTGCGTGGCAGTCCGACTGGGCCGAGCCAGCAGCAGCAGCAGCGGCAGCAGCAGCAACGACACCACGTCTGGGTCGACGGGGGAGGAATACGGGATTACGAGAGAGACCACCGATGTAGAGTTCACAGCTGAGGTCCACGATCCGGGTTTATTGGAGTGTGGAGACGTTCACACGGAGTCCCCACCATGGATCAGTCCGTCGCAATCCGGGAAACTTTGGGAAAGGAAGAAAACTGCATCATAGTATCCTTTGCGACGTTCGCGCTGGTAGATTATCGACACTTCGGGATTAACCTGCTTCATAAACTAACTCTGTTGAAGAGCTCGAAGGAGATTTTTTTTTTTTTTTTTTTTTAAGCGGGCTGTGAGATTAATCTTCCACATGTTGACATCCACCAGTGTTTAATAGCCTACAACCTCACTGATGACGCGGATTAAATCCGGGAAATGTGTTTATGTTGGAGTTTGTAGCGCTCCTGTAGGTTTGGTTGTGGTCGGGTGTGACTTCTCAGGGATTTGGTGCCAACGCCTGCAGTGACACATTTAATCCACCAGATGGCAACGTTGCGTCACCAAGCTGCTGTTTTCTCATTTTGGTGATGGAAGAAGTACAGATCCAAAGTCCTGCATTATTACAGTGTTAGCTTAGTCAGTGTGTCGTCATGAAACTGTGCTGAAAGTATCAAAAGTACCTTGAATGCACTCGAATTATGATATAATATATTGTAATATTGAGCACTAAAAAGCATTTTAATATTGCATGTATAGGTGGAGCTTATAGTAACTATTCCAGCTAAAACATTTGAGGTGTAACTGAAGGAGCACATGAACACATTTCCACTATCCATCCTTAACTAAACGGTGCACATGCTGTCCAGTGCGACGTCGTCTTTGATGACGTCACGGAGAGCAGACTGCTCGGATTGGTGGAGTCTACAAAAGAGCATGCGTGAGTTGTTCAAAGGCTCGTCTCATTTCGCAAGGAGAGGGAGTGACAGGATTATGCAATCCAGGGCAACGACACCAAAGTGCCCCAAAAGAAGTTGCATTGACCTGTCTGACACAGTTTAAATGTATAATATACTTTATTTATATATATATATGTATGTTGTGAAAATAGTTGCATTTACTGCATTATTTTCTCTATTTGCCTGCTTATTTATTGAGTCCAGTGCATGTGCCTCCAGACTGCTGACTAAATCCGATTGTATTATTTTGTAGGATCTTTATTTACAACCATCGAAGGATGGCTATCACCGCTGACGACGTGGCTCTGGAGGACGTCGTGCCCATCTCCCTCCACTTTGCCGTCGTGGAGGGTGAGCTGCTTTTCAAATGTTCGGCCTCGTTGTGAACGACAATTAACAAGGAGGGTGCCAGAAAATAATGATGTGTTCCTCGAGATAACAACTGTTTCTACTGAGGAAGAGAAAATACATGACATGTCATTTCTCATGCTTGCTTTCTATTTTCACCTTTTTTTTTAGTTACCACACCAGAGGAGCTTGCGGTCGTGGGTGAGTTTCCCTCGTTTCTATTCCAGCTCAATCATAATGCTACATCCACTGCATTAAAACCACACTTTTTCCTCCCTTGTGTTCTTCACCCGAGTCTAGGTGCCGATACTAAAGTGAGAGTGAGCTACCAGGAAGAGGAATTAGAGCTGAGACTTCCTTTTGGCTCCCACTCGCGGCTCTTCCTCAGTGAGGTCAACAGGGCGTGGAGCGGTAGGTCGGCCCTCAGAGATGTGTGGTATTTTTCACGCAGGGCTTCCGGCTCTAATTGCTTTCACTGAGGATCTACGCAGCCTTTTGGGAAAATTCCCAAAGTTTTGAGAGGAAAAAAAGGCACTTTAATTGAACTGAGAGTCACTGAAAGTCATAAATACATGTGGAAAATAGGGACCCCCCCCCCCTCATCTGTTGACATACTTTTGGGTTTAGCAGTTCATATCTTATTTTCTTTTCCAAACAATCTGCTCGAAACGATCTGTTTGGAGGAAACCTGCTCAGCAAGTCTTTCAGTTGCCTCGAGGTGACAATATGTGAAAAACTATGAATACCTTTCATTCGTTTTTTCAAATTTCACAGTTTACTGGAAAGTAAATTTAAAAAAAAAATCATTACGGACGTGTTAGACAGTTGGTGGCTGAGTTTCACAGTTAACACCAATTTTCAAACTACAAACTGGTGCTGTCACTCCAGCTGTCAGTTAATGGGTGTGTAGGTGTGACGCATGGCTGACAGAAAGAAAGGAGAGAGACAGAGAAGGGGTGGAGTTTGGACGCCTGACTCTGTGTCTTTTTCGCAATATTTGTTTACAGAAGGACAAGATGAGAGCAGTTTAAAAAAAGACATGTATCTTCCTCTTCACTGCGTTACTTGAACATTTTTTAAAAACTTTTTACTTGACTACCCGTCCATCTGAAGAGCCATTGGGAAGGTTAACAGACGGCCTGTTTTGTTAGGGATGTGTCACCTTTGCCACCGGCTCACTATTTTTCACGTTGGAATCTGCCGAAGCCTGTGTCTGTTGTTTCTGATCCGTGGGACTCTTAACGATGAGCCTCAGGGGCTTTTAACCCGGTGAGGGAAAACCCGTGATGGAAAGATTGAATGACCAAGCAACCGTCGTTGTTAAGAGGAAGAGTGTGAGAAGTGGTGAAGGTAAGCAGATAGAGATGTCTTGAACGCACAGCAGGACCTTTGACCTGTGGGGTGTCGGTGGTCTCACATACGAGAAGAAAAAGAAATATTGCATCCTGATAGATAGGCGCTCTTGTTGAAACCATTGCCGAGCTTCAACGCAATCAACGTTCAGATCTCACTCTTGTTGTTTTATTTGCTCCCAAAGTGTTGCGATTATTCTAACTTGTTCAAATTCTCTCGCCCCCCTCTGTCCGTGTTTCTGAAGATGTTTGCAAGTCGACCACGCAGGCGCCCAAGTTTGAATGGACCGCCAGGTACCACAAAGCCACCGGGGGCCAGGGAGCCGTCAAACAGGCCCTCGCTCCCCTCGCCGCGACGCTCACCAAACTCAACCAGCACCGGAAAACAGGTTTGTCATTTTTAAATTCATATTTGCAGAATTTCAAACTGTCTTCACGTCCAATTAAAACGGCAATTAGACTGGAATGGGTCTATAGTGTTTGAGCAGTGGATGACACGAGATGCTAGTCTTCGTATACTCATTGCTCTTTTTCGGCAGAGATGCAGATAACGTCTACATCAAAGGGTTTGCATGACAAAATGGGTCGGTTTTGCAAGTACCACTTCCTGTAAATGTGTTTGGCCTAACCGATGAGAAATCTACTCATCACTGGCTGATAGCCAAACACAGAAAGACACCGTGGCACATGATACATTTGATGTGTCATAGCAGAAAAGACACAAGTGATAATGACTTACATTAATGATGGCTCCATTCCATTCAAGTGTAATGCCAGTGAGACAGCTTTGACGACAGCAGTGCGATTAGGCCTGCAGAACTAGACTGAATGCATTATTATTGTTATTATTCATTATTAATGTTATTGATAACACGTGTGGTTATCCTGTGTTTATATTTGGAAATTACTGCCTGGACAGTAAGATAGCAAATAATTAAACATTATAAGGTGATAATTAAATAAATAGATTATAAAATACAATACAGAAAAACAACGCTTGCTCCTGGGTGATGTTGGGACTTTGAAAATATATTAACTCTGAAAATCATGAGCGTATTCTAGTCCTGCTCAATGTGTTAAGTGTCACTATAAATAAAACATAATTTAATTATTAAAATTAATCAATTAAATAAACATTAGCAGCCTATACAGGTAGGTTTTAAAAAGTTTTTTTTTAAATGTGGCACAAACTTGGGGGGAGTTTGTTCCACACTGAAGCAAACACTTTCATTAAACAACTTTTAGGGCTTTAAAATAAAAAATAATGTCTACCTCTAAAGATTCCACATGAGCTCTGTGAAATGTAGAATCTGTAAAATGCTTTGTATGAAACACATACTGAGTTTGTCCCAATTGGCCTTCCGCCGTGTCGATGGCCCATTTCACACAGATTTCATACAACATTATGCCTTTTGCATGGTTGATTACAGCCGTATTGTGTATAGCACACGCGCATGTCATATGTAAAACCGTATCCTCTAAAAAGAGGATGTACAAATGCTATGAGCTCCAAAGTTATATAAAAGGCTCTTTATTAAATTATTTTTGTCGTCTCGAAATGCACGGTCGTAACTTCCTGATTGTAATACATTCTTATTTTGTGGTGAAGAATTTTCCGGTCGCGTTTTCGGCATCGTTTGTTTCTCCGCAGCAGCAGCAGCAGCAGCAGCAGGGGAAGGTAAACTCCTCCTACTAGCTTTATAACGTTAGCATGGGGGCGGCAGCTCTCACACACAATCTGGGCACAAATGCTCTTCTGCACATAATGCGTGGGAGATGTCTACCGTAATGAGAGACTCTGGTATGAACAAAATATTCCTACATTTTCTTGTTTCGTTTTTATTGAGGTGGTAAAACGGGAAACCCATCACTGTGACGTAGCTAATTAGCTCGCCTGTTAGCTAGCTAACTTAATGCCAGTGAGTAGTAGTTTGTATTTGAACGAAGCTAACTTTAGCCAGATAAGCTAAAGGACTAGTCTTCCTCAGGAGGGGTGGGGGGATGATAACCCCCCCACCCTGGTTGTAATATGTTCGTATTATCCCTGCTGTGTTTTGCGGCTTCAATGCTAAGCTACGTTAAGCTAGCCCGCGTAGATAGCCGATGTACGACTAATAATAACGACTAATATTAACGTCCACGGCGTTGCTATGAGACAGAAGAAAATGACACACCTGCGGTGGTCGGTGGTGTAATAACGTGTTTTTTTTAAGTGACACAGGATTGTGTAAGTAATTGAGACACCTTTTCTTGCCTACTTGAGCCACTGTGCTGTTATATTATCGGGCTGTTTTCACAGATTTCTCTTGGGGGCTCGGGTTTAAAGCTAGTTTAGCCAGTTAGCTTAAATCTGGTGATCTGTCAACTTATCGTCCGGCCGTTTCTCGGTGAGATAAAAGTGCTCTACTGTCTGTTTTGCTTTTATACCTGCGAGAAAAGCCTCCCTGTTAATTCAGCGGCGGTTGACGGTGAACGATTAATCACAAAAATGGGTTCCTCTGCATGTTTATGACCTGTAGTTTTATATCATTAGGGGGGAAGTAGTGATGTTGAACTTTGTGCAGTCGTACTACAACAGCGTACTGAATACTGAGCCTGTGAACTCGTATAACTTGACATTTATGCTGACTTGTGTGATCAACCGCAGATACAAGGCGTAAGGGTGTGAAACGTGCGGTTAGTCAGACTTCATGCAACTTGCTCCTCGGTGGTTAGTTGAGCTCGTTAAGAATAAAGCATGAGCAGGAATTCAAAATATGCCATGAAATAACTGAGCTACTTGCACAACAAAACCCTCATGCAAAGGCGGTTGCTGCTCTTGGTTTAAAGTTGACTAACTGATGAGCAGCACATTGTGGCAGAAAGGTTCAGGTGTGTGTAAACGCTTAATATTTGATCCGAGGCTAACATTTTCTCATAAATGAATGTGAGTAAACCAGCACGAATCAAGTCGGTCGCCAGCCTGAGTTTCTTATCGGTATTTAATACGTATTTTATGTTATGCCAAAGGGCAAAACATTACAATAACTACCATTCATGAATTCACATCAAGCCTCAAGATGTGTTTTAATTCTTGTTTTGCCAGTTCACTGTATTGTGACAATGATAATCTCACTTTTATTTGGTGCAATGGTGATTGTTGTTTCATTGTTGCTGTTCTACATTTTCCACATACAGTCTTCTGTTGTATATCACGTTTTTTCCACCTAGTATTCAAAGCATTTCAGAATGAATACACTGCACAACACAATTCGGTTACTGTACCATCAGGTTATCTTTGCAAACTATAGATTAGAGGAAAACTGACCCTTGGATTGCCAAGACGCTGATTGATAAACAATGACTCATTAGAGTTATTCTGTGTGTGCAGATGGAGGTTTTAACCATCGCAACGTTAGCATTCCTGTGCACACTAACAAAAGCATTTCACAGTTTGCTGGCGGTTTTCTCAGTCAAACAAAGGGCTAATTTATTTTCCGTTTCCTGTTTCTGGAAACACCAAAGACACTGTTTTTGAATTAAAATGTCATCAATTTATCCTTCTGGGTTTTTTTTAACAGTGCCTATAGTTGACCTTGTGTAGCCTAACCTGTTTCTTGTTTATTTTTATTTTTACAAAGTGAAAAAAAAACCAAGCGTAAGCATTTCTGACACGTTGACATTTACTCAGCTGGATAACATTGTCCACAACCTGGTGCCTTTACTAACGTTAGATTTCCTTTTGTCAGAAACAATAATGCTGCAGGCCAATTGTGTTAATAGTGATAATACCAATTAACTTGTGATAAAGCTGACCCCAGACTTTACTGCTGCGTTAGACACAGCTGTGACAAAAATCACACCTTTCTAACAGACATTGTGCTGTAGGAGAGGCAAACTTACTTCAACTTTAATTTGTATTGTTGGAATAGGATTTCTTTTTTAATTTTCCAGTCGCCTTGTGTTTTATGGGTTTGTTACCTCTGTTTCATCTCTCTGACCTTGTTTTGAAAATAGTTGTATAATTATATTAGCAGTACTACTGTTGATATGTCCATAACCATGTCCGTTAAATCAGTTTATTTGAGCCATGAGGTTCAGATCAGAGGTCTGAGAGAGATTTAAGAGGTTTTTGGCAGTTTTGCAAAGAGGTCATACAACGTTTACAATCATGGAAGCCTATAAGTATCTCATATTTTGGGCCATTAGTGCTGTTGGTCAGGTGCACTCTTAATGTAGCTTGTTATAGCTGTGTCGAGTTTAATTTCCCTCTCTGAGAATTTGGCTTTCCCTGTCAGAGCAGCCAGCTGTGTTCCTTGCCAAGCTGCAGGAGACAGGGGCCATGCTGTCTCATACTTCACATGCGCCCATTAAATCCAGCTACTTAGGATGCAATAACTGTAACCAACTGCAAAAGGCAGCCTCAGTCGATTGAGCACAACAACTGAGCTGAGTCTTGGCATTTTTATGACTGTGTTACTGTGCGCTTTTTTAAAATTCTAAGTGGTAATTATCTAGTCTTGTTGGAATATGGGTTTGCTAAGGGTTGGGTTCAATCTTATTAGACTGAATCGTCCGAGGCTATCATTACCTCGGGCCGAGTTTAAGATAATGCTAATGGGAAGGTCTCCCAGCCAGCACCGCACGACACACTGACACATAGTCTTAACTGATAACTTGCAAATATTATGTAAAATTGTGATTCAAAGTGGACTCATTTCTAATGGACATTTAACACGTTAAAAAAATGAATCTTCCTTTTCCATCCTGCTCTTCCCGAACAGAGAAATCATCGGATAAAAGGGCAACTTTAGAAAAGGAGAAAGTGTCGAACAGCAGCACGCAGAAGTCTAAACAACCCTATTCCAGCCTCGAGAGGTAAGGCCTTTTTATTCATTCAAATGCGGGAGCTCTCAAAACTCTTTATACGACTGTGTCTTTTGGAGTGTTCGGAAAATCCTACAGCTTAAGTGATAGTACTGATACTTTCATAAGTTTCAAAAGTCTTCTTTCCTGCCTTTTATTGGTGCATTGCTGCATTTTTTGGTTTCTTAGCACCCCCTATAGGCCAGTGGAATAGTCCTAAACCACTGGCAGGAACTGTGAACTGTGTATTGTGGCACCTGCTACAGCTGCAGTTTTTTGGAGAATTTGACGGTTACTTGACTGCAAATGTCTTCTCAAGTAGGACTTGATTGGGCTTGGATGTCTTTGCTGATAGCGTGTATGCCATGACGTCTAGTTTGCACACCTTGCTCACCCTAAGTGTAAGTGCATAAGAAAGCAGAATTATGTTAATGCTTTCCTCCACCAGTTTTTCAACATACTGTATTCTTGCCTGGCAGCAGGCAGAGTGTTTCATTAATTTAAAGTTGTCAACATCTGACTTGTAAATTTGCTCAGTTCGGTTGTTTAACTTGGAAGCTAGTGCTGCCACTTTTGGAATGAATGCCTGTACTTTAAGATGGAGTTTAGTTACAGCATATTCCTGGAAGATTACAGGGTACAGGCATATTACATTTCCTACTCTCCCCTCAGCCTCGTTCCATATTGATGGCATGGAAATAGAGCTTCGCTGCATAGCCTGGGTTCCTGTTGCCACTGTGGTGATGTACTGTACATTAGGCTGCTAGCCTGAAGCAGAGTGGAATGCCTTTTTTATGCCATCATCGTCTAGCTTTTAGGAGAGTATTATATATATATATGCACGTAGGCTCGAGTATCCTGAATGTGAACTGTCCACACAGGCAACCAAACCTTAATGTTGTATGATAATTTGTTCCCTCTGAAATCACACCAGCGGGACAAAATGACCCCATTTCTATATCGGACTGTCTCTCGATCCCACGCCTAACTGCTATTTCTCCTCTCTGCTGGTATTCAGTCAGGGCAGATCCAGTCGAGAGGACCGGGATGACATGGTGCGCTCCTCCAGCCACACCCCGTCCAACAAAGCACAGATCCTGACCATGCCGCAATTCGGCCTGCGCGACAACCTCATCAGGTGTGAGCTGCTGAAGAATGAGGACCTTTACACCTACCCGGAGGACTTCAGGTATTTTACTCTGAACTGCCTGTTCTGTTAGTAATGCATCTGTGTATTTGGCAGATTGGTGTAGCTTGGACTGAAGTGATCATAATGGAATCCAACAGCATATCACTATCATAGCAAAATGTTTTTATTTCCTTGTCTGGGGCTACTACACAGTTGTGTTGAGCCGTATTCTGTTGGCCAGTTAAGGATTTATGATATTTTCTGAAACAGCGTGATGACTTTGCTTTGCTGAATTAAGCTCCACTGTCTCAGACACTGTCAAGTAATGCACCGGTGTAGTGCATTAGCTGCTGTAGCTCAGGTTGTTTATACCAGACAGTTGAAATCAGCTGAAGTCAGCATCATGGTTCAACTAGGATGCCGGCACTGCCTCCTGCTGGTAGATCTGGGCTTTGATATTTGCACTAAAGAATATAGAGAAGAATAAACAGGAATATGGATGAAGAAGGAATCTTAAACATAATTAAGTTTAAAATTCCACTGTGATGTGGCTCTGTGACATAAATAATCTATATGCTGTGTTAAAACATGTACAAATACATTAAGATTTGAAGAAGTATAAGAATATGGTGCCTCAGTGGTGGAAAAAAAAACCCTTACCTATAGCACTCTGATCGTAGCACTGTTGCTCTTGAGGTACTACTTTACTCAGATGAGGACCTAACACTTGTTCTATTTTTAGCTCTTACTTTATCGGCAATGATACGTTGTGGTTTCTTTGTTTCCTTCTTTTGACAAATGTACTTATTGTAAGTCGCTTTGGACAAAAGCGTCTGCTAAATGACCTAAATGTAAGAATATCAAGAAGCACTCATGTGGCATTGGCAGCATAGCGAAGTGGATGGCACTCAAAAGTTCTCTGTGGAGTTTGCGTGTTCGGTTTCGCCCGGGTGCTTTTATTTCCTCCCACACACCAGACATGAAACTCAGGTTTTTTGGGATCTCTTAAGTTGCCTTTAGGTGTTAACCAACCTTTTGCTCAAGGCCTGCTGGGAAGTTTCCATAATAGAAACTTCAGATATACAGAGAGCTTACACTGGGCTTTGCATTGCCTGCTTTCATCACATCTTACATGTCGTGGAAAAAATCTATGCTGAAAATTCAGGAAAGCAGCAGTCCAAGATTATTGTACATTATTGTATTATTGTACAGCTTTAGTATCTCTCTAGTTACCTCATAGTAGGGACATTTGTGCACAAAATATAGAGATCTGTGCTGCTCCTGTACAGCAGCATGAACGGAGCAGCTGCTGCATGAAGGTCAGAGAAGAAGGGTTTTGAATGTAAGGAAGCTGCTTTTCAATCTGGACCTGCAGAATAAATCTCACTGGGAAGGTAATTGACGAGGGCTGCAGTAAAGCAGCAAGGTCATTGTTTCACTATTTTTAAACATCCCAATGTGAACTGGAGATTGTAGAAAAGTCTGCAGGATAGACTAAAAATAGCTGGCAAACAAACTGCTACAAAACTCCTTTTCGCCAACTTCTCTTCTCTCCCTGGTTTTGTTTCAGCTTTTTTCTCGGCACATACAATGTGAATGGGCAGACACCAAAGGAAAGCCTCCGTCCTTGGCTGAGCTGCACTCCGAACCCTCCTGACATGTACTGTGTGGGGTAAGTCACATCCACCCTGCTGGAGAATAGCCTCGCAAGTCTCTGCTTAATCCAATTACACAGACAGACATTTACTGCTCAAACCTCTGACAGATGTATGCAACCATTGATCCCGTTTGAACATGCCCACCCTCAGAGTCAGCACTATGTGTAATCCTGCTTATGCTTCAGTTTTCTACTTTGTGGGGGGGGGAAAGTGGGAAAAGTTTTGAAAATACCATACTGGGTAAAGCTCAAACATCAACATTTAACTGTACGTCCTTCCTGATAGTTTTCAGGAGCTTGACCTCAGCAAAGAGGCTTTCTTCTTCAATGACACCCCCAAGGAGCTGGAGTGGACGAAGGCTGTGTCCGAGGCCTTGCATCCAGATGCCAAGTATGCCTTAGTAAGGAATTCTTCTTCATTTTAAATCATGTTTTTCCTGTACTGATATATTTATTACCCTATGGGATGGCACTGGGCCTGTGAACAGCCCCACTTTATTCTGTCTGTAGAGCTTCTTTAGCTCTTTTTAACATGGATGCAGGTGATGTGTATTTGTTAGATTGTCTTTGAACTTTTCTCTGTTACAATAAACACAGTAGCTCATACAATCTTTGCCTGTGGGCACAGTAACTGTCTACATAACACTGCACAAGCACATTACACAGTTTATACCCAGGGAACAGATGATGTCCCTGCTTATTTGATGAGCTTAGTGAGGTTTTTTTTTTAATCTCCTTTTCTTCCCCATATTTGCTTTCATCTATTTCCCTTTTCTTAGAACGCTGACTGGCTTATTTGCTTCCTCCTTTCATTTTAGGAGTCATTTTAGGACGGACAGGATGTCTGTTAGTTATGTGGCTAAAGTTATGTGGCAGTAAAATGATGCGCCGTTTCTTCATCCACTGTCAATGCTCTCACTAAGGCACACTTGGCTGTAACTGACACTGTATAGCTAAGCATACTGCTTCTCTCAGACATGCGATGACACTAAATATGTATGTAAGTGTCGTCATTGGTCACAGTAGTTGCAGCCAAAAAACAGTTAAGTTGGGCAGTTTTGAGCTTCATGTGGCTTCAGGATTAAATAAAACATTTCCAACAAATATGCGTGCTGCATTACACTGTGAATTGCTGTGTATGTTTTTCCCTTTCCTATAAATTCCATTTGTAAATCTACTCATCTTGTGCTGCAGGTGAAGTTGGTGCGTCTAGTGGGCATCATGCTGATCTTCTACGTGAAGAAGGAGCATGCAGAGTTCATCGCCGACGTGGAGGCTGAGACTGTGGGCACCGGCATCATGGGAAGGATGGTAAGGACTGATTTTATTAGTCTTATTCTTGCTTACATTAGTCTTCATGTGGATTCGCTGGTGTTTTGTGTATTATATATTAGATATTGCATTAAAGCGCTGAGCTGTTTAGAGCAGTTTTGATCAGAGTCCATGCTTCCCTTTGCATGTACACAAGGGAACACATGTCACTCATCTCCGTCCATTTCCTCTTTTTACTCACGTATCAAATATCAGTCCTTGTTGTTTTCTGATTCACTCTCCTTTTACGTTGCTTTTCAGAGATGTAATGAATGCATTTCATCCTAGCAGAGTTCTGTACAAACTTCCAGGCATCTGGTGCCAAAAATGTAAAAATCATGTTTTTGTAACGTCACTGGTATTGTGTTTGGCTTCACATTAAAGACCTTCCATTGCCATTATATAAATGCATTAATGTAGTGTAGATACTGTTAGTATCAACAGTAGCTCTACACATCAACATTAGACTATTGCTGCAAATTAATTAGGCAAAAATAATGACAGTGTTGTTTAGTTAGTCGTACCAGCTACAGGCAAATGGAAATACATAAAAGGCAATCTTGTGCACCAGGGTCCTGCTGTGATGAAAATGTAAAAACTTTTTCTGGTTCCTGCTTTTGAAGAGTTCTTCGCTGTAGTGCTTCATCATCCATTTGGTGCTCGGTCCAGCAGCGCCAACTGCACTGTTGCAGAATACATTATTCTTGTCTTGTATGTGGCGGTGCTTACTTAGCAGTCCCTGCAGTGTAGAGCACATGGCTGGCTTGTGACCAACGGGGGCCTTTGGAAGTTTGCTCCATCCTTTCCCGCAGTAAAGAGAGACTGGTTTATGATCTGCGCCCCAGAACCATCTGGAACATGCCAAGTGTCATTGTGTTACTGTCAAAAACAAATGGGCATATATATAACTGCATAATGTCTAAAACATAGCATTTTCTCTTCATCCTTTTGCAGGAGCTTTTAGTTGCGTTGTGTTCATTGTTATGAATTTCTCTTTCTCTCTTCCAATGACTCATTGGTTTGCAGGGAAATAAGGGCGCCGTGGCAATCCGTTTTCGCTTCCACAACTCAGATATCTGCGTGGTCAACTCTCACCTCGCTGCCCACATCGAAGAATACGAGAGACGCAATCAGGACTACAAGGACATATGCAGTCGTCTGCAGTTCCGCCAGCTTGATCCGACCCAGCCTGCACTCACTATCATGAAGCATGAGTATGAAATGTTATAGTGTCACCATATTTATTGAGTTGAAATATTGCAAATTTGTATCCGATGTGACAATAGTTTCTCCTTATTGAAGTCCTCTTCCTCTGTACCCTCACCAGTGTGATTTTATGGATTGGAGACCTCAACTACAGGATCAGTGAACTTGATGTCTCACACGTGAAGGAGCTAATCAGCAAGAAAGACTTTGAAAAACTGCACAGTTATGATCAGGTGATATAAATGATGGCCTCTGCTTTTCTGCTATTTAAAAAAAGTCTTTACTCCTCATTCTTGTTTATGAGTAGTGATACTTACCAGCTACATAATGGCCCTCAGCTCAAGCGGCAGATCGATGAGGAGGCGGTGTTTGTTGGCTTCGTGGAGGGGGAGATTGATTTCCAGCCCACCTATAAATATGACACCGGCTCCGACAAGTGGGATACAAGGTAATCTGAAGGAATGGTTGTAGCATTTATAGCAAGTAGATCATACATCAATGATACGGTTATGTTCACAGTTAACATGAGAATAGTTGAAATGCGAAGTACTGCTCTTATAATCCAACTGTTCGTGTGAATGTCAATCAAAGCTTTCTAGTCTACAAGCATACAAACATCTCTTTATTTATGTCTTCATATATCAAAAACACTTTATTGGACTTCATGAAAATATTTGGCACAAGAATGTATCACAGCAGCATTATGATATAAATATGGGGTTCACAGAACCAAATTGGTTTTGTAATGTTATGCAAATATAATGTAAAGGGGAGGTGATGATTTATTAATGGGACTCTACACCGTAGTAGTTTTAAAACAGCTTGAGCCCCTGGGCTTACTTCAGGCCTACTCGTACTGAGCAAAGGATGTAGTTAAAAACCTTTAGCAGTTTATCAAAGTTAAATGCCTTACACTAATAAAAGCATTTAACTACATCGTTGGCTCAGTGAAAGTGTGCCTGAAGTAAGCTCCCAGGCTTTTTCTTTTTCTATAATTGACTAGTTTGACTTTAGGAGCACCTTGAACTCACCTGGACTTTTTTTGTTAATGGTTTAACACGTGAAGGGTCTTCATACAAAACTACAACAACCTTTAATTTGCACTCATGGCCTTAATAAATGTATATTTAGCCACCCATTTTACTGGCTATTAAATAAAGTTATCAGCAAACATGACCCACAATAAATGTGTGGTATGTTTTGCTCTTTCACCATCACCTATGATGTGTGTACAAATACACTGTGTATGCATTTAGATACTTTGTAGAGAGAGAACATGAACATACATTTATGAATATCTTTGTTTTCTTCTGCTTTTAGTGAAAAGTGCCGCGTGCCTGCGTGGTGTGACCGTATCCTGTGGAGAGGGAAGAACATCATGCAGCAGCATTATCAGAGTCACATGACTCTGAAGACGAGTGACCACAAACCAGTCAGTTCCCTGCTCGTCGTCGCGGTAAATGATTCAGCCGTCTAACTGGGTTCATCTTGGATTTCTTTCATTTCGGTTCTTGTTGTTTGAGATTGATGCAGTGGTCCTCGTTTTGAGGAGAGGTGATGCATCAATGTAAAGCTCTTAGTTTTTGCAATATTATTTAAAGGTCACATGACAGATGCTGCATTTGTTACTTGCCTCTTACATGTTTCTTGTCTGTTTCTACAGATCAAGAGAGTAAATGCTGAGGCATATAAGAAGACCTTTGAAGAGATCGTGCGCAATATAGACAAAATGGAGAATGAGTGTATTCCATCTGTAACCTTAGACAAGCGAGAGGTAAAGTTTCACATTCAGTCCTATTACGCTGTAGTAGGTGCTATGATGCGTCTACTTGTACAATCATTTACCTTCTGGTTGTGTCACTTGGATGAATTCAGTTAGTAAACTACCACTAATGATATTTAAAGGATACATTTACGTGGAAATGGGTAACATTTTTCCATCTTGCCTCATGAACGTGTTCCTCTCTGTTTTAGTTCCACTTTAAAGACGTGAAATACATGCAGCACCAAGCACAGACATTGAGCCTCTTCAATGACGGGCAGGTCCCGTGTCAGTTTGAGTTCATCCAGAAGCCGAACGAACCCACCTACTGCAAGCCCTGGCTGGCAGCCAACCCCCCCAAAGGCTTTATCGCTCAGGGTGAGTCCAGAGTTTCATCCCCGTGTTTCAGTTTGATAAAGATTCCTTGTCCTGCTTTTGGTTTTAGACATTTTTAAGTAGACTATGAGCGATGAGGCCATATCTCTCTCCTTTCTCTCCCCCTTTTTCTTCTTGATTTAGATATATTTTTTAACTTACAGTTGAATTTGTAAAGCACCAAGACATCTGTAAAGATATGTCTTAGTGCTTTACAAATCCTCCAACAGTGCTACCTCAGTGAGTGCTTGTTGTGACCCTAAAACAACACAGCAACTCACTCATCATCAGTTACATAATCCTGACTGTTCAACCGCTGCCTGACTTTATACGTGCATCTATCTCACCATCTAGGTGCTTCTGTGGACATTGAGCTTGAGGTATTTGTAAACCGCTCAACGGCGCCTGAACTTAACTCTGGGAAGGAGCAGATCGAAGACATCCTTGTGCTCCACCTGGAGCGTGGAAAGGACTACTTCATCTCCATGACGGGAAACTACCTGCCCAGCTGCTACGGCTCCTCCGTCCGTTCATTGTGTCAGCTGAGGGAGCCAATCCAGGACGTGTCTCAGGAGACGCTCCTTGAAGTGGTGAGTGCTCCCATGTACCTCTTATCCATTCGGTGTTGTCCACAGCGTATTCGTTTTTAAACAAAATAGTGTTTCATATTTTAAGTTAAACACTCTTGATTCCATTTTGACTGAGCTGATTCTCTTTGCTCGGTTTGTTCTCCGTCTCAGGCGGAGATGTCTGGTGACAAGAATGCAGCAAACGGTGAAAAGCCTTTAGACATTCCTAAAGAACTCTGGATGATGGTGGATCACTTGTTCCGTAATGCACTCAAACAGGTAACAACGTTAAATACTCTAGTAAAATCAAAGAACACTATAATCCTATTTTGGTGGTTTGCAGATCCATATCCATTGAGGTAATTATTTTACTCTTGGCCTCTTTTCAAGCTTTTTGTGTCTTACATAAAAGGACAAATAGTTTGCAACAAGTATTGAGCAAAGATAAAAAGTTACACTGTTGTTGAGTCCACAAAGGCACTCCTATAAATCTAAAAAACAGGGCGTGGATGACATTTTGTTTGACTTTTGCCTTTGAGCCAAGTAGCTTCAAAGACTCTGCATTGATTTGAAGAAGGGAATTAACCTTTACTTTTTTAATAATGAATGAAGTTCATTGTAGCTCTACTATGCCTCAAACCAGAAGAGCATATTCAGCCCAAGTGAACTTTTTTGTAATTTAGCTCCTTAGTGTTATAACTGTATTTTACTGTCCTCTATTTGCAGGAAGACATATTTCAGCAGCCTGGGCTCCGAAGTGAATTTGCTGAAATAAGGGATTGCCTTGACACTGGCATTCCCGATTCTCTCCGTATCCTTCAACACCATTTCCATCATTACCATCGATGGGAAGTAATGCAGTATAGTCATGCATATTTGTTTTATTCGTTTTAACAACCACCCATTCTATATATAACCCGTCCTGTTCAGTATAACAGGAGAAAGATGGAAGTACGGTGATAATTTCACATCCAATGTGTGTCACATTTCAAATACTATGCTGTATTTCTGTCTGTTTTGTCTTTCTGATGGTTAAAGTTACTATGAAGAACTTGTAATGGGACATGAAATGTTTCCCTCATACTGATGTCTATATGACCTACATAAGTTAGAGACCATCAGTGAGAAGGTTGGCTAATTCTATATAGTTATTCTTAGTGCTTGTCGTCGGTGCCATCAGACAAATTCATGCAGGTTCACCAGAAACTCCCACAGCTTCGAACCCAGCCGGGCCTTTGGTAGCAACCAGCCCATCGTGGACAAACACAGATCCAGCTTTGCTTCTGCCTTCAACCTGCAATCAAAGCTCCGGCTGGAGGTGGAGAGCTCTTCGACCGGGAGCCGTGGGTCCTCCTCTGGCCAGGAGCAGAGCTTCACCTCGCTGCCCCGGCCAGTCCCTACTGGGAGCCAGCCACCAACACTTATACCTGACCACACTGCAGGATAAGCAGGAGGGAAAATCTGCATAGGAGCATCAGAGCCAGCTGCAGTAAAGTTAGAGGTTTTCTAAAGGGGTTCGGAGACACTACTGCTTGTGTCCACAGGGACCGCCAAATTCAACACAAAATTGAAGTCCCTCATAGTAGCTTTAACCTGCCCTTTTTGAATGAATTCTGGGATGTAACAATGCAATTGATTAATGTTTTCTATTCAAGAATTATGTCCTTGACGCCACTGACCTGCAGCGGGTAGTAACCACTCAGTGGCAGAGGCCTTGCTTCTCTTCCTAGATGCCCTCCCAGAGCCTGTGGTTCCCTTTGTCTTTTACCAGCAGTGCCTAGAAAGCTGCTTCAATGCCAGTCAGTGTGAGAATGTGAGTGAGATAGCCCACACTTCATCACTGATCACCATTAATCTGTTCCATGTTGTGTGAAATGATCAAAGTTAACCTTTAGCTTTTTTTAAAATGATGTTAATTTCTTCTGTCTTCAGGTTATTTCCATGCTACCTCAGTGCCATAAAAATGTGTTCAACTATTTAGCTGCCTTTCTTCGTGAGCTGTTGAAGAATTCTGCTAGCAATCGATTAGATGTCAACATCCTGGGTAAGAAACGGAAACAGCGATTCCGTCTTTTTCCTAAGCGAAAGTGTTATTATCTGCTGCTTTCTGCTTAGGTCGCATGTTGAGTAAGTAGAGAGAAACCAACGAGCAGAGCAATAGAAAGTGAAAATGAATAAAAATCTAATTTGATGCTCTAGTCCAACGCTATTCCAACGCAGGGCAGCATTTTCAGAAAGCTAACGGACCAGGGGCCTGACATTGTCCCTGATCCACTCGTCCTCTTTCTGGCCATATGAATTAATACCCGTTTGTCCTTTTGCTTATTGGTGACCTTTTCGAACATACACTCCAGATGTTACATGTAGTTTTCTTTAAAAAAAAAAAAAAAAGGATAATAAAGATATGTGCTTCTTCCACTGGGTGCCTTAAGTTTTAAAAAGGTGACAAATAAATAAAGAGAGAGGTAGAGATGCTGTGCTGCAGCCAGAAGAGCTGCTGACTGAGATTACTCTGATCGGCATCCATGAGAACTAATTACCATATAATAGATTTGTGCATATTTCTCACTTTCACCATGATGGTCTTAATAATTTGCTCCACCTCGTCTGCTCGTGACATACTGTTCTATATCTGTGATCCGTACACACTCACACACACACACACTGACGGCGCATGGATCATAGATATAGGAAAGGCTCTTTTCAGGCTGCAACGTGATCAGTTATGAATTGGTTTATCAATGCATAAGAAAATTAATTTATTCACAGTATTGTGGCAACATTCTGTTATTTGCAGGATTTTTTTTCTTTGGGTTTTTAAATTGTATATATTTGTAAACAACTGATCATCACTCACCAAACCTACCTTTTTTATAAATAATGGTTGGATAAACAAAATTTTAGCAACATCCAATGTACACATGATTTATTATTATTCTTGTTACATAACTGAAAAGAAACTTTGTTGTACATTGCTATATCTCTAATTTATTTTCTCTCTGCACAGCCACCATTTTTGCCTCATTGCTGCTGAGATCACCTACAAAGCAGGATCTTGCAGAAAAGAGGAAGACTCAGGAGTTCTTTCAGCACTTCTTGGTCCAAGGCTCCTCCTAGATGGAGAACCCGCTCGTCCTTCACGCTGAAGCTGAACACTAGAAAGTATTCCAATATTTAAAATAAAATAAAAAACGGTAATGATTTATTGCATTAGCTACAGTGAGTTCTTATCTGCAAATAATTGTTTCACAAATTGATGCACAGTTTATTGTATATCGTTGAGCATCTGTAGAGACCTAACAATTTCTAATGTATGTATATTTTATTTAAAAAAAAAAGTAATTTGTATTTTCATGTTTCAACAGCATATTGTTTTTTATATATAAAACTATTGGAAAGGAGGTGTGTGTATCTGGTGATTTCCCTCTCCCTCCCCCCAAAATCAACAACACAAAATGAACATGTATTTTTATAATAATGTATGCTTGTGTGAAAATACCCTACTTACATTCAGTTAATAGAATCACGTTTGCCACAATAATAAAAAAAAGTTTAATTCAGCATTAGGAATGATATTTAATTTCCCATAATTCATCACGAATGTCTGAGTCTGTGACGTTGTTTGGTATCATAGGGAGGGGGATAGGAAGAAAGTGCTAAACATCCAGAGCATAGTGGATAAGCCTTTTAAAAAATTGCACAGGTAAATATATTTTAATGTAATTCCCCCTTTTTTTTCCTGGTCGATGAACGTGAAGAGCCGTGCTGGGTGTCGTTGTGTCGCTCGCTAACACGAAACTGTCATTCTCGCAGGGGAAGACAGCGGATTTCTACGTTGACTAGCTAGCTCCCTTAGCTTAGCTGTGAGGCAAACCGTTGCTAGCTAGCAAGCGCTTTATGAATGTGGAGAGAAATATAAGTGATAGTTGACTTGGCTAGCGTGGAAGCTAACGCTAGCTCGTCGCAAAAGGAAAAAAGCCCAACACAGCTACGGTTGTGTTGACCCTTGCGTTCGAGTTGTTAAACGTAAGAACGTGCTAATGGCGAAACATGTATGATTGGATGTAAGTTGGAGGAACTACGGAGGTTTGTTATTTGTAGCAGGAAGCTAGCGACGTGTCCCTCAGGCTAGCAGCGATGTAACGTCAACGCTAGAGCCAGATGTACTGTGAAACAACGTCAGGTCAGTATCAACCAGCGGGCTTACGCTAACGAGGCTAACGGAGCAACATCATTTAGTTATTCGGGATATTTACGAGTCGCTGCGTGTTTATCGGCTCACTGTTTTTTATTTGTAAACGTTAGCTAGCCGAGTTAACGCAAAACTAAACCGGCATTCTTGTGTGTGACATTTGTCTTTATGTTTTTTTTTTAAAGCCTAAGGGGAGTCTAATCGAGCGTAAATTGTCAATATTGTGTGTTAAATTGGGTTTGAGTTTAACCGTTACTGTCTCGTGACTTCAACAACCCAATCCGAAAGTTCTAGATCTCGCTAACGTTAGTTTCCGCTAAACGGGGCTTCTGTGTCCTCGTCTTCACCCCGCAGGCTCTCTGGCTAGCAATCCGTGTTCAGAGCTAATTCACTTTTCTTTTACATTGACAAACGGGACTTGGCATTTATTTATATTGGCCTCAAGTTTTTCACACATTGGGTGTGTGTGTGTTGTTTGTACACTGTTACTTTTGAGATGCTCTCTAGGATATATATATATATATATATATATATATATATATATATATATATATATATATATATATATATACATACTGTACAATGTTATAAACACAAAGTGTCTTGAACACATTTGAACCCATCACCATTGTTCGGATCCTCGCAGCCCTCCATCATTTCTCCAGTAAAATGAGGAATTAGGAATATGTGACAGTGGATGCAGGTTTTGCATTGACTGGATAATTTGCCTTGGAAATCCTGAACCAATATATATGTATATGGCAATATGGCTCTAGATCTGCTGCTATGTTAGAGACTGACCAAACCTCTCAGAACACTTGGGGCAGCTTTGCTTAATGTACTTGGAAATGCAGCATTCAGTTTGATTATATCACACATCTAGAAGGCATTCCCAGAAACATGAGGCCTGCTCCGACTGTTTAAAAAAAATGTATTTAGACACTCGGTGCTGCCTTTTATTAAATACATTTGGGACTAGTTAGTCATATCCTACATTTCACTCAAATCGCAGTGTAATTTAATTCATTTTCATTAAAATGACAATGTTATATTGCAGGCTGTAACGTCAACAGTGTGAGTGTGCAGTCCTCCTTGCCCAGGAAGGAGAGGCACCAGGGACCATGAGTGAGAATGGCCCTCATACAGAGGCGGCAATGTACTTTGAGGTGGAGGTGGATCCCCTGGAGCATGAAGACGAAGACGAAGAAGAAGAAGATGAAGAAGACAAGACCCACTTTGAAAAAGACGATGACCTGATCGCCGAGCCGTCGTCATCTACTGGACGGGTGTATGACCGTACCACGGTGCTCATTGAGCAGGACCCTATCCGGCTAGATGAGGAGGGTGAAGAGGAGGGTCACTGTGGAGGGGACGAAGACGGGGTCACCTTTCTAACTGAAGGGGAGGGGGATGGAGACGAGGAGGATGGCTCTTTGGCCTTCATGACCGACCCTGATGGCATGTCACAGGGTTATGTGCACCACACCATTTCTCCAGACCAGATCCAGTTCACGATAAATCCAGGCTCCACGCGTATGCCACGCAACATAGAGGGGGCCACCCTCACCCTGCACTCTGAGTGCCCAGAGACCAAGATGAGAGAGGTAAGCCTAAATAATTGCATCTCCTCCAAATGGATATACAGCGACTGAAATGAGTATGTGCTTGTTGGATTACTAAGTGCCTCTCTTTTGTCAAGTTTAATCTGAACAGGGGTGTACAATGATTCCAGTGAGCGGCTTCTTTTCGTGCGGTTTTATTCGGTTACATATAGCATGAATTCATTTTTCACGCTGGGTTTTATGTATTTGGTGCTGAAGTAATTGCTTAGTTTTATTTGGTTGTCTTTGAAGCATTTGCTTGGTTTGGTTTGTGGAGGCAACAGAACAGCTTGTGGCTTAAAGATGAATCTAACATGTCTGATGGCTTTACAAACTGTGAGATGTGTATTGTAACAGTATAGCAAGTGTTGTTATTTACTTATCTTTCCTTGGTGAAATGCAAAGTACACAGCTTGAGTCTGGTTGCTCACTTGGGGTAGCTGGAAGTTGCCACCTCAATGCAATACCCCAAAGAATTCTAGTCATGTCACCACCACCTTTCTCTGTTCATGTGGAGAATTTGCAATATTTTGACACCTATTCTGGCTTTATTAATGAACGTGGACTATAAAATCATCTTGACGGCAAGCGTGCGCTGGTAAAGCAGCTGGTCCTTGCCAAATGAAAGGTAGGGTGCTGAAGAACTACAGGAGAGAACTCAGTCCTGTGTTTAAGGGGTTTTAAATGTCAGATGATGCACACTATATTCCCATCAAAGAAATGCCAACACCATTATATGCCAAACACATCGAAACAATACGTTGTTAATTATTGACCAGTGGCCTCAACGTAAATTGAGATGAAGAGTCCTGGGAGGATTGTGATATATCTGGTTCCTGATGGGGTTTAAAATATATTTGATCCATTACAGATTGTATGGGAGGGACAGAAGCATAGAGGGATGGCATTTTGTATATCCTGCATTAAATGTGCTGTAATCTTATACACTCGAGCAATATACCCATGATATTTTGTTAGGATTCAGTATGTGTGTTTAAATGAAGAGACTTCTACAGCTCAATGCATTGTTTTCATTTTATTAATACGTAGGCACTTTCTCTCCAGTGCTGGTTTTAAAATTGTGATGACGTAGCAAATTCTGGTTTCAGCAAGATGAGGCGCGGTATGAGGAAAGAACTGATCAGTTAGTCTGTTGGTGTCAGCCCAGTTTGGGACACTGAGAAAGAATGATTGGAATTTTATAAACACTATTTATTATTTTAATTGTGGACCCCGCTGCCATCACCAGGAGAATGACATTGACGTTGTGTATGAGTACACATTTCTATGGACGATGATCATTTCACTCTGGATTTGTGGAGAGCTTGCGGTGTGTTTTCTAGTTTGTGAGCAGAAACTGCACAAAGAAGTTAATATTTCCTGCAGCAACAAAATGGCGCAGCACTGTTCGTTCTGAGTCACGAGAAAATGACATACAATATGTGGTGATGTTTCACATCCTCTTTTGTAGTCACATTTTTTTTGTTGACATGAGGTTGAGAGAACAGGGTAGTGTCTTAGTGAAGGAACGTGCCTGTAAGGCGTTTAACCCGGCAGAATACTCACGTAACAAAATCTGAAATATAACACTGTGTTGGTGGAGTTTGGCCTGTATTTGTGGTTGTTAACGGCTGTACATCTAGTACGATGATTGTATAATCTGTTTGTAATGTTGTATTGTCTTGATGGCCATCATTGTCCTTCCATTGTATAATCTGTATAGCTGTCTTTGCCATTGTTATGATGTTGTGGCTTAATACTTAAATATCCCCTAAACTGGAGTGCAAACACCAGAAAATTAAAGGAACCGTCAATATAATTAAGCTCCATCTAGAATCTTTGTCAAATATTATTTTGATTCCACGCATAAATCTTTAATTTATTCCAATGGAGCCTTTATTATTAAAATAACTGTATGTAGTGAATTGTGAAAGTCATGACAGGAGCAGACAGAATTCAAGAGTGTCAAGCATTTAGTAAAATATTGCTGTAAATACACTTGCATAACCATTTAATTTGTAATGGTGTGGCCTTATTTCCACTATGCATGCATGTGGCAAACCAAAGCATACAATGCTCTCTCACAGTCATCAAACTGATTGTGGAGCAGAGTCACGATGGTGTGGGAGATGAATACAACACTGAGCTGCAGGCCTCCTACAGCGGCTTTGCATGGACGTGTTTCACAATGTTCACAAACACACAGCAGATAAGTGCTACTGCATGTTGTGTCATCATTCAGAGTCGGGACGTTTTAATAAATTGTACACTTTGTATTTCATTATACACTATGTATTTCATTTGTCTTGGTTTCATGGAATTGTGTCGCAATTTCAGCAGAACCGACCACAAAACAAATATCCTGATTTCAGATAGATTCAACAAAATTAAGCTTTATTCATTACATGTTTTAATACTTTGTATAAGAAATGATTTACATTTATAATCCACTGCCGTGGAGATGGTTGCTGTGAAACAGAATTGGATGGGATGTTTTGCATGCGCTTCAGTCGTCATTGCTGTCCTTTGTGCTCACCCGCCTCATGTGCTGACGGGTGGCTGAGTCATTGAGTTCAGGTCTTGTCTGAAAGGTCAAACTGAGTCAGACTATACTCATTGTACGGCTACGCTGGTTAACACTGAGAATCAGCAAATTCTTGGCTTTTTGAAATGCACGTTAAATACTCTAATTGATTTGAAAGGTAATGTTATCTTTGTTTCAGGATGATTTATCAGCGTTGAATTCAACACCGTTAAAGCCCCTCTGTTGTTCTTCTATCAGGTGAAGCGCTACCAGTGCATGTTTGAAGGCTGCACCAGGACGTACAGCACGGCAGGAAACCTGCGAACACATCAAAAGACACACCGAGGCGAGTACACGTTTGTGTGCAATCAACAGGGCTGTGGAAAGGCCTTCCTCACCTCTTACAGCCTCAAGATCCACGTCCGCGTTCACACCAAGGAGAAGCCTTTTGAGTGTGATGTGCAGGGCTGCGAGAAGGCCTTTAACACGTTATACAGGTAAGCCTTTACGCCGCTTTGTTGCCTTTAATTTCTCTTTATGGGTGCTGTTCAGATGATCATCACCAATCTAGGTTTTGTTCGCAATTGGATTGTGTTATGAGAAGGTCCTGTCATAAAGTAGATGGCCTTACTAGTGTTATTCAGAAAGAATAATGAGTAAATAATTAAATATATTATATATATATATATTTTTATGGAGATGTGATCTTATTTAATATTAGGTAAATCTGTTGTCTGACATTTCTGAGATAGATACGGCAGATAGATCTATTTTTGACAACACCAGGCCCAATTAGTTTTAGTCTAATTTGCATCCACATCCGAGCCTTGTTCATTGGTTCGGTTGCTTAACGAGTCTTCAATTCCATGTTAAAGGCTGGTACTCAGGGCAGCCAACCATTGTCACACATGATATGGGGGAATAACATTACTTTCCTCTTCCCGTCTCCCGTTTCACCCAGATTCTCTTATTTGACCACCATTGAGAGAAATGTGTATTTTTGTTTTCAGTTGTTTTCCCTGTCTGACTAGATTCTGTTCTCATCTTAATGTGGACTCAAGTGTCTTTTTCCCTTCCTTGCCTTTTAGACAGTCTTAAAATAAGTGCAACTGGAACCAACACATGCTGTTTAATGCCACTGTGCTGCTGTTGTTTCTCCCGCTGTGGTTTAATGCACACTTGATTGTCTCTGCAGATTGAAAGCACACCAGAGACTCCACACAGGCAAGACATTCAACTGTGATTCGGAGGGATGCACAAAGTACTTTACCACACTTAGCGACCTGAGGAAGCACATTCGAACACACACTGGGGAGAAACCATTCCGGTGAGCATTTCCATTATCACGCCAGGTCTAATCCACCCCTATTAGAAGATGAAGGAAACGTGATACTAATAGATACTCACAGACAACTCTTTTAGTCTGGTTTATTTAAATAAAGTGTTGAAGGATTTTTAATATTAGAACGTTTTTCTAGTAGTGTTTGTCACTCTGTTGTTTTAGGAGCTGGTGTCTTGAAAATGCATCACTGTCTATTTACATATTTCTGATTATTATATGTCTTCAGGTGTGACCATGATGGCTGTGGCAAAGCCTTTGCTGCAAGTCATCACCTTAAAACGCACGTACGGACACACACAGGTACACATTACCGGTTTGTTTTATATAACTTTGATTTTTCTACAAAAGCTTCAACAAGGTTTTCAGCTATGCTTGATTTGCATGTACATTATTACCAGTGTCTCCCACAGAGTTAATTTGAATAGCCCAACCAAATAGATTTTTCCTCAAGCTGAAAACATTTGTTATTTTGTATTCACCATGTCAACATTTTACCCAGTAAAAATGAAGTAGCACCTTTTATCCTATTGAATGATGAAGGTGTGAAGTTTAACTTTCAGTTCTCGTTCTCTAGGGGAGAAACCATTCAACTGTCCCAGTGATGGCTGTGAGAAGACTTTCAGCAGCCAGTACAGTCTGAAGAGTCACATCCGGGGCCACGACAAAGGACAGACCTTCACCGTCAGCCTCACTCATCCGCTCTCTGAAGTGAGTCACTTAACTTAATATCCCGATGTCGGCACACGTTTTCGATGCCTGAGAGCCGCATAACACTATGTTCTTCATAATATTCACTTAATTAAAACCGTGTGAATTTGTTGCATGACTGCAAAAACCTGAGTTTAAGGGGTTCACACTATATGGGAGTAACCACAGGCAATCTTGACAGTTATTATGCAAAAGAAATGGCTTCAGATGAATAAAAAGTCAAATTATTTTGACATTAACATACAAGAGGTGTTGCTTTCCTTTCCAATGTCTCTATCCTTTGCTGAAGCTTAATCCCAGAGCCGTGGTACGTTTAATCAGATCCAGTTCATCTCTTAATTGCAGGATGCAAATCACTCGCTGTGCCTCAGTGACTTGAGCCTCATGTCTACAGACTCGGAGCTACGAGAGAACATCCATAATGTAAGTCTGGCCTTTGTTTCAGATTTGTCAAACAGACGGTGAATTAAAAATATTGAAATGTAAAGATGTCAATTAACAGGCAGCTGTTTTTCCATTGTCAAAACCAATACATTCTAGCTGTTGCAGTTCTTAGTAAGGTAATTTAATACATGTATCATGTTTTAATTTTATTTCAGGCTCATCATTTGGACCTCAACAATGTGACCCCTGTGAAAATCTTTGAGCTCATGTTCCAGAGTCCTGAAAATAGTGTCAGCCAGGATGATGCCCATCCGAACGGTCAGTCCATCTCCACAACCCGTCAGCTTGGAGTTTATTGAATGTTCTTGTTCACTGATGGGAGGCTTTTTTTTTTCTTCCTCAGAGAGCCTTGCTGAATCCTTCAGCCTAGAGACACCTACACAGTCGGTGCTGGCGGATGGGTCGTCTCTCATCTCTTTCTCTCTGCATCCTACCTGCTCATCTTCCTGTTCCCACTCAACTAAAGTTGTGGAGGCTCCTTCCCTGCTCAGTCAGAGCTCTTCCTCCCAGGCCTCCACCCCTGCCTCCGCCACCGCTACTGTCAGCTCCACGCAGCCTCCCCCTTTCATACAAGTAGCCGGGCCTCAGCAGATCTCCGATGTGCCTGCCCAAGCCACTGTCCAAGCACCAAACCGTGTCACCCCCCAGCACTATGTGGCACTGCCGCCCACATTCCTACAGCCGGATAGCACCGCCCAGACCACTCCTCTACCACCAGCCATCTCCGCTCCAGCTCCGGTGGCTCCAGCACTGACCACCACAGCACCTGGCGCTGCTCCTGTGTCTGTTGTTACGGCCACGACAACAGACGCTGCTGTGGCTACACCTGTGCCTTTGGCCAACAACCCTGTCCCCAACGCTGGCCCTGGTTTGACTACCACCCCTGCCACCATAACCATAGCTCCCACTCCTACCACCATAACCATAGCTCCCACCCCGAGCCTGCTGCAGCCCAGCCTGGTCATGTCTGACCAGAACCTCCAGTGGATCCTCAGCAGCGCTGCCAACAGCCAGCAGAACCCAGAACAAACTGTGAGTATGACTTGATTTGTATCGGTCCTGTTTAAAAACAAATATCTACACGCATACAATTAGGGATTTAATCTTCTAATCATCAGTGTGTTCATGTGGGAGGATTAGCAAGAACATGCAAAAACTATACATTTAGCAAATGAGTATCTGAAGGGAACTAGTGGGGATTGCTATGGCCTTGGCATTGCAGTAACTGGAGTAAAGGAATGGGTCTTTATCTTACTTTCATACACCGATGCACCACACACATCCCTTCAATACAGTTAAAAACTGGTGTAAATCAACCTCATAATCCTCTCGCCTAACCAGCTATTTTAAATCATTTTTTATCTGCTTCAACTGTGGTGTTTAATGTTTGTTTACAGCCACATCAAGGAGCTCCTAAAGTGGAAAAAGTCTTCTTCACTACAGCCATACCAGTGGGCGGAAATTCTGGTAAGTCAGTGGGCAGTGAGTTATTATGTTTTGGACATTGGCCAAAAAGGCAGTAATGAAATCATACATTTTGTTTAGACATGCAGTGCTGCTTGACCTTAATAGGATTCATTAAATAGTAGATTGGTGTCCAGAGCGCTCCACTTGCATCACAGTAGTTTTATTATATAAATGCAGTTCCAAGATGCTGACGCTCATTTAATGCACAGTGCTAGAACCGTTAAAATGGTATCCCATTATAATATTTAACGAGAACATGACAAGTAAAGGCACGGGAGAAATGATATTCAAAACATTAAGGATAAGAATAGAACAAGAATTAGAGACTTGCTTATCAATTTACCTCTTTTTAATTGAGCTTTTTTATTATTGTCATTATCCTCTTAAATTGACTCATGACGAATTCTTGCTCCGATAAAAGTGAACTGTTAAAGATGCTGTCGAAGAACAAGATTTAATTTATTTGTTATTTTATCGATATTAACTATCTGTTCTCTTCTCAACTGATGAATGCCGACTTCTTACGAAGCATTTAGTAATGTCTGACCCCCTTTCTTTTGATATACTTTGCAGATTTGGAAAGCTGCCACATCATATTTGTTGTTGTTTTTGGTGAACTTTAAATTCTGTTTCTGTTTCCAGGCAGCTCAGTTCAACAGATCGGCCTCAGTCTGCCCGTCATCATCATCAAACAGGAGGAATCCTGCCAGTGCCAGTGTGCCTGCAGGGACGCTGCTAAAGAGAAGAGTTCAAATAGTGCCTCCTCCGTTGTTTCAGCCCCAGCACAGCCACAGCCACCAGAGCCCCCTCCTCCCCCACTACCACAACCCCCAGAGCCTCCACATCATCCAGCCACTTCATCATCTTCATCCCTCCCAGAGTCTTCCTCCAAGGTGGGTGAGGTGAGGCTGGAGGCCCCCGCTGCTGCTCCTTCTTCTTCCTCCTCCTCCTCCTCCTCAGCTCAGACTTTCTCCACGATAGTGAGCAGCACTGCCACAAACCCTCCCCCGTCTGACGGGTTAGCAAATATGGATGTCTCGGACTTCCTGTCCCTGCAGAGCCCTGAGACAGCTGCCAACATTGAGGCTCTGCTGCTGGTGGCTGATGACTTCAACATGGCCACCGATGGCAATCCTTAGAAGAAAACGCCTTCTGAGTCCGGACCATGTGTTCGTCTGTTGCACCTACTGATCCACTGGCATCAACTCCACCAACGTCTCGAGTCATTCTCTACAGCGAAGGCTCTTCTTTCTTCCTATATAGTGTATCTCCCCCCCAATCGTGCAACATATATATACACAAACTATGTATATTTTTCTGTTGAGTCTCATTGCAGTAGTTGAGTTTTTAAAAACAGGATTAGTTTTTGCTTATAGAGATTTAGCAATGTTTATGCTAAAGAATGCAGGGAAAGGCAGTAGATGCTTCTGTTCTAAACATAATCTGTATATAATAACCCTCAAAATTCACTCTGAATTGATTGAATGAAACAAATGGGTGTTGTCCAAGCACTGATATTGAGAGTTCAATTTTCCTTGAAGGTCAGACACCTGAGCAGGAAAAAACAAACCTTGTCTGTATATCCTTGTACTGTACTGCAGTCCTAACAAATGCTTAAAGCTGGTATGCAACTGAGCAGAATGCACTGTATGTTGGAGGAATTTAATTTTAACAAGCGTTGCTCCCAGTAGGAATTTGAAGGGGTTGGCCGCATCAACCCCCACATGGCTGTCCTTCAATATGAAGAGATTTCCTCTGTATTTTGTTTTCTAGGAAGACTAGTGTAGTCCAGAAAAATGTGAGAATTCTTTCATTTCTTTCGACAGTTATTTACTAATTGAGAAAAGAACCTGTGATCCAATCTGCCTGTCTTTAATTGAAAATTAATACATCAATAAGTTGCCTATAACTTAAACTAATTTAAATATGTACATGTTAATTTATTTAAATACTTGATTTTTTTCATTTTACTGGTAATACTATTATCCTCAAGATAACAGAAAATCTATTAATTTATTCCAATCACTTGTTGTGTTTTTAAGTTGAGCTGTTTTTATGTTACTGATTTTTTTTTTTTTTTCTTTCCTTTTCAAAGAACGTAATGGGTATTGCTTAAGCATATTTGGCAGGCACCTATAAAACAGGCACCTATAGTAGACTGCACACTGAACTGATCTGCTTGTTTGCAAAAACATTGAATGAAACAGTAAAGAACTACTGTCAACGTCCCATATATTATAGGGCTGTAACCCTCTCAGGGATGCATCAAGTCATAACTGATCTTGGTTCCCTGAATTTGTTACCCAGACATTAGTTTTTCATACCCGATGCCCCACACTTGCAGTAGCCCTGCGTTTTTTGCTGCACTCGTCCCTGTTTATTGCACACTAACTTGTAGAGTGAGTAATCTGAGGTGCAGCACCACTACAGACTTTTTGTATACAACTGCTGTAAAGTAGCATTTAAAAGATGGTGTCCTGGTGACAGTGTAAATACAGTACATTTTAGTGTAAACATCTTTGAGTAACTTGTAGATGATTCTAGAATTTGTATTTTTGTATAGACTTTTGAATTCCTAACTCAGAATTTGGAGCTAATGTACATACCCGAGGTAATGTATACCCTCTATCTTTGCATTCTTCGCCCAGTCACATTTATGCAGAAGAGTTTTTGCTGTGTTCAGTTGAATTGTTGGGCTTTTTGTACAGTCCCCATAGGAAGAAAATATATGTAACACATAGCCTCCTGCTCAGAGTATAATTTAACAGTATTGTTTCACATGGGACACAATGCAATGATGATAGAACGATGGCATTATGCCCCGTATACTAGAGAGTGTAGAGCTACTTTGGCCTTACGACATAACTATTCTATGAGCCTCCTTGCCTTCAGTCTTCAGCCATTGACATGCCAACACACATCTTCATCGAGTCTCGGGCGTTCACACACAGCAGCGGATCACAATAAGGCAAAAAAAGCACTGGGACAGAAAAGCGTACGTGTTTCCTAGAAAACTATTGATTTCCAGCTGTCTGTTTTGGAAAGTCGTTAATGGATATGCAGCATAACCGTTACAAGTGATGCGTGATTCTACATTTTAGATCCAGGTTTGGGTTTCTTTTTTGCCAAACATTTAGGGAGTGGAGCTTCCCCTAGAATCACAGATGCCAAGAAGGCACTTAGGTACGTTGTGAAAGGCTCCAATCACACAATTTGTGCTCTAAACCATTCCGTGTATGCAGTATTAGATATCAAGTGTGTCTACTTGGTTCAATTGGATGACAAAATGTGGATGATTTACTCAACATTTCCTTTTTAAGACGCTCTGTTAAATTACTGCCAAGGGTCAAGCTCATGCCATCAATGTACATTTCCATGCATACAGTCACACAACTATGCAATTTTACTTGTGGCATTCACAAGTTTAAATACTGACTCTGAAAGTATTTATTCCTCCCACCATTAAATTATATTCTGCCACAACCTGACATGCGGAACTCCAGAGGTTAAAGTTGCCTTTCCGATGCATACGATGTTGAGCATGATTCTTGAACTCCAGAATATTACATTTCATATTTGGAGTGGTGTGTCCGAGTACTGTTCCCATAATTGTTGCAAAACACGGCGATCCTTTTTTACATGTAGTTTAAAACCAACTGGATTTGTTTTGAAGGAGTCTTTGGTGAATGATTCTGTTTTAAGAATTATTTTTGGTCAAAACGTACGCAGCTTCTCTTTTATTTTCCTTTTTTGTTTTTTTTTACTTTTACAGTTTGTGAAAACATGTTTCATTTGGGCTCATCCCATTGATGTAATCATCTCCGCCTGTCACATATTTAACAACTTTTCGGGATAATTTCTTGGCTTTCAGTTGTCAATATGTTCTAAATCAATAAGCAGAGAAATAGTTTGACATGTGGCCCAGGTTTGTCTCTCTGAAGTTTGCCTGAAATGGTAACGTCAGAAAGTCACTGATGGAGACATTTGGAAGCATATTGTTTGATCACAAAATTGAGATCAAGAATTTCCCACAATTCTTTTTCCAATTGGGCAATGTTCAAAAGAAAAGAACTATATGCTTCCAAAGGAATGTCCTGACACCCAAAGAGTGAGAATTAAGGATTTGTATTTTTAAAAAAAGAATGTATAATGTGAAAATATTTGCTTATGCTTGTTTCGTATAAAGTAATATGACAAATACATTTCTGAATTGAGAGCAATATAATACTAATAAAACCTTATCCTTGTCACTGAAACACATTGTCGATTATGCTCAATTACTTTTTATTTCATTTATTGGAGGCATATTAAAAAGGGGGGGGGGGGGAGGAGGGGGGATACTGTTCCACTTCTGGTCACTTCTGCTTCAGTAACGACACAGTCTGGAGAGATTTTCTCTGTTGGGGGAAAATAAAGATTGGACTTTTATAATTTGGATAAAGTCACAAACTTCCAAAGAGAGAAAAGCAATCTCACCCGTAGAACATCATTCAGGTCCTTCAAGTCTTCCAGGACTCTGTTGCAAAGGGTTATCCTATCAGACAGGTTGCCCAGTCTGTCCTCGACCTCCAGCTCCAGCATGTTGCTCACGGTTTTGTGCCGACAGCCATCAGACAGTTCAAGCTTCAGATCATGGCCGACCTGTTTGACAGGTGAGACGCCGTCATCGGCCTGCAGGGCCAGCTCTGCACGACCTGGAACTGTTTCACAAGCATAATTAGAGAAACGTCACTAATGTTAAACTGAGAAACGTGTGTATTGTTACCTGCATCTGAAGCCATGATGGTAGATTTATTAGTTGTCCTGTAAACTCTGCGTTTCAATATTGTGTGTGGGTTTTTAAGCAGGTGCTCACAGGTGATTCTAATTTCCCCAATTAATGAGTAATCAGGCCATGCAGGTAGTATGTGGGATCATTTGGAGGATTCATATATTAGATTTTTTTTATTTTATTTATTTTATTTTTTTTGGCATTTGTTTCAATATAATCTATTGAGTGATTTAATTCAAAACAGACACCTTACATCAATTTAAGCCCAAACTTTCTTCCCCTGCAACACTGAAACAACGTGCTGCTGGCCCTTTAAGAAAAGCAGCGTCACTGTTAGTGGGCGTCACCCGGAAGTTTTCTGTCATCAGACGACAACATGCTCCCCGGCCGTGAAACGACACACCCGCCGCCGCCGCTCCGCTTGTATGAAGCCCGTGTGTAACGTCGCCGTCGAACTGTTCCGATCCAGCGTTTCTTCCGGTTCCGCCGCGGCTCGTCGACGCGGAGGAGAGATGTGCAAAGAGCTGAGGACCAACGTGCTGCGTCTGCTGCCGCCGACCTCCAACGGGCCTTCCGTCCGCCACGAGGGTCAAACAGGTGAGCTCAAACGTGCGCGAGCCTTCCACATTTTTAGCCACAGTAACGTTTGGCAGTGAGTAACGTAAACATCACAGCATGTTACATCAGACTCCCCGTGGTTCCTGTCACGTGTCAAATACACGCCGACAGAGTAGTCCAACACTGTGACGTACATACACGTCATAATCAGCTGTTTTTTTTACTCATTATGTATCCTATTTATAGCTTCTTCATGTGTTTTACATGCAAACTAAGTAAAAGTAGCATAATGGTGTTTCAATGCTGCTTTCATGTATCTTGTGCGTTACATTTATTTATTTTTATGGTAAAAAATGATGCAGCACAGACATCAACATCCTGACATGTAATCCCCAGGGTGGGCTAAACTCCAAAGCTGAATACTACATTTCCCATAGTGCAGCTGTTAGTCCAGCCCCTCTATATTCTGACCTTGTTCGATGATGTATATTTTCTTCCCTGTACCTTGTGGTGGATTATCTTGTGTTTTGAACCTGCAGATGGTGCTGAAATCCTGAGGTGCACGGCGAAGGCTCTGAAGGAGGGTCACGTGGTCGGCGTGCCCACCGACACCATCTACGGCCTGGCGTGTCTCGCCCAGAACTCTGAAGCCGTCGGCAAAACCTACGACATCAAAGGTCGAGATGGACACAAACCGCTCGCCATCTGTGTCGGGGAAATCCAGGATATCTACAAGTAGGCGTACGAACGGGTGACTGCTGAGAGGGAGGGGGGGGGGAGAAGGAAGAGAGGAGAGAGAGAAGGATGTTTTCTTCGTAGACCTGCATAAATGTTTTCGTGGAAGCGGCAGAGAAGCATTTTACATTTCGAGTCACGGCTCACCTGCTGTCACAGAAATATGAATGAATTAGCCAGGTAGCGTTGTCTTAAATTAAGGCTTTCATAAGTAAATTGCAAAATGATGAGAGGAGATGAGGCACAACATCGTGGAATAAAACATGGACCATCACAGACTTGCAGTCGTATTCAACTTTCTCAGATTATGACTCAGCGACTTCATTCCCTTTTCGGATGGACATCCCTCCACTGTATCTTTTTAAATAAATAACGTTGTTTGCTGCCATAATGAATGCTCTGAATCCCTTTCAAACAACGTTCTTGTTTCCGCGGTCAGGTACTGTAAGGTGAAGGTGAAGGAGGCGCTGTTAGGTGACCTGCTGCCCGGTCCCGTCACTCTGGTGTTTGAAAGATCCGAAGTACTGAACACAGATCTGAACCCCTTCACTTCGGTACGTCCACTCCCTTTATAACTGGTGTTATAAAAGAAATGTGAATATAAAATCAATGTAATTCTACATTTCCACGTGTCTCCTCAGCTGGTAGGCGTACGTATCCCGGACCACGCCTTCATGAGACGCCTGTGCCAGATGTGTGCCGAGCCACTCGCCCTTACCAGCGCCAACATCAGCTCACACACCAGCACCGTGGCCGTAGAGGTCAGTGGACGACTCGGCTCGCATTTCATGTTCCAAATGTTTCACTCTTTTAGTTTTTAGCTAATTCTTTGATGCCGTTTTTCCTCCCGTAGGAGTTTGAGGATCTCTGGCCCAAGCTGGCGGTGGTGGTGGACGGCGGACCGATAGGAGACGCCAGCCGCCTCGGATCAACAGTGGTCGACTTGTCGGTCGTCGGCAAATACCGCATCATCAGACCCGGCTGGTGAGTTTATGCAAATGTTGTTTGTGCAAAATGTTGCTGTCTCTTTGTAAAATGTTGATATTTTTTACATATTAACTGCCAAAATGATATACTATGATGAGTATGTAGGAGGCTTGGGCCGGTTTAAAAATGTTTAAACCGGTTTGATATTAAGCCAAACACCGGACCGGTATAACAACTTTAACCACTCGTTCCCGAGTGAAACATTGGGCCTTTTTTACACAGAAAACTGCGCTATAATCACGGAAAGGAGAGTCCAAAAATAGTCACGGGCCGCTGATGTTTTTAATTTTCCAGAACATGTCTTAAGGACAAATGCTGGTTCAACAGATTTACATAAATCAAACCGGTTTAGCCCCATACACTGAACCGGACCGTTGAAATCGGCCCAACTCTAGTATGGATTTCATATTTTAAATCATTTATATTGAATGTGGTATGGTTTTGGGACCCTTTTGGACTGCTGATGCACTTTTTTTTAATATAGATTCAACAGTCCTACACTCTTCAAATGTGATCGTTCGTCTGGGTTTCCTGTTTGCTACGGAACGCAGGAAAAAGAAAGATGCATCTAAATTCATTAAGCACCTGCCAGTGTTTTTGGTTTACTGCTGTTCCTTTTGCAACAGTATCATCACAATGTCCTCCACCACTGGGAGGATGATCCTGCAGCATCTGCTGTGATTATGAATCATCTGGAAACTAGTAAACACACAACGTAGTCGAGCGTGTGCAGGCAGAATATGGAAATACTTGAGTTTCAGGGTCTATTTTTGTCTCACACATTGACACATTAAATGAGAAATTATTCTGTTTCAGTGCCTTTTCTTCTACGGTCGATGTGCTGGAGCACAAATATGGACTGTCGGAGGACTCGGGGAAAGATTGACCTTTTGAACTCCCTCAACGCACACTGAGACGCACAGCCATCGCTGACCACTGACTTTTCATGAATCCTTTTCCATGTTCATGTGGAGGAATGAGACATTTCCCCGGGAAGGACTAAGGATCGACCCGATGGCTGATGTTTCTCCAGTGGCTGCTCCAAGGTCTGGACTTATTATTTTTACTTTCTGCTTATGTGTCTACCATCATGGGATTATGTGGGATATGAATGTGTCGCAGTTCTCTATTTTAGAGTTCTGGAAACGCAGAACAAGGTCAGCTATATAGTGGGATTTGTTTTATTTATTATTTTTTTGTATGAAACTAAAACTGTGGCTTAACAGGAAATACAATGGTTTTTAATATTTCTATACTGGTTAGAGGTGGTGGTAGACCCCTGTTTTATGCCCTATATAATAATTTTGTCATAACGTAACAGATGGGAGATGAGAATTTCCCTGTATTTATTTATCGTTATTTCAGTTGAACAATGCAAACATGCACTATAATTGGTCACCTGCTACAGTTACAATAAGTTTTGTTGTAGCTTTACCTGAATTTACTGTAATATTTCAGACTTGTTAGCATCCCCCACACTTTTATGTTTAAAAACTGGACCACTTGTTCAAATTGTCATCTTCTGATGTAAAGTTGTTTTAATGGATTGTACAACCATGGCCACAATAAAAGTTTTTTTTTTTTTCAGCATTGCAGTTTTTTTCCTGCACAAGAGAGAATAAGAGCTTTATGTCCGTCTTTATTTTTAGATGCCTGGAACTTAAGTGTTTTTTGAAGGATAAAGAGAAGAAAAAACCCTCACAAACGCACAAACCACTCATAAGCGCCCTTCACAACCAGAGCATACGTTTATTCTCAAAAAATGCCCATCTGAAAGTACATTTCCCTTTAATAGGCGGCAGGATTCAATCCCATCTAACTCCATGTAGCAGAGTGCTCCAGTAATGGTGCATCATATAGCCACGCGAAAACACATTGAGCCTCAACCTTCAACCTTCACGCTTAACTTCTGATTCTGTTGACTTTCCTTGAGTGACAGAAGATGAACACTGATCAACATAACCATGAGGTTGCCTGGCAACCAGCAGAGACTCCAGAAAGTACCACATAATATCATTTTTACAATCCGCTTCACTAAACAAATGAGGTATGATGTGTTAATAAATTAGCTTTAGAGGTGGTGGCAGATTCATTGTTTGACCTGAAAGTATTTGTGAGTTGAAAAAGGCTAAACGGCTGTCTTCACCTGCATGCTTCACCCCTAATTACTGCTTTAAAACACCATGACTGTCAACTCACGTATGAAAAGAAATTTAAATAATAAGCCATTTGATAAAAGAAAATAATGAGGAATGATGTTTAGAGGAATTATATAATGTGCTGGATTTTAATTTCCTTTAAAATAATACCAGAAAATATTAACTTTACTTTTTAGATTTATGTAATTAATGTCATTATGTCTGCTTGATGTAAAGTCTGATGGCTTCATTAATATGCAGGAGGGCAACAAGGGATTTCAAACCTGTAACAGAGTCTCATTCAGTTTGACAGCCAGCTGTGGATGAAGGTGAAAGCATGAAAGTGATTGGTAATCGATTCTATTCTATAACTGCAGGGAGGGGGAGGAGTCCCACCGATCATTTGAGAACTCTTGTGGAACCCTTTTTAAATGCTGCTTCACCCAGAAACCCCCTGAGACGCGTCACACCGCCGACTCTGTCCGCTTCTTGCAGATCAGCACGCGTGCACGAGACATACGCGCGTGCACACACTCTGCAGAAGCTCTCCCCTTAAACACACAGATCTGGTCTGCATCGATCCGGGTCTGGAGCATCACATGAGCCACGTCTCCTTCTCCTTGTTGAACTGCTCGGCCCAGCGGCGCGTCAGATCCAGGTAGTGGTCGGGCGCGTGCGGCTGATAGTCCAGGTACACGCGCGTCACCGTCTTCTTGGGCACGGCCCTCTCGATCTGCGTGCCCTCGTGCCACTCGTTGAACGACGTGATGGCGACGACCTCCGGCCTCACGCTCAGCGCCGCCTGCAGGCCCGTCTCGTAGTAGCGGCCGTTCACGCGGTTGCGCATGTTGTGGTTGTTCCAGGGCCGCACGCTGGTGTCGATGTAGCCCGGACCCACGCCGGGGATGAACAGGAGGTTGTTGCCGTCGCAGAAGGCCTTGATGGCCTTCCAGTTCTGGTGGGAGGAGCCGAAGGAGAAGCCGTTGGAGGCGAAGTACGTGTACATGCCGTCGAAGCCTCCGGCGAGGATGTCGTGCTTGTGGCGCTCCTCCACGATCAGCGCGATGAAGACGGAGTCGTAGGCGGAGCCGCGCACGCTGTGGGCGCCGGCGGGGGTCAGGAACTCGGACCAGGACTCCGGGGGGGTCAGGTAGGCGTCGTAGATGTAAAAGAGGGGGAGGCTCTTCCCCGTGCTGGAAGGGAACTTGTAGAAGGCTCCGTGGTCGCCATACCTGTTGTTTTAAAGACAAAAACAGTGAAATAATAACATGGCGAGACAGTCGATGTGACACGTTATTAACCCTCCTGTTATCCTTGACCCCTTTAATGCATGTCTATAGATTTGCTTTCTATGTCCTCCATACCTTTGTTGGAAACCATATTTGGGTTTGCATGTGTTTGACAGGTTCTCCTGATCCTTCAGGTTTGGAAAGTCATTCATAAGTCATGAAACTCGCCTTTATGTAATCAGAAATGCGTCTCAGCTTTGTCACGAATGTTCTTTCAGCCGTGCATGAAATCTTAATGGTTCTCTGACTTAAGAAGTGCAGCCTACCTGTCGATGATGTACTTGATGTTGTCGTGCACACTCTGGTCGTTTCGTCCTCGGTATGGTTGGAGGTGAAATGCAACCTGGGAAAAAACATGCAGACAAAACATGTGTCTTATTACTGCCGTTAAAAAATCAACATTTAGTTTCTAAGGGAAGATCATCCGACTGCAATATGGTTTTTACAAAGGAAATATCTCAGTAAGATGCATGTTATTTATTTGTTTTGTTATTTATTTATTTATTTTTATTAGGGGCACTGAATCACAGTACAGAATATAAAAAAAAATAAGGTGAGATGCAATTCTGCAAAACAAGTTAGTTATTTTGACCTTGTGTGACCCCGAAGTGTAGCACCATGTTCCAACAACTACAGTGTTTACATGATTTCCATAAAACCGGAGTACAACATGAAGCGTCGGCCACCAGTACAAGCGGACCACAGTTAGCCTGTCAAGCAGGAAAAAAACACATTTCACATTCTGTCGCTCTGCAGCTGGAAGTGCCGGCCCTCGGGTTTTTGTAATTGATGAGAGAAAAGCAGCAAAGGGACCCGAGGTGACGTGTACGAAAAAGTGCTTTAGTTGAATATTTTAAGAAATGGCCAGAGAATTCAGAGATTTTGAATAATGTATGATCAAACTTAATGGATGTAAGATGTCACGACTCATGTTGTTTGATTCTTCCCGGTGAAAGTCTGCATTTAGACCTTAAAACAAGACGGATCGGACAAGTCGGGATTTTTCCCCTCATGGTTTTGCACCAGCGGAAATGTTAAGTGATCATTCAGGGTTTTTTTTTTTCTTTAATCTTTGTAGCCAATTTCATGGTAATCTATTTAATAGCTGCAGAGACATTTTACTGAAAACCAAAAAAAAAAGAAAAATGTCTGCTGGTGGCGCTGGAGTGAAAGTCATGGGTTCAACAAAGTCATTCAGTAAAATGTCACGGCGATCCGTCTCATCGGATTGGTCTGCAGTCCGACAGATAATCTGCAGGATTAGAGTGCAAATCTGTCACTTTGTGAAATCTAACTTTCGGCATTATGAAAATGACATGTTTGTTCACATTTAATCTCTGTTCCACCTGATGTTTCCTCCAGGGGAGCCGTATCTGTGGAGAGGACGCCTGCTGGCTGCACCGCCGCCGGCTGCACCGCCGCCGGTGTCACTGTGACATTGAGCCTGAGTGTACTAATGGATTAAAGTGATGTTTGGAATTGGCTAAAGCCGAGCAAATTGTTTTAAGCTGCATACGTCTATGGATGAGCTGTCAACTGGACCGAGAAAAACAGAAGCGTCTCCACTAATGGAGATGCTAAGTGAATCTGATGTGCTACATCTTGATGGAAGATGCTCTCACAATAATAATTTGAAGAAATACAGTGGAAGGAACACCTTGACCATCGGAGGAAATCACAGCCAGGAGACAATGTTTGTGAAAGCCATAACTCTCCAGACTTGTTGTGTGGGATCAACCCCATGATTCATGCTGAGCAGAGTGGAATTTAGTGCCATGTCATGCATATATAAAGGTCCGGACCCTTATGGCGATTTGATCGATTTCAACACCTTTCCTCGCAAGAGCGTCGGTTTCAATCCGTGGTGAAAGCCGGTGGACGCGCGGCGGTCACGTAACACCGAATGGAGCTGATACATCTGGAAAAGTGTGGCTGATGCCATTAAAGGACACCCTCAGGCGTTATTCCCCCGTGTACATGCAGCTACATGGCCTACTTATTGGACAGAACTTTCACAGCCCCTCAGGGTGCAGATTGTTCAGAGAGGCAAACTGAGTCATGGGACTCATTTTCCCCTGTGCTCTCTCCCTCCTGCACCCGGCTTCCAATCACCCCCACCGTGCCCCCCCACCCCCACCCAACCACCACCCCCTCAGCAGGAGGACTATTTCAGCTCCTCTTCAAGCTGAGGCGGAGCAGCAGCTCCACGTGAACTCCACTTGTACAAAATACAGGCCGTGTGTGTGGGTGCTGCTGCAATACTGGACTTATATAATAAAAAAAAGTACATTGCTTTGCTTGTGCAGCGTTTCCTAAGAGCATCCCAAGGGTCGGTGTGTTTTTAGCGATGTGGTGTGGGATTGCCAGTGTGATGGAAGCTCGGCCTGTTTTGGGGCGAGAGAGCTCTGGTTTCCATTCATCTCAGGTTTTCAGGTGGAGAATCGTAGTTGTGTGACTTTGGTTAAAAACCACGATGGGTGTTTTCACAATTTTGTGGAGGAGCTTGGTGATAAAATCTAGTGTTAACACACTGTTTACACACATTTATCTCTTCTTATGCCAAAAATATATAATATTTTTTCCTGTAAAACACATCATGACAAACTCACTTTTTCATTGTGCACATACATTGGGGTGGAGTGACTTTTAAGCAATCCAGTCAAATTTGAAGAACACACTTTTTCCAGCTTCTAAACATGTTAAATGTCATGTTTTTCTGCGCTACATTATAGTAATCTGAATATCTTTTTGTGTTTGGAAGCAATTTCAGTAAAACATTTTAATACATCAACTTGAAATGAAATATCAATATAGTTTATGTCCTGTCTGTTTAATATTGTGCTCTCTTTCTGGTGTTTATTCCTAAATAGGATTAAATCCTGGAGAGGCGAATGCCTCGTTCGTGAGCCGCATGAAACCGCTGTAAAGACTCCTTCTGTCTCAGATCGCTCCGTCAGGCAGGAGGAAGACTGCTGAGCTCACTGTAACCCTCGTCTTCACTTCGGAGGAGTGCTGCCGTGACAAACCAGCCAAGACGGCAGGACAAGGAAGGACAAAGATATGACAACAGTGCATGTGGACAGGTATGCTATCCCTCCGTCACAGAATCCGTTTTAATTCTTATTTTCATGAAGAAGATTCATTCTTCCTGGGGGTTTTTTCCCGGCATTGACTTCTATATTATTTGCTCAGTTGCATGTAATTAAACGGACCCTCCAAGGGCCCGATGTTGCAAAACAACACTGCTCATGCATTCCCACAAACATTTCTCAGCTTGGCCGGTCGCCACCGTGCTTCTAAAAGCAGAACCGCATGTGTGTTTCCTGATCTGATCCATCTTTTGGCCGTTGCCGGCGCTCCTGTGGGACCATCTGTCCCTCCTTTTGGGCTCCTCTCGCTCCTTTTACAGCCTGCCGTTCGGTAGCAAAGAGCAAAGACATTATTTAAGGTGGCAGCTTTAGAAAATTTGCATTTGAGTTGCAAAGGATCAGAGCCAAAGTTCTCTACATTGTCAGCATTTAAGCAGAACTTATGCAAGAAGGAGATAAATGTCCTTATGTGCAGAGGGAGTGGGAGGAGTTCATCAAACACGAGGAGAACTCGGAGGACATGCTGAAAGAAACTATTCTATGGCTTCTGCTGCTCTGCTTTTATATAAGACACTTCCTTCCCATCCCGAGGATGTCGTGCTCGCTCAGTCACCCGGGACAACAAAGCATTAACTCCAATCTAATAGCTTCTCTCCTGACAGCGTTACGTTTAAAACCTCGTCAGGTCAGCGTTGCATGTCTAATCCAGGCCTTCTCGTCTTTTCTCACACAGAGATTCATTATTTCTTTGCCCGCAGCCAAACAACAGTCTAAACAAATGTGATATCAAATATGACAAACCGCCTCTCATCAGGAGTTGTTTATACGGGAGGACGAGGCCAATATCACGCCACTGCTGGAAAACGATCGTTCTCTTCACATCGGGACACAAACACTGGCATCGTCATGAATTGGGTTGTAATGATCCTTCCTGTGACTTTGCTGTATGATTAACCTTGGTGATAACTTTGATGGTCAGTGACGGGTTAAATTATACATACGTTTAAATAGGAACATACATCAAAACACAACCTGCTGACCAAACCATAGAAATATGAATAGTTAGAGTAGTGGTGTTTTTTCCATAGTTTGACAAAGATTTGATGAAAATAAAATCTAAAATCTCGATACTATGACCCCCGTTGATCATTTTATTACCCGTGAACATGATTAGGAATGTCAGTAACAATTATTTTCATTCTTTTTGATTAATTGTTCATCTATAAAATACCAATAAACATTAGAAATTATCCCTGGTGACATCTTGAGAGACAGTTTGAATTTATATTAATATTACATTCATATTAAGGCAAAGAAAAGCAGCCAATCCCCATATTTGAGATGCCATAGCGAACATGCTCCATTATTTTTGGTTAAAGAATGATTAAAACAGCTAATTGAATATGAAAACATGGATTATTTTCCATCAACTAACAGATTCCCGTTGCAGCTCTAAAGATCGTAGAAACTCAAACAGAACCTGACGGTAATGTTGATGCTTTTATCCGGTCGGCCGGCTGATCTTTCTTTACTTAAACATTTAGTGTGTCGGGCGAATGCTGTTGGTGCATTATTAATGGCACCTGCTTTGACATAAGAAGACTCTTTCAAGCCTGTCTCTCTTAAATGCCATGTTACATTCATGCAGAAGCTTCCGGATGGCTTTGAATATTCACATAAATGTCATCATGTTTCTTCAACTCGTTTTAAAGAACGTTTGGGGGGAAGCCTCAAACTGTGTCGTCATCTCTTATCTTTCTTTACCCTTCATTGTCTGGAGAGTATGTGACATAAATTGTACTGCATTATGTACAAGTGTACCTTGTAAAAGTGTAATACTCCTTCGATACAGTGGCAGGAGGCAGAGAGACCAACAGGGTGGGCAGTCATTTTCTTCAATGTGCCATTTTCCAACCTAATTGGCAAATCGGTCATGTGGTTTTGCTAACCCCCCCCCCACCTCTCTCCACCCTGCTGATGTGCTCCGGAGCTCATTCAATCCCCACTGAACAACCGATCCGGCAGCAGCAGCAGCTATTTGACCTGTTTTTTTTTTTTTGCTCTAATACTGGAGATGTCACTGCGGCTGCAAACATCCGGAGTCAAACCCCCGAGTAGCACAGGCAGCTTCATAGGAGGCAGCAGAACGAGTTCAAAAGCTCTCAACCTTCCTCTCCTGTGACAAAAGCAAACCGCCGCCTCTGTGTGGAACTCTCAACGCACAATGGCTGCTTTGAGATTACTATCCTGAGCAGCGTTCAGCTCTCTACTCACCTCTGTGAAGCATCATTAATCCCTTTCCAGCTCCGTGTCACGGTGCTCTTAGTGAGATGAATGGATGGAGAAGGAATGGACGGACGCATTAACACGTCGGACCTCGGCCTCAATACTCCAGCAGCACATTGTTTGTGTTTGTTGTAGCTTTTCTGTATTCCCAGAGTCACATTTCAAGCTGCTTTACTGTATGTAACGGAGTGCCTCAAGGTTCCGTGCTCAGCCTACTTTTGTTTTCTTTCTTCGCTGTCGCATGGAACGATACTCGTTGCTATGCAGATGATGAGGTGTTGTATTCTTCTCTCCCTGATGCATTTGATAATACACTCTACCATTACTGTCGCTCAGCTCACTAAACGCAGATAAAAATAGCTTCATAATTTCTTCTGCAAGACTCCAGACATTGTTAAAGCTCAGGGGTGGGCAACATAACGTGTTGCCTGTGACAAATATACAGGTATTTTCTCTTTTAAGCAACCTCAGAGTGAACAAATTCAGTCTGATTTTTGTATTTGAGACACAAGTAGTGTTTCATATCATCTGCATAGTTTAATTCTTAAAGTCATTCTGACTGAATTACTTTCTTATGCCTGGCAATTTAACCCTGTGTTCAATTTTGAATCATTATCTTGGATCACAAGACATCTGTTGTTTGTCTCGAGTAGACGGACAGAGATAAGGAAGCCTTTCTGCTCTAGCCACTTGGAACACTTTCTGGTAACTGTTTTTATCCTCAATTGTGTCTTCTCTTCGCCTACTCGTATTGTTTAATACTATTATGTGTCTTTGGAGTTGTGTATTGTTTCATCTCAAACTTTTTGTGCTCCTGTCTTCCTTGTCAAAGAGGCTGGTTCAGGGGGAATAACCTGGTTAAATAAAACACTAAAGAAAAATAAAAGGTTATGAATACCCGCTGCAATGCCCACACCATTACTGATGGAAATCCAACTCTTCCATCAACAGCTGCTGATTTAAAATCCACAATCAACACTCATTTTCCTGCATGTGTGTAAAAATGTGCTGAATATTATGACTCTTCTTCCAGGCTTGGACTCGTTCCCTACTTTGTCAGGTCTTTCTCTCTCTCTCTGTCTCTCACACACACACACACCCACACACACACACACACACACAATGTGCTGACGCCTTTTACCTTGAGGTTGTGTCTATATGCAGCATCCAGTACAGCTGGTACCAAATCCTCAGCGGGTTCCCCGTTGTCGTCGGCCAGACCGGGAGGATACCAGGACAGGACCAGAACCCCTAGAGACACACGGACACTAATGACTCTGATCATCCACCCTGTACCAAAGACACTACCTCAGAGGACAACTACTGCTGAGAACCTCTGTCCAGAAAATGTCATATGAATCTCTGGAGGCGTTGTTAGGCATTGTTAAAATGATGTATGGATTTCATGCTGATTGTGAGAAACCCTTTGCTTTCATTAATCTACAGTAAGGTTTTCACGCATTGAGACCATTCAACTGCTCTGGATAATTATCACGTTTTACAGGAGCAGATGCTGGTAAGGTTTTCTGTATGCATGGTTGGATTATGAGGCAATACAGCAGGTCTCTTTGTAGTCATTCGGCATCTCAAGTCATTTAGTGTCTCTTTGTGGTTTGTTTCGGCACCAAATGCAGTTGGTGCATTATTCATAGAACCTGCTTTTGACTTGGGAACACTCGTACCACTCTGCTGTTTGTGAAGCCTTTGGCTTGGGTTATATGGAGGAGAGTGGATTCATTTTTTTATCTCCACGACGACCCGCCCATCAACCATACCTTGCACCTAATTGCTGTATATGCATCTGTCATCTATGGACTATTTATTCTATCTTGTTTAAGTGGCAATCTTTTCACGCAGCTCGAGTGTGCAACAGCTCATATATTCCAGTGGAGAAATGCTTCCTCGTGCTACGATGCTGGTCAAGAAATAGCTTCATGTCAGCCACGAGGATCTGGCACATCGGATGTGCACTTAGAGCTAATTCATTAAATAAATGTCCACTTGCTGTGGAGCAATGGGGACTATTAGATTACACACCCAACTATGTTGGGGTGTATTAAGAATGAGGTAGCGGCTATTTATTTTATTTATGGGCCTCTGTGAAGCGGTGGGGGAAACAGTCATCAAGCCAAATGGAACTATTTAGAGTTTGGCTGGCTGTGGTGTCTAATTAAATTGATTATTTTGACTAAGCATTGCGAGCCAGCGCTCCCATGATCCATCTGTCACGGTCGGGGAGGTTTGGATTGGGATAGGCGATCGCTCTGGGTGAGGTACAATAGACAACTCAGCTGCCGGACAGGGACATCGGGGCCTATCATGTGTAGGCTGCTGACAGCCGGACTCAACAGGCTGTTACTGGATACCGAGCTACAGGACTTTGATGTCTTTAAGGGGAAGCCATACAAGTTCTTGAAAAGACTCACAACATACCTGTTAATAATTCATGAGATGTCCAAAAAAGGGAATCTAAGCTTTAAGTTCTCAGAACAGCCATGAGGGACATTAGGGTGATAATTTAATACTGTACATTTACTTTTATAAGTTCAGAAGACAATCCAACTAAACCTTAGATAATGACACAAAATTTAAATTGGCATCATTTAATTCCCCTTCAGTATTTGAAAACTCTTGCCACCCTTTTATTTTTATTTGTATTAAATCTGTTATTATATCTCGATATCAATCAGACTAAGTAAATATCTCACTTTATATTGACTGTCAATGGAAATGTATTCTATGAAATGACCTGATGTATATGTGTTCTCACTAGTAATTAGTTAATTAAAGTAATGGTTCCAAAACGTCTTCTTATGAAAAGTATAGAAGTTGAACAGTTCATTGCATTAAACATTGTTTTTTTATGAATGTGAGTATTTCAACATAAATAGGCTACTTATGAAAGCCATGTTATTGATTTCAACCAGATTACACAGCCCTTAGGGACATACTGTGTTGGGGAAAAGTAATTAAAATTGAACCACAATGTATATTGCTTTTAATCAATTCCTAAATCAATAGTCAGGAAGGTGTTCTACTCATAATGTAGACCCAATAAGTTGGTGCTTTTTAAAGTGCCTCTGAGCTGAGCGTGTAGGGAGCTGTCCAGGACGTGTGGTGCTGAAAATGTTTCCTTCCCCACAAGCAGCTTCATAGATTATTCTGTGCAGCAGCTGAGCAGGAAAAAGCATCAGTCTCCTCTTTATATCTTTCTATCCCTCTCAGAAAACAAATGTTGAGTTCCCTATACCTGCTGCGGATGCCCCGATCTGCTCCATGTGGGACTCCAACACGTCCGGGTCCCTCGAGCTGTACGGATTAAGTTCGGGGTAGAAACTGGAGCCGATGTCCTCGGGCGGCATGTGTCTCCCTCGCGGGTAGCTGGATGCAATTTTGGGGTCCCAGTGTGGGACCAGGATGTGGTCCCAATGGATGTATTTGCCGTCCATGTGTGGGTTGCCGTACCAGGTGTAGTAAAAAATGTGGACGTCATAAAATATGATCCCCTCGGGGCCGGAGTTTGACGAACCCGCTTTGGCGTTGCCGCCGGCTGGACGCGCATGACCCGGGGACGCGGTGGCGACACGGGACGCGGAGCGTCGGTCCATCTTCCCCGCTATCATCGGCAGGAGCTCCAAGCCCGGAGCCAGATCCGAGAAGCCGTCGGTGGGCTTCAGGGTCCTCAGTCCCATCATGGTCCCAAAGACGAACAGCGTGAAGAGGAACAACGCGATGCACCCTTTCCTGCGTAGTCTGGCCATGTTCGGCTGGAGTGACCGGCAGAAAGCTGTAAACGTGGACCGGGACCAGATGAACCCCTCTCTGTCTGGTCTTGTTTCTGCTTCCCCTGCAACGAGAGTCCACCTCGCAACCTACGAGCTTAAGTGTCCTGCTGGCAACTGCAAATGGCAAATCCGCAACTCAAAACAAAAAAGTGGCTACATGATTGCAGCGCGGTCGCAGCGGGCTCCACACCCTGGAAGTAACCGCGTCCGTGTGTCTCCCGTCGGCTGGAACAGGGGCGGGTGTTCCCGTGCAGACCGCCCTGACACCGGACACAGACGGGCGACCGGCGTCGGGGATGATGCTCTCTCTTCCAGAGGAGTTTCCCAGCCTCCGTGGTTGGTTGGTTCCTATCAAAGAGGCGGGGCTCGTCTCATCTCGTTTTTATCTTATTTACGCAGACAGAAATATGAAACATGTGTGTGAATGTTGGCAGATCAGCAACAAAGTGATGGATTTATGGCTGTCGGAAGCGACGTCACCACGACTCGTCACAGATTCTAACCTCTTTAGCACGAGCCGCGGAATCAGCTGTCATAATAGTTTTATTAAAGTTAATTCGTTTGATTGATGGCGCGGTGAGTTCAGAGCTTTACTGACACCTAGTGGTCATTTTATGTAACGTACGGTAATTCACGATGCTGCCTTCAGGTACCGCTGGGAATTATGATGTTGTGATGTCCAGTTTAATATTCGAGATGCATCTAATAATAAGCAAACATATTCATTTTTAATTGTATGTATGTTGACTTTGAACAATATGAAGGAGCTTCATTCACATTAATTCACAATAGTGGCCTATTGAATAAATTAACAACAGAGAGTCACCATTGCAGTCCATTAGCTCGTTGCACCTTGGCGGGAGTCCAGCAGTGAGACCTTGGCTTCTGGCCACGATGATCTACTGGATCCCTCCATGTTTACTGATACTTTATTAGATTGTTTGATTTGTCTACTGAGCAGTTTGTTCAGACAGAATTCTGCTTTACAGGAAGACATTATTGCTTCCTAAATGTTAAATGTTTTGTTTTATTTAGCAGATCTGAGATGTTTCAGTAAACCTGAGATCTTAGTCGGAGGTTCTGCTTCATATTATAATATATAACCACTCTCTGGCCAAGAAGCCTGTTTATAGGGACATTCATTAATGTATTCATTTTTATTTGCAGTTTCTTGAAAACACCAATTTACTTATTCTAACGCATCGTTATGGCGCATAGTTTTCTCTGATCTGTGCAATTATAATTTACATAACTTGGATCGGATTAATTATATCGATTATGTATTATATTATTTTATGTGCCACAAGGGTTCATGCAGTTGTTTTTAATTTGTGGGTATTATTTATTTTTTAATAATCATGGTAAAGTAAATAATTTAGTTATCTTTCGGCCAATTAAAAGATCACTTTCCTCATTGCAAAGAAACGAAGGTGATTTGAGATGATTAAAGTTCACACTTGATTTCTGTTTCAGCTCCGTTTCGAACCAGGAATTCTCAGGTTGAAATGCAAATAATTAAAAACCAGTTAATTAAGTTGTTTCTAATGGGGCTGAGTGCAGTGGAACATTTTAAAAGCATTGTTGCACGTGATGTGATCCGAGAGCTCGTCGATGCAGTTTCTAATTGTTGGCATGTTGCAGTTGTTTCTATCGGCCACTAGAGGTCCCCACATCTCTGTAAATGAGTCCACTGCGTTGTGTGTTTTGGTGTTTGCAAACCTGCAGACCCGTTAATGTTTTCATGTGAATACGTTTAATTTCTTTGCTGGGCCTTGTTGCCGATTTGTTCAAGTGCAATTAATTTATTTCGACTCAACAGATATGTATGGAAGCTCAGCTCAGTAAAAAAAACACTAACCCTAATTTTGACATTTTTGCTTATATCTTAGGAACGGAGGGTCGTAGAGACTCGGGAGTGGGTGGCGTCTGTCTAATTCGACCCTTCTGAACACGCCAGTCTTTGTACCGAAGTTCTACCGAACTTTGAACCGAGTCTCTGCGACCTACCGTTCTGGAGATACAGCCAACATAAAAAATGTATATATATGTATATATATATATATATACAGTATATATATATATATATATATATATATATATATATATATATATATATTAGAGCCCGACTGATAAAGGATTTTGAAGGCTGATACTGATACAAATTTGTCTGTTTGTTGATTTAAAAATCCGATATTCCGATATATCGGCCGATTTTTTTTTTTTTTTTCAGAAACAAGTAACAAAATATTAACAGATTTCCCTAACATTAGTTATTTGTAGTTATTTAGTCTTCACTAGAATAATATGATAATGCAGTTTAAAAATAAACTTGTTTATTTTATTGTCACAACGGAACAGAGGAACATCAAAATATATTAAAGTTCTGATAAATAAAATGCATAAAAATACAAACTTCAGATATAAAACTTAAAGTCCTTTGAACAAAAACACAATAACAACAACAACCAAAGTTACCAGTATTAAAAGACTTGGTAAGCTTCAAAAGGGTGTTTTGTCCGTTTTTATTTTATTTAAAAAAAATTCATTTATCGGCCATTATAAATGCCGATACCAATAGTAACCGATAGTTTGGAAAATGCCTAATATCGGCTGATAATATCGATATATCGGTCAGGCTCTAATATATATATATATATATGAGTAACTTATCAACTATTCATAATGATATTACGTCTTTACGCAAGTAGTCACATTCCATTTGTCTTTCTTTCTGCTGTCTTAACCTTCATTTGATTCCTTTCACTTCCTCTTTATTTCTAAAAAGCTAAGTGTTCTGAGGAAACAGTGAGCACCTGTGTGGAAATATTACGCATTTTAGTCCTTTTTGTTGTGGAATATGCAAAAGAGCTGCCCACTCTTAAAATCCCGTTCATATTCTATAACACAGCTCTGGTTTCTTCTCGTGTGATTCCCTTCGACAGAGAAGAACTGAGGAGACTTACGTTACTGTGCTACAGACAGAATGAAAACACTGTTGTGCTGATGAACACTTCCCTCACAAATCTTTCAAGAGCTGCGCGTCCCACCCAGACGAGCCACCAGTCTGACATGACTCCGTTGTTGGATTATTACCACTGACCCTTCAATGCTGGTAAAAACCTTTATTTGCTTCTTCATCAATTTCAAAAACAAAGAATGGGGTATTATACGATGCTTCATGATAAAGTCAGGCGGTTTGTATTTCAACCTCACGTGCTCTTTTTTCCAGAAAATAAAGACATTGTATGCTGAACATAATTGTTGGCTGTAAGGTAAGACTGAATATTCGGGAAACTCAGATTAATTCCAGCTATAAAATGTCTGATTTAACATGTTAGGACATCCAGTGGAGCTGTACAGAAAGAGTTATTTCTTTATCACAAACATTCATCAACTGAAGCAGTCTAGTTCATTTTAAACTGTTAAATACGTTATTTAAGTCGATATCATTTGAGTTTTCTCACTTTTATTAAAAAGTCCATCTATCATATTCATGTTTTACCTTTTTTTTCTGCTGCATTGTTCTGATGGTTGTAGTTGCATCCGGGATCAATTTGCAAACCATTTAATATGGTTATTAGTATATATATATATATATATATATATATATATATATATATATATATATATATAATTCAAATTCAAATTAATTTGTTATCAGTGGAGAAAAGCACATTATTTACTACAGAAATATTATCCTGCTCTAAGTTAATGCAGTAATGTTTAAAGATTTGTTATTCCAACTAATACTTACTTATTTTTTATCTTTATACGTTTATTACTTTCAGCAACAAAAATCAAAAGTCACAGGCAGATTGTTAAGAAACAAACCTTTAGAGTCAATGCCAAGATTTGCCTCTAAGAACAAGATTTATTCCAGATTACCCTGAATATTCATGTTGTAATAGTTAACCAGGAAATAATAATGAATACTTGTGGTGTGTCCAGGACTGTCCCTCTCTGTAGGATCACCAGCCTGTCAGGAAAGCATGACGGGTGCTGTGAAGGTTTTCCTCATATTCTGTCTACTTCAAGGTAACGTTTTCCACACTTTAATGCTTTTCTGTGTCTTTCACACGTTCACAATTACTCACAGATATTGCAAAAAATCTGCTTTTGGTCTTAACGTTGACTTCTTGTGGGTGTGTGCTCCTTCTTATCTTCTGTTAACCCTGGCTGACATTTATTTTGTTGCTATGGTTTCACCTCAGGTAGCTCATGCCAACACTGGGCGGCCTTCATACCTCAGACAGTCGAGGGTCTAAGTGGATCCTGTGTGGTGGTCCCATGCACTTTCAGCTTGCCCTCTGATTGGGATCACCACCTGGACGACTCCTGTAAAGCCATTTGGAAGAGAGGCTGGAGCCGAACGCAGGTGTTCGACTCCAGCCTCCAGCCAAACTTAAACATCGTGCAAGGAAACCTAACGGGCGTCCTGCGCCAGAAGGACTGCACCACCGTCTTCGACGACCTGCTCTCGGACCACTATGACAGATATTACTTCAGGCTGCAGTGCGACAACGATCTGAAGTTCAACTTTCCACCCAGCGTCCTCATCACCACTCACAGTTTGTGTTCTTTCCTGTTTTACACGTTTACACATCTTTTTGGTTTCTCTCTTTCCTAACTCCTCGTTTTCCTGACTCCTCAGATTCTCTTCCCAAGCCGACGATAACACCGTCCAGGCTGGAGGTGGAAGAAGGGACTCCGGTGAGGTTAAACTGCTCGGCTGTAGCTCCCTGTCCCAGTCTCCCCCCGGCTCTGACGTGGACCCCGACTGTAGGCGACATCGAGGAGAACGCAGAAACTAAATCCATGACCTCTGTTATGAACTTCACCGCCTCTTACCTCCACAATGGACAGAGGTTCTTGTGCAGCACTGTCTACACCCGACACGCTGGCAACAGTGACCTTTTATATGAAAAAGGTCTGACCCTCCGTGTTCTTTGTGAGTACTTTTCTGACGATTTTATGTTTTTTGTTTTTGTTTAAGCTACGATGGTGAATAAGGGCCACTGTAGGAAAAAAAATGGCGTTGAGGGGTTGGGGCAATATTCCGGGAAGAAAAGTCACAAGTTTGCGAATTTAAAAAGTGACAAATTTGCAAGTTTATTACGATGCTAACAACCAGCATTTATGCTAGCTAACTTCCCATGAATGTACGCATTTTTTTATTTTTCAAATTAATAACGTCACAACGTGTGACAACGCCTCGCTAAGGTCCTTAGGGTGACGGCTGTTGATGGTTATTGTTGGTTTTATTTATATGGGATGAAATTTTCATCTTGTGGGTGTTTATTTTGACTTTTTTTCTCTGAATATTCCCCACCTCTGTCGTCTCCATTTATTTTCTTCCTACAGTGGACCTTATATTCCGTCATACACATCATATAAAGTCCACCTCATTTTACATAATTTTTTTTAAAACTTTTTGATAAATTTCTGTTTGTTTATCCTCCTTGAGCATAACATCTGCACATAATCAGTGTATTAATCCTTACAACTGCAGATTAAGATTATTGCTGCCTGGTAACTCTTATAATTTATAACTTATAATTACTTTCATAAAGCTGTATAAATGTTTTATCAATATTAATAATCTAAGTAGTTTCAACCTCTTATATAGCACTGATTATTACAAAGAGGTTGACATGTTCAATTGAGTTGTAATATTGGCATGTCGTACTTCTTAAAGGGATAGTTTGACAGTGAGTACAAACACACTTGCAGAGAGCTCGATGAGAAGATCGATACCACTCTCATGTGTTCAATATGAAGATGCAGCCAAGCAGCTGGTTAGCTTAGCTTAGCACAAAAAGCAGAAACGGGGGAAAAACAGCTGTCCTATCTGAAGCTCATTAGATCTAAAATAAAATCTCTTCCAGATCCTCCAAACAACACGTCGGTCAGCTACCCCGGCCCCGTAGAAGAGGGCAGCACGGTGACGCTGACCTGCAACTCCAACGCCAATCCAGCCGTGGACAGTTACACCTGGTACAGAGTGGATGGGGATCAGGCGACGGCGGTGGGTTCGGAGCAAAGCCTCACAACTACCGTCTCAGAAGAGCACAGCCGATTTTACTGCGCAGTCAGTAACGGATACGGAAACCAGAACTCGTCCACCATTCAGATAGACGTACAATGTAAGTTAGAGGGATCACAAATATTCACCAGCACTGATGGACTGAAGCCATGCATGTTTTTTGTTTTTTTCCCAGATCCACCCAAGGAGACCACAGTAATCGTGGACCCTAGTGGTCCTATACTGGAGGGCAGCTGTGTTTCTCTGCTCTGCAGGACCCGTGCAAACCCACCTGTGACCAACTACACCTGGTATAAAGACGAGGAGGAGGAGGAGGAGGAGGAGGAGGAGGAGGAGGATGAGGAGCCCAGATCGAGCTTGGTTATAAACGCCGTCGACCCGAGTCACAGCGGTAACTACCACTGTGCGGTGAATAATGAGCTGGGAGAGGAGATTTCAGCGCGGATTCAGCTGGACGTTCAATGTGAGTTGATTTTTCCACAGTGAAGACATTGATTCACACTGATAACAAATAACAAAAGCATCCATGTCTCAGTGTGTTCATATGCTGAACATGGCTCTACTGTATCTCCAGCTGTGGACACCCAAACATGATCCGGAGCCAAGACTCAACACAGCGTCTCTGCTGTGGACAGTAGCACACACTGTCACATTGCGTGACAGAACCTCAAAGTCTGTGTCAGCGGTCCGTCATGAACGAGCTCCGTTGTATGTGTTCATTTGTGTGGAGATGTTTTGACTCCTTCTATAGACAGAAAATGAACATGTTTTCTCACATCTCCAAATTCATTCTTGGTGATTTTAGGTACTTTGCCTCCTGCTTCTCATTATTTAATGCACTGTAGCATCCATAGATCTTTCACCCCTAATATATTTGAGTTTGCTCAGTTGCCCCTTTTTATCTACGACAAAAATCTAGGGCCACTGTAGAGGGGAAAAAACGTGGCCGTATTCAGAGAAAGAAGTAGATCCATGGGAAATTAGCTAGCATATATGCCTGTTGTTAACATCGTAAATATATGACTTTATAGACTTGTTAATTTCCGACTTTTTAAAAAAAAATTCCACTTCATAATCTTGTTATTGTTCCACTTTATAATCTCGTAAATTTGCCGCTTTATCTTATCTTTATTTGACTTCCCCCAAAACAAAAATGTGCTTTTGTGTTAATCTTAGGATGATAATGAAAGGCATCAAACGCTCTTTTTATGAAAGGTATCACGCTGTGTGACGCCAACTTAAAATTACAAATCGCTACAGCCTGAAAGCCTGCTGCAAATCAACCTTGAATCATTAGTTGGGGAACATGAATTGTGCATTCCCAATCAATAAGCAATAAGCCTGAACGCCTGTCTAACGTAAAGGTGATCTTCTCCTCAGATCCCCCCAGGAACACCTCGGTGTCTCTTCAGCCCTCTGGTCCAGTGCTGGACGGCAGCTCCGTGACTCTGACCTGCGAGAGCATCGCCAATCCAGCGGCGGAAAATGTCACCTGGTTCAGAGTGGCGGGAAGAGAACAGGAGACGATGGGCTTCGAGCGAGACTTCACCTTCAATGTGACCAAACTCTCGGAGGATCGCTATTACTGTGAAGCTGTAAATGTCCACGGAGCTGAATACTCGACGCCTACCAATATTGACGTCATATGTGAGATTGATTTATTTTTATTAATCCTAAATCCTTGAGCATGTGCAAATAGCTAGTTACCTTCTCTGTCTCAGTTGCTCCGGAGATCCTGCCTTCTTCACGCTGTGTCAAGGTTTTATCCCTGATCCGATGTTCCTGCGACGTCCAGGGGAACCCGCCTCCCTCTCTGATTTGGGAATTGGCCGGGGAGCCTGTCAATCACTCCGCGGCCATCCCGATCAGGGAAGTTCCCCTGGGGAGCGCGGGCACGAGGAGCTTCATCACCCTGCACCGTCTGGACGAAGACATGCCCTCTCTGGTCTGCCTCGGCATCAACCCACTGGGCTCCGATAGTTTCACCTTCAACATATCCTCCAGCGAAACCCAGCTAGGTAGAGGAACCTGCAGGATGCTGCACTTCTGATTAACCTTTTCCTTCGCTGACAGACACCATCTGTGTTTCAGGCCTCCATGCTTTGTCCCTTTTCATCGGCTCTTCGGCGGGAGCTCTGGGGATGCTGCTGGTGTGTGTCCCGCTGCTTCTCTACTTTTGCAGGTGAGAAACATGGAAACATAACTGGAAGACAGCAGCTGACGCCTTCACGGACATCGATGTTTACATTTTTGAAACTGGTTTCAATTCGCTTGCTGGGCGTCAATTTCAATTGCTGCCACAGAACATTCATGAAATGAAAGAATTTAATAAAAGATAATAAATGACTGTATATAAACAATACATTTTTTGTGTTGGTTGTAGGAAAAGGAAAGGCAGCCTTTCACTCAACAAGGGTTTGGTGGACACTTCTGACTTTTTGGTTGCTAATGGGGTGAGTTTACATCCTTGCACACATGTGCTGATTCATAGTTAGATACATTGCTTCTGTCCGGCTCTCTGATTGTGGGCTGGTAGCTGTTATTTAATTCAGAAAGAAACTCTATATGAATTCTTCTTCTGTTTTTGGCACATACCATTTACTTTAAAGGTTGAGGAGGTGATTGTATTCAGAAACACTTTCTGTTATATTGCTTGATATCCTTGTAAAATACCGATAGCAATGAATATATTAAATGCTCTGAAAAAAAAAAGTCATCTCTGGGCGTGGCAGGACTGTATAAACCCTGTCAAATCAAAAATGGCTGCCTGTCAATGCTTACTTCCTTGTTGTGTGCACTAGGGGGCGGGGCTTACTCGGTTCAGTGATGCATTCAAACTCAAAATCCAAATGACCTACTCTGCCTTTAAGTATTCAATACAAGATAAAATTATGGTTTCAATGGAGCGAATATCATCTCATTGGGTCTAATTGTGTAGCAAAGAAATACCATTTCTTCTCCATTACTTCAGCACATCTCTTGTTTTTCCTTGTAGACCAACTCTTCAAATGTGGATATGATTTATGCCAATAAAGCTGTTCTGGAAGAGGAAGGAATCGTGGAGGAAGATTCTCTTCACTATGCCAATGTGGACTTTGCTAAACTCCAGGCTACGTCGAAGGCTGTGCTCGGGGAAGGGGAGATCCGAGGCCTGGCCTCAAAGACGGCGGAGTATAGTGAAATCCGACTGCAGCCTGCAGGAGACGCAAAGGAAGACGAGACAATTGCTGACAACCATTCAGGACAAAGGAAAGACACTGATGGTGTCATAGGGCAGGTCTGTGAAAAGGTTCTGGATAGCTTTAAGGGATCAGGGCTACAGGATGTTACTGTGTCAGCAGAGCTCAATACGTCTGCAGCACTAGAGGTAGGAACTGTAGAAAACCTGATTTAAAGTCATTAATGACACACTTATGGCTTCAAGTTCAGATCTCAACTTTTATCACTGTTACTATTTTTCCTGGTTCTTTATTGAAGAAAAAAAAAAAACAGAAAAACCACCAAAACATGAATACATATAGTTACACCACAATCAACCACAACAGTAAATGTCCCCCTCTTATCTAAACGTATGACCTTTATTCTTGTGTGGTTGACTTCTTTAGATAAATGCTGTCACATTTATCATGCTACTGTTCATATTTAATATGTTAATGCTAACATTTGTCTGACCTTTCTGTTCATTCATGATTCAGAACCTTTGAAAGAAGCAGTTTATTTTTGTTTGTTTTTTGTCTGAAGACAACATAGTTTGTGCTTGTTTATAAAACAAAGAAAGCTGTTCTATAAGAGCTGAATTCAAAGAGTGTTATGAATGGTGCATATGGCACATTGTTTTAACATGCATACGTCAGAAACAAGGAACTCTTTTACAGTATCACAACATTAAGGCAATGTCATCTTGTGTTCATGAATGTCATAGTGGTATCAATAAATATTTCAAATATGTACATTTGCATATGACCCTTTATTTTATAATTCAGGATTTTAATACAAAATGTCTTTTTTACTTTCATATTTGAGGGGCCATAGATTTGATTAAGTTCATATCATTGGTTAATTTCCTCTCTTCTAATTGAAATACATTTACATACTATGACTATTTTTTGTGACTTTGTCAACAAACTATACTGACTTTTTTCATTACTTTTTCGACATACAGTACTATGACTTTTTTCGACATACTATACTATGACTTTTTCATGACTTTTTTCGACAAACTATACTATGACTTTTTCATGACTTTTTTCGACATACTATATTATGACTTTTTTGTGACTTTTTTCGACAAACTACATTGACTTTTTTCATGACTTTTTTCGACATGCTATACTATGACTTTTTTCGTAACTTTTTTCATGACTTTTTTCGACATACTATACTATGACATTTTCATTACTTTTTTCGACATACTATACTATGACATTTTCATTACTTTTTTTCGACAAACTACATTGACTTTTTTCGACATACTATATTATGACTTTTTCATTACTTTTTTTGACAAACTATATGACTTTTTTCGACATACTATATTATGACGTTTTCATGACTTTTTTCGACATACTATACTATGACTTTTTTCATGACTTTTTCGAACATACTATACTGACTTTTTTCATGACTTTTTCGAACATACTATACTGACTTTTTTCATGACTTTTTTCGACAAACTATACTATGACTTTTTTCATAACTTTTTTCGACATACTATACTGACTTTTTTCATGACTTTTTTTGACAAACTATATTATGACTTTTACTTGACTTTTTTTGACTAACTATACTATGACTTTTTTCGACATACTATATTATGACTTTTTCATTACTTTTTTCGACATACTATACTATGACTTTTTCGTGACTTTTTTTGACATACTATATTATGACGTTTTCATGACTTTTTTGACATACTATATCATGACGTTTCATGACTTTTTTTGACATACTATAATTACTTTTTTCGACAAACTATACTATGACTCCTTTCGACATACTATATTATGACTTTTTCATTGCTTTTTTCGACATACTATATTATGACTTTTTCATAACTTTTTTCGTCACTTTTTTCGACAAACTACATTGACTTGTTCATTACTTTTTTCGTAACTTTTTTCGACATGCTATACTATGACTTTTTTCGTCACTTTTTTCATGACTTTTTTCCACATACTATACTATGACTTTTTTCATGACTTTTTTCGACAAACTATATTATGACTTTTTCGTGGCTTTTTCGACATAATATATAGGAGCCAAATGTGTTTGGTTGTGTTCTGAGGTTTCTGGTGTAATTCACTCATTGTGTGTGTGGGGTCGCGGTGTATATAGGTGGCATTGTTCAGCCCCTACCCGGAAGGGCAAACGGTTTTCAACCGCTATGGCGCGGAGACGCTCTTCATGACGCTGTTTTGTTTGTTTGATTGTTTTTCTTTGTTTTGGGCAATGCATAGCAATAAACCCACTGTGTCGCAACTCAACGGACAGCGTGGACATTCATTCAATGCGGTATGAGAGCGATATCGGCGAGGCGTGTCAACCAGGTTATTCCGAAGTTAAATACCTCAGTAGCTCTAGTATTAGACTGAGCTCCTTTAACATAATATATTATGACTTTTTCATGACTTTTTTTGACTAACTATATTATGACGTTTTCATGATTTTTTTCGACATACTATACTATGACTTTTTTCGACAAACTATACTATGACTTTTTTCATGACTTTTTTCGACATACTATACTGACTTTTTTCGACAAACTATACTATGACTTTTTTCGACATGCTATACTATGACTTTTTTCGTGACTTTTTTCGACATACTATACTATGACTTTTTTCGACATGCTATACTATGACTTTTTTCGTAACTTTTTTCGACAAACTATACTATGACTTTTTTCATGACTTTTTTTCGACAAACTACATTGACTTTTTTCATTACTTTTTTTGACATACTATATTATGACTTTTTCATTACTTTTTTTGACAAACTATACTATGACTTTTTTCGACATACTATATTATGACTTTTTCATTACTTTTTTCGACATACTATACTATGACTTTTTCGTGGCTTTTTTCGTATATGTATTTAGCGGTGGATAGAGAGGAAACATGGGAGAGAGAGGGGGAAGTGACATGTATCAAAGGATCTCCAGCCGGGATTCGAACCTGAGGCTGCTGCATATATGCAGACATGGGTAAATGGCATGCACTCTAACAACTCAACCACCTGCCTGCCATGAATAAGCCTTTTTATGACTGTTTTGGACTCACTTCACCCAGACTTTGATTGACACGCGATACACAAGCATATGTTACGGCTTTTAAATCAATTCACTTCACTTCACTTTTTTTTTCGACACGAAAAATTTGACCATGGCTTTTTATGCTTGTTTTGGACTCCCTACACTCAGACTTGACGCGACAAGCGATACGAGCGATTTTTATGACTTTTTAATATTTTTTATGAATATTTCAAGAATTTATTTTGACTGACTTTTTCGTGAATTTTCGACATGCTTTTGTATGACTTTTTTCTAAAAAAGATTTAAGATATTCTTCCAGCGTAGAGAAGTTTTTATTTAGCAGTGGACAGAGAGGAAGCATGTGAGAGAGATGGGGACGTGACATGCAGCAAAGGACCTCCAGGCGGGATTTGAACCGGTGTCGTCTGCATATATGTTTACATGGGTAAATGGCTTGCACTCTAACCACTAGGCCACCTGCCAGCCATGAACAACCCTTTTTATGGCTTATTAGGACTCACTTCACCCAGACTTTGATTGACACGCGATACACAAGCATATGTTACGGCTTTTAAATCATTTTTACAACATTTTATGAATTTTGTCGATTTTTCACTTTTTTTTCGACATGCTATAGTATTACTTTTTTTTCCCACGAAAAAATTTGACCATGGCTTTTTATGCTTTTTTTGGACTCCCTACACTCAGACTTGACGCGACAAGCGATACGAGCGATTTTTATGACTTTTTAATATTTTTTATGAATATTTCAAGAATTTATTTTGACTGACTTTTTCGTGAATTTTCGACATGCTTTTGTATTACTTTTTTCTAAAAAAGATTTAAGATATTCTTCCAGCGTAGAGAAGTTTTTATTTAGCAGTGGACAGAGAGGAAGCATGTGAGAGAGATGGGGACGTGACATGCAGCAAAGTACCTCCAGGCGGGATTTGAACCGGTGTCGTCTGCATATATGTTTACATGGGTAAAGGGCTTGCACTCTAACCACTAGGCAAGGCAAGGCAAGGCAACTTTATTTGTATAGCACATTTCATACACAAGGCAGACTCAAAGTGCTTCACATCATAAAACAAAGTGAGAAGAAAAAAGAAAAGAAAAATAGAAGAATTAAAAGAAAATAATAAAAAAATTTAAAATGCATTACAGAAAGAAAATAGAATAAAAACATATTTGCAATAATTAAAAACAGTGCAGACATTAAAAGATTTAGCAGAAAGCTATGGTGAACATAAAAGTTTTCAGTCTAGTTTTAAAAGTGGTCAGAGTTGGGGCAAGTCTAACATCTTCAGGAAGTTTATTCCAGCTATTTGTTGCATAGTGACTAAATGATGCTCTCCCGTGATTGTTGTTTACTCTGGGAATCACTAACAGATTAGTCTCAGAATATCTTAGTGGTCTAGAAGGCTTATGTAGTGGGAGCATATCAGTGATATACTTCGGTCCTAGACCATGTAGTGATTTATATGTGAGCAGGAGGATTTTGAAATCAATCCTCTGACATACAGGGAGCCAATGTAAGGATTTAAGAATTGGTGTAATGTGCTCACATTTTTTGGTCTTTGTAAGAACTCTAGCAGCAGCGTTCTGAACAAGCTGTAGCTGCCTGACAGTTTTTTTCGGAAGACCTGCAAGGAGACCATTACAGTAGTCTAGCCTACTAGTAATAAAGGCATGTACAAGTTTTTCTAAGTCTTGAGCTGACATGAGCCCTCTAAGTCTTTTTTTAGACTAGGCCACCTGCCAGCCATGAACAACCCTTTTTATGGCTTATTTGGACTCACTTCACCCAGACTTTGATTGACACGCGATACACAAGCATATGTTACGGCTTTTAAATCATTTTTACAACATTTTATGAATTTTGTTGATTTTTCACTTTTTTTTCGACATGCTATAGTATGACTTTTTTCTCCCACGAAAAATGTGACCATGGCTTTTTATGCTTGTTTTGGACTCCCTACACTCAGACTTGACGCGACAAGCGATACCAGCGATTTTTATGACTTTTTAATATTTTTTGTGAATATTTCAAGAATTTATTTTGACTGACTTTTTCGTGAATTTTCGACATGCTTCTGTATGACTTTTTCCTGAAAAAGATTTAAGATATTCTTCCAGCGTAGAGAAGTTTTTATTTAGCAGTGGACAGAGAGGAAGCATGTGAGAGAGATGGGGACGTGACATGCAGCAAAGTACCTCCAGGCGGGATTTGAACCGGTGTCGTCTGCATATATGTTTACATGGGTAAATGGCTTACACTCTAACCACTAGGCCACCTGCCAGCCACGAACAACCCTTTTTATGGCTTATTTGGACTCACTTCACCCAGACTTTGATTGACACGCGATACACAAGCATATGTTACGGCTTTTAAATCATTTTTACAACATTTTATGAATTTTGTTGATTTTTCACTTTTTTTTCGACATGCTATAGTATGACTTTTTTTTCCCACGAAAAATTTGACCATGGGTTTTTATGCTTGTTTTGGACTCCCTACACTCAGACTTGACGCGACAAGCGATACGAGCGATTTTTATGACTTTTTTATATTTTTTATGAATATTTCAAGAATTTATTTTGACTGACTTTTTCGTGAATTTTCGACATGCTTTTGTATGACTTTTTTCTAAAAAAGATTTAAGATATTCTTCCAGCGTAGAGAAGTTTTTATTTAGCAGTGGACAGAGAGGAAGCATGTGAGAGAGATGGGGACGTGACATGCAGCAAAGGACCTCCAGGCAGGATTTGAACCGGTGTCGTCTGCATATATGTTTACATGGGTAAATGGCTTGCACTCTAACCACTAGGCCACCTGCCAGCCATGAACAACCCTTTTTATGGCTTATTTAGACTCACTTCACCCAGACTTTGATTGACACGCGATACACAAGCATATGTTACGGCTTTTAAATCATTTTTACAACATTTTATGAATTTTGTCGATTTTTCACTTTTTTTTCGACATGCTATAGTATGACTTTTTTTTTTCCTGAAAAAATGATCATGGCTTTTTATGGCTGTTTTGGACTCACTACACTGAGACTTGGTGCATCAAGCGATATGAGCGATTTTTATGACTCTTTCAATTTTAAATATTTTTTTATGAATATATTCTGACTGACTTTTTCGTGAATTTTCAACATGCTATAGCATGACCTTTTAACAATATGATCAAGGCTTTTTTTTTCTAAAGATTATTTTCTTGCATAGACACCTTTGTATTTAGCGGTGGATAGAGAGGAAACATGGGAGAGAGAGGGGGATGTGACATGTGACATGTATCAAAGGCAGTGGCGGCGCCAGAGTATTTTTTCTGGTTCAACTACGGTGGGGCTAACTCATACGGTGGGGCTCAAATCAATGTCAGAATTTCAATGTGAATATATAACACCCAGTGGCGCTGCCAGCCGGAATCCAGTACGCACTGGGAGGACTTTTTTTGAAGGTGGAAAAAAAAAATTGATGCTGCTGAACCGGGCCGGATGCAGCCGCATTTGAGAGGACGATCGCGCGTGTGTGCGCAATTACTGTCACGTTCAGGACCAGACGTGGACTCGAAAACAGGAGGTGAGGACCCAAATGCAGTTAAAAAAGGATTTATTTCAATAATAAACTAAATACAAAACAAAAACTAAGACCAAAAACAAAGTATCAAACCAGGAAGACCACAAGGCAAAAACACGACCGTCAAAAGAAACACTTACGAAAGAAAACCAGAACACAAAAGGACACGGAAGGCAGGACGCAGGTACAGAGAAAAATCCAGGGACATGACGTGGTGCAGCATGCAGGGGGTAACAGATGACAGCGACAATGAACCGACGATGAGACAGGGGAAACACACAGACTATATACACACACACACACACAGGGAGGCAGGGAGCTGACGAGGAACAGGTTGAACACATTAGGGCAGGCAGGGTAATCAACACGAGAGGGTGGGGGAGTCAAGACAGCGGAAACAACAAGGACCAGGAAGTACGAGACAGGAAATCACAACGAGGGCAAAATTACAGAATAAAACAGGAAATCAAAATCAAGAAAACACAGATCATGACAGTACCCCCCCCTTAAGGGACGGATCCCAGACGTCCCCAAGGTCCATGATACGTAGGGCGGGTGGAGGGGGCCAGGAGGAGGGGCTCAGGATACGTAGGGTGGGTGGAGGGGGTCAGGGGGCAGGGCTCAGGAGGCCGGGAATGAGGGCGACCCAGCGGACGGGGCCGCTCAGGAGGCCGGGCATGAGTGCGACCTAGCGGGCGGGACCGCTCAGGAGGCCGGGCATGAGGGCGACCTAGCGGGCGGGACCGCTCAGGAGGCCGGGCATGAGGGCGACCTAGCCGGCGGGGCTGCTCAGGAAGGCGACGTAGAGCAGGCGTAGGACGGCCCCCCGTCGGAACAGGAACGGGTGAAGAGCGGGCTCCCGGACGACTGCGGGGAGCAGGCGTCGGACGGACCCCCGTCGGAACAGGAATGGGTGACAGGCGAACCCCCAATAGGCTGCGAGGAGCAGGTGTGGGACGGTCCCCTGTCTGGGCTGGTGCCGGACGATCCTCCGCCGGGACTGGTGACGGACGGGCCGCCGACTGAAGACCACTGGAGAGTGTCGACCGGGCCGCCGACTGAAGACCACTGGAGAGTGTCGACCGAGCCGCCGACTGAAGACCACTGGAGAGTGTCGACCGGGCCGCCGACTGAAGACCACTGGCAGGTGTCGACCGGGCCGCCGACTGAAGACCACTGGCAGGTGTCGACCGGGCCGCCGACTGAAGACCAATGGCAGGTGTCGACCGGGCCGCCGACTGAAGGCCAATGGCAGGTGTCGACCGGGCCGCCGACTGAAGGCCACTGGCCGAGACATGGGCTGGTTGCTTGGCTGTGACCGAGGCGTGGGCTGGTTGCTTGGCTGTGACCGAGGCGTGGGCTGGTTGCTTGGCTGTGACCGAGGCGTGGGCTGGTTGCTTGGCTGTGACCGAGGCGTGGGCTGGTTGCTTGGCTGTGACCGAGGCGTGGGCTGGTTGCTTGGCTGTGACCGAGGCGTGGGCTGGTTGCTTGGCTGTGACCGAGGCCTGTGCTGGATGCTTGGCTGTAGCCGAGGCCTGGGCTGGATGCTTGGCTGTAGCTGAGGCCTGGGCTGGATGCTTGGCTGGAGCTAAGGCCTGGGCTGGTAGCATGGCTGGAGCTAAGGCCTGGGCTGGTAGCTTGGCTGGAACTGTGGCATGGGCTGGTCGCTTGGATGGGCGGGCCTCCGCTGGAACTGGTGACGGACGGACCCCCGTCAGAACCGGTATGGGTTGAGCACTCGTGAGCAGCATCGGGGAGGCTCGCTTCCTCGTGCCGCACCTCCTCTTCGAGGTCGGCAACCGACGAGCCAACTGCCGGTTAGCCAGCTGGATGCTCCTTGGCCCTCCCAGGGCCAGACGAGTACCCCAAAACGGGTTCGGGCAGGAGCTGGGAAGCTGTGCTGTGGCTGAGACATGGTCTGGTGGCATGGCTGAGACTGCCGCATGAGCTGCTAGCATGGTTGTGGCTGAGACATGGGCTGGTGGCTAAGCTGCGGCTTCAAAAAAAAAGTTTACTTGCAGCAATTTGGCAAGCCCTGCTAGCAGGATTAGTAATGAAGTCCACATACCACTGTATGACTCTAAACCCATTGACTGCTGGGTCCTCCTTTGGTCGGTTCATTCTGTCACGTTCAGGACCAGCCGTGGACTCGAAAACAGGAGGTGAGGACCCAAATGCAGTTAAAAAAGGATTTATTTCAATAATAAACTAAATACAAAACAAAAACTAAGACCAAAAACAAAGTATCAAACCAGGAAGACCACAAGGCAAAAACACAACCAACAAAAGAAACACTTACGAAAGAAAACCAGAACACAAAAGGACACGGAAGGCAGGACGCAGGTACAGAGAAAAATCCAGGGACATGACGTGGTGCAGCATGCAGGGGGTAACAGATGATAGCGAAAATGAACCGACGATGAGACAGAGGAAACACACAGACTATATACACACACAGGGAGGCAGGGAGCTGACGAGGAACAGGTGGAACACATTAGGGCAGGCAGGGTAATCAACACGAGAGGGTGGGGGAGTCAAGACAGCGGAAACAACAAGGACCAGGAAGTACGAGACAGGAAATCACAACGAGGGCAAAATTACAAAATAAAACAGGAAATCAAAATGAAGAAAACACAGATCATGACAATTACGCATTGCGTGTGTTGGCCCCTCTCCACTACACAATACAGCTCGGCTCTAGTCTCGTCACCTCTCTGCTGCTGAGCACTGTGGGCCGAGCCGATGCATGTCTCTCTCCCCGGGCCAGCAGAGTTATCATACCGTACTGTGCGTGCGTGTCCAAGCGTGTGTGTGCGTGCGTGGAGTGCTCACAAGCGTGCGCTTGTGTTTAGGTCGGGGATGGAGGACACAAAAAACAATTTGCACCGGGGCCTATCACCATGATATACACTACTGATTTCACTGATACTGAAAACATTAGATTTTGTCTTAAAAAAGTATTTTTCCATTTGTTGTTGTATTTGCCGTTTCTGTGCGTACATTGAAATTGAATCCTGGCGGCGGCGCTGACAACACCCTCCCGCAGCTATAAACACGCACACAGTGAGAGAGAGAGACAGAGACAGCGAAACGTGAATAGTTACGTTAACAGCCGGGACCCGAGTGGTCATCTTCCCCTGCAGGTGTCAACGGTGCGTCCGTAGTTTTATCCAACACGCCCGCCACCGCCATCTGTTGTCCCGTCCGACGACGTTTAAAAACAAATGTATCCATGATCAATTTTGACCAGCTTACTAACGTTAACTTAACGTGAGTGACTATAAGCCGCTAACGCGAACTGCTAGAGCCAGGTAGCTTACAAACTAGTAGCCTGCTGTCTCTGTGTCGAGCATACACTAAAAGCGGGCTCACATGAGTGACGTTGACGTACGGACAGTACAGTCTGTTAATGAACCCAGATCAGTGACAGTTGTCATCGCAGCTGCCTGAATGCCGTTACGACGTGACGTGGTGGTGCTGTTGAACTCCGCACTTTTCACATGGGAGAGAGAGGGGGATGTGACATGTATCAAAGGATCTCCAGCCGGGATTCGAACCTGAGGCTGCTGCATATATGCAGACATGGGTAAATGGCATGCACTCTAACCACTCAACCACCTGCCTGCCATGAATAAGCCTATTTATGACTGTTTTGGACCCACTACACTCAGATTTTGATTGACACGCGATATAGAAGCATATGTTAGGACTTTTACATCATTTTTACAACATTTTATGAATTTTGTCGATTTTTCACTTTTTTTCCGACATGCTATAGTATGAGTTTTTTATACTTTTTTATTAATACTTTTGCATTGGTTTTCTGTTAAAATACATACATTTGTTTGTGCTTGTTTATAAAATAAAGGAAAAATATTCTTCTTGCTATTAATTTGGTTTTTATACAAAAGATGAATAGGCCTACAAAGTGTGTTATGAAATGGAGCATTATGCATAAGGCACATTGTTTCAACATGCATATTTCAGAAACAAGCAAATGAATTGCTGCACAACATTATAACATTAAAGCAATGTCATTGGGACTGTTTACCAAATGACAAAACAATATGTACAAATATGTACATTTTCCGACATGCTATAGTATGACTTTTTTTTTCCCTGAAAAAGTTGACCATGGCTTTTTATGGCTGTTTTGGACTCACTACACTGAGACTAGGCGCGTCAAGCGAGATGAGCGATTTTTATGCCTTTTTAACAATTTTAAATATTTTTTTATGAATATATCCTGACTGACTTTTTCGTGAATTTTCTTGGTTATTTTGTTGTTGTTTTTTTCTTGGTGGTTTTATGGTAGGGCTGACACAATTCTTGATGGGGCTATAGCCCAACCAAGCCCCTCCCTGGCACCGCCACTGCCTCTACTTCATCCTCACTGGTATCCGTGTCAGATTTAGATGGAGTTGGATCTCTGGCTTTGTGTGCTGACATTCTCATAGTCCTCCAGCCTTTCTTCATTCTGAAATGTGGAATTGATATAGAGTTTCTTTCTGAATGTCAAACAGGAAACATATATTGGCCATAGATGATATCAACAAAAAAAAATTTAAAAAATAGTGTAAAAAAGTAGTAAAATAGTATAGTATGCCACTAAAAATGTTTTTTTTTCATTATAAATATATCACAAAAATATGACAACACATCATAAAAAGTCATGATAAATGTAATGGTAAAAAGTCATAATATAATATGACATACTACGCATCATAATTTAGTATATAACAAATAATTTCCGAAAAACAATATAGTATAATGTAGCAAAATGCCATTGTATAGTATGTCCTAAAAAATATGAAAAAAATGAAATGAAAATATAGTCATAAACTATTCCATAAAAATTCCAAAAAGTAAATAAATAAAGAAAACATAATATATATAGTCAAAAATCAAAAATAATGTATGTTGATTAAAAATCATTGCATGGTATGGCATATACAAATGGTTTGAAAGATAATACAAAATTAAATTAAAAAGTATGGTATGCCATAAATAATGCCATTTTTCTTTCCAAGCCCAGACTGAGTTAAACCTGAGAACAAAGCTGACTCTCACAGACCAAGTAGTACTCATGTACTCGTGTATAATTGGTAGCTTGCCTCCTAATAAAGGACCGTATACTGTACCTCTTAAATCGTGATTCCACGTATTGTTCTCTTAATGAAGTTGTCGTGACTCACTTGTTGTCCGGAGGGCGGATTCACAATACAGTAAACACTGTCGATGCCTGACGCCGGCCTGTGGAATAACAATGGTGACGCGAATTAAACATGCGATAAATGACAGGGAAGACTCTCATTGTGTCATTCGTGTGTGAGGGATCCTTTGACTGCAGTAGAGCCCGACCGATAAAGGATTTTGAAGGCCGATACTGATACAAATGTGTGTTGATTTAAAAATCAGATATTCCGATATATCGCCGATATATTTTTTTTTGCAGAGAAGCGTAACAAAATATTAACAGATTTCCCTTCACTAAAATAATATGATAATGCAGATTAAAAATAAACTTTATTTTATTCTCACAACGGAACAGAGGAACATCAAAATATATTAAAGTTCTGATGAATAAAATGTATAAAAATACAAACTTAAAGTCCTTTGAACAAAAACACAATAACAACAACAACCAAACACAAAGTTAAAAGACTTGGTAAGCTTCATAAATATAACTTCCAACAAGACTGGAGACATTCTGTTAAGTTCTATGAGGGTGTTTCGTCCGTTTTTATTTTATTTATAAAATATTAATTTATTGGCCATTATAAATGCCGATAAAGATAGTTTGGAAAATGCCTAATATCGGCCCGCCGATATATCGGTCGGGCTCTAGACTGCAGTGTGAGCAGCGGTCTCCAGCTCCCCGTCCCACTGAGTGAGCCTTGTCCTGGGGGGAGGGGGGGTGCTGCCTTACGTGCTGTCTGGACGGTGCGGCTGCTCTTGTAAGTGGTCGTCCCTGCTCCTGAAAGGCCCCGCCATACCAGGGTCATCCGTCTGATCCCTCCACCAAGCCTGAATCGGTTTACACACACAGACACACACACACACACACACACACACACACACACACACACACACACACACACACACACACACACACACACACAGTTGTACGTCATATTGTTTGTCGAGATGTGTTCAGTAAAGAAGTAGATATCATCACAGATGTGTCATCACCAGAAAACCGTTGTTCGCAGTTCCTTGCTGATTTGATTTCTTTCTCTTGTGTCTGAAAACACATTAAAGGGACATGACAGAGGTTATAAAATGACCAAATCATCGATGAAACGTGTTTGTTTTCATTCTTTACCTGTAGCCCAAGACAATTACGAGAATGAGGAGCGGGATGAAAAGAACAAAGAAGATGCGCAGGGCATTCGTGAAGCTTCCTGCGGTTTAAAAAGAGACAGATCGTGAGTATAAAGATTTCACGTTAAAGATCACGTGACCCTTTCGAAATTCACTCACGGTCAAACAGATGGAGCGGCTCGGACGACATTTGATCGATGTCATTTTTTGCGATGCAGTAGTAGGCGCCGGGCTGATCTGAATACACCGTGTGGTTCTGATGGTCAGACACCTTCTCATCCCTTCCCCCATCCTTCACCTTGAACCAGGCGTACTGAGAGACTGGGTCGCTGTGACTGCTGCAGCTCAGCGCCACAGCGGTCGTCCCGTCAGGCCGCTGATGCTCCGCCACCCTTGTGATCTTCGTGTGTTTCGGAGCATCTAAGAAGAGAGGGGATACAATATCTTAGTGTGCAAAGATCATACAGTAATGAAAACATTTTTTAAAGTGTTTTTGGCACCCCCCAGTGGTCACTTTTATAATAGACATGTGGGAGAACTGGGAAGTTTGCTCTCCTGCCTGAATTAGGCTTTCCATGCAAGCACAGGGAGATCCCAGAACAGAGCCAATATTTATAGCAGGGGTGTCAAACTCATTTTAGCTCAGGGGCCACATGGAGGAAAATCTATTCCCAAGTGGGCTGGACCGGTAAAATCATGGCATAACTTAAAAATAACGGCAACTTCAGATTTGTTTCCTTTGTTTTACTTTGGTCCAAAATAGTACAAGCATATTCTGAAAATGTACACACTACAAATAATGCTCTTTACAGAACACTTCAAATTAGTTGAACATTCTGAGGAAAAAAATGGTGCAATTTCAAGAACACTATGCCTCAGTGATTGGAACTTAGACTTCGTCTCAGTGTAACTACAAAGGCATACAACTTTGAGTCACAGCCTATGTGGGATTCAACAAAATACTCTTCTAGGTATCAGATACTGCATTTATCATTTCTACATCTTAATCCTGAGCTAACTCACCACACCATACAAACTTAGGTAGAAACTATACTAGAGGGTTGAGTTACTCCATGCGTTGTAGGCTACTCTAATTATTGATAGAAAAATAAAAGCTGTGCATGATGCATGAAAAATGCATTAGCAATTTCAATAAACCAACCTTATGAACTGAAGTGACTGACATTATTACAGTAAATCACACACTGTTCACTTTCTTTAAATTTCCACAGAAGATATTAATTTTCACAGAATTATATCAGGCTTCATAAAGTGTCCCATGCAGCATTTTAAGTGGGGTTGCCCACTCTTTATTTTACTATTTTGTACTATTTTACTTATGAAAACGCGGTAGAAGACGTAATAAGCAGAACGACAAAGCAGCTCCGGGCTGCAACTGTTGTTATAGAAAATATACGTGTGAATCATAATTCCATTCTATATATTTTAATTTGAGACAGATGGAGCAAGTCTAGGTCCATCTTGGTTCATATGGGGTAGACAATATAAATACATGTCCAACCTGTAAAGTATTATACATTCTGATGTACCATTACTTTAAAATTGAAGAGAAGATCAATAATTGCTGCAAGTTTTGAAGTCATAGTTTGTGGTGTATTTTGTCACATTATGTCTCAAGGTGTCAAAACAACTGAATCAAACTTAATCATATTTCATTCAATGGTGGAGGAATATTGGTATTTAAGTAAAAGTAGTATAAATACCACACTATGAAAATACTCCAGTACAAGTAGAAGTCCTACATTCATATTTTCACTCAAGCAGTACAACTACTTTAGCAGGAAATGCAAAGTAAATGTATGAATTACTTTGATATTATATAATACTATGTACTGTTTTAATGTCTAGTTTATTCTATTCGGTAAATTATCTATAATGATGCCTTATATTTTCTTAGTTAATATGTTTTGTAGGTAAACTACAAATCTTCAAAGTAACTACTGTTAATCAAATAGAAAGTATGTAGTTGAATATGGGTGTTAATCTGCAAAAAAAATAAGTTAAACCTCATAACTGTATTTATGCAGTGCAGGACTTAGAGAAAAAACAACAACTTGTAGTGAGCTTTCTAATTGTGATATAAACTCTTTGACATAGATGCAGCACAAGGAGCTGTGAAACTTACATTGGACTTCAATTTTAAATGGGTTTGACTCTCCAGTCCCCACAGTGTTAGAGGCTTTACATGTGTAGGCGCCATGGTGATCGGGTTGGACATGTTCAATGACAAGCGTCTGCATCTCACCAATGCGCATCCAATCTTTGAGCCAAACGTAGGCGTGTGGTTGTGGGTTGCTCCTCGTCACGTTACATGTCAAAGTCATTTTACTTCCTTGCATAACTGTAGAAGCAGATGACCACGCCTCAACTACAGGCTTACCTGAAAGGCAAAGTGTCGATATTTCTTTATGCTGATGACACAATGATAATCAACCAAGATTGTAAATCAAATAAATTATAATATATATATATATATATATATATATATATATATATATATATATATACAAGCTTAAAATATAGACAATCACAAGCAAAGTACTCACATTTAACATCGACAGTGAGGCTTTGTGATGTTTTCTCCCCGTGTTTGTTTCTAGCTTTGCAGTGGTAGTTTCCCTTCTGTGACTCCTTAATCGATCCGATTACCCACTCTTCCCCTGCTGCCCCTGTTCCTAGTTGCTGTCCATTTCTAAACCATGTAAAGTTGGGTTCAGGACGTCCTTTGGCGGAGCAGGTGAGAGTCATAGTTTGTCCTTCCACAACATTCACTGAGGTTATTTTAGCCGACGTGTCTCTGGGAGCGTCTGTGTCAACAGATTTAATACGAGTCCGGAAAAATCAGTCAACACACAGCAAGATTGTTCACTAAATATGCTATAAGAGACATATTTGATTTTAGTCCGAGTACACAGTTATCTCAAGTAATCGTTTTATCCGAAATAAAACATCAGTTTTTAAAAGAAATAAAATAATAATGATTATATTTTTGTCTTAATCTGTAAAGTAACTTTTAACTAAAGGTAATGGAGTAGAAGTATAAACTGGCATAACATGAAAATACTTGAGTAAAGTAGCTCAAAATGTTAAATTAATACAGTACTTACTGTCCGTCACTAATAATAGTAGACATGAATATGAACTTACATTCGACAGATAAACTGATTTTCCGAATCAAGGATTTGTCTTCTTCGTTGCGTGTTTGGCATGAAAACTCCCTCCCATCGTCATTCCAGTCGGCTGTTAAACTGATGGTGCTCCTGTACATCTGATCTGCTGTTGGATTATTCGTTAAGGATCGTCGTGTCAAACTTCTGATTTGTAGTTCTGATCGACAGGAACTTCGAGTGGAGCATGTGAGCGTAACGGTTCCATATTCCTTTATGACCGGTGGTTTCTCAAAAGTGATCAGGCATGGATTATCTGAAAACATGACAGTGAGACAATGTCAGCAGCAAGTAATAAATTATCATCAATACGGTGCAGATGAATACTTTTGATAGAAGAATGAATTGATACTTTTTCTGCCTTTCTGCTAGTTTTCATATAGCATTATTAGCTAAGCTGAACACTGACTGAGTTACAGAGGCTTTCAAACTAACAAATGCTCTAATTGATGATTTTTTGGCTTTAAAATTTAAATTCACGGAGTTGAAAAACTGGATAAAAAGCTCAATTTAAAGCTGGAGACGTGATATTTTCACTTTCCCAGTGTTTGACTGAAAAACAGAATTTTGAGATTAAACCTCATAATTGTTAGACTGTTTCCACATAATTGCAGGATACAGACCTAGTGACTAAACTTAACTTAATTATTAAACCATAAGAACTCAGACTCATGTCTCCTTTAAGGAAAATACATTTTATTAATAATTTAATAAATGTTTTCATTGATTTTATGTTCTTTAAATGTGTTTTGAATTCAAAAACAGGAAATAAATTAAATCAGAAATTCATTCAGCTCACATCAGATCACATCAGCCATTTTAAGGTTAGAAGGCTGACATTTTCAAAACTTGCTTTATATAAATGAGTTTAAAAGAAATGTGGACAGAACTGTTTAAATGTAACACATAATAAAGCATTAGAAGGGTGACATTTGTAGAAACTTACCTTTAGTAACAAAAACAGGCTTTTTTAAATTAGCTAGTTCTGTCAAATGTGCATGTTTGCATCACTTGGAGACTTGACATGAATTGAAGTCAAGGATGAAGCTTTTTTCAGGATATTTAAAGTGTTTAACCCCCCCCCCAAAATACATTTTTCAACCATAATTTCTGCCTCCAGACCAGTTCATCTCTCAGTATTTGCGTATGTAGTTTATTTGCTGTATATTCAATATATTCACGATTACCTGTAACTGTCAGCATCACAGGTGGTTGGGTAAACCACGACCACGAATGTCTTCCAAGAAATCTGAAGGAGTAGCCTCCACTGTCCGTTATTCTCAGGTCGCAGATTAAAATACTGACTTTCCTTGAGGATGGAGAGGAACTGCTCTGATAATTGACCCAACTTGAAGAAGGAGAACCATTATATGTCACTCGGGCTGCAAAGTCAGGATCCACGGGACGTGTTGTTTCATCCGTGCTGTAAATGACGGTGCCGGTTAAAACCTTGTTAACCCATTCTGCATCCTTTACCCAAAACCAGTATGCACCATCAGTTCTAACTGAACGGCCGAGTTCCCATTTGAGTTCAATGCAGGACCCCTCTTTAGCCGTCAGACTACTGTCAGTGACTTTGAAGAGGTCTTCGTAGCAAGAAACATCTGTTGGTGAAAACAAAACAGAAAAAATCAGGAAATGTACGTCTCTTTAAAGCAAATCTCATGAAAAGGTAAACATTGTTATCACATGGAATAATAAAATTCCTACTTTTTATTATTGCCAGAAATACCAACCAGCCGACTGTCCGAGCGTTCATTTTCATGTGGCAATACATCTTGATATCTGAAACTCCCCAAACAGAATTACATTATAGTATCATCATAACACCATGAAACCGCTTCTCTTTTCTTTATTTACACTGCACTGAAGTGATCTCGCCTTGGTTTTAGTTCCGCTCTCAAAATGTTCTTCTTCCTCTTCTTTTTTCTTTTTCTAACAGTTCTTTGAACGATCTGCATTTTCATCCTCATTATTTCTCTCTCACAACTAGCAGAATGTTATTATGTTTAATGGAAAAAAATTAAAAAACACAAATGTAGTTGTAATAATTGTGTCTTCGTTATGGCTGAGCCCAAAGATGACATTTTTAAGGATTCAGGTGCTGTTTCTTTTTCCTTTCATACCTAAAATATGACTTAGAGGAACGTTGTTTTTATTTCTCATTAAAGTATCTATCAATCCATCCAGCCACCCATCCAGCAATCCATCCGTATTGCCTTTTTTTGACATCCACTGTGTGTTTAAATCACATTCGTCACCTTCACCATCCATGCGTTCAACACACCAAACAGTATATGTAGAGTGCAAATAGTACAACACATTCGTTTACAGATTTGATCATTAAAGTTTAAATTTAATATCATCAAAGTGATAATAGTGGGGAGGTTGTTAACCTGTTGCGTGTCACCGGCACTTTTTTTTTTGCATAGTTTCGCATTAATTCCGTTTAATCGCATATTATTTTGAATGTGTCTGCGTCATATACATCATCTGAAAGCTGCGAGTCTCGTGAATCGAACAAAGCCAGCCGTTTTAGGCTCACGGAGACACATCAAAAGCAAACACAGCTTGTGTGCAAGGAGTGCACAGAAAAAAACCCAATAACAAGACATGAGTTCCCTACCTTTCGAGCTGTCTGGAAGTCCAAAAACAACATGTGGCATGATGAGGCTTGTTCAGGAGGGTCTTGGCTAGACTTGACTTGATTTATCACGCCGACGAGAGCTGCAGGGGCCTGTACTACGAAGCGAGTTCAACATACCCAGGGTATCTTTCACAGATCCAGTTTAAGTAACCCTAACAGGAGATAAGCGGTCACACGAAGCTGGTTATCAACTCGTTAACTCAACCCAGGGTTTACCTGTCCAGCTGTGAGCGCGTGCACATGAAAGAGGCGGCGTTTGCAGCATTTGACCAATCACATCCATGGATCAGTCTACGGCAGCGGAGCGGCGTATTTCACGTACGAGGAGCGAACCATAATCTTACAGAAATACGAAGAAGTTAAACACATAATGCAGGCAAGAGGCAACCGTTTCATCTGTAACATGCAGGAAGGACAGATGGCAAAACCTCGCCAACTGTGTGAATGCGGAAGTCGTATTAATAGTATTAGTAGTATAATATGACTGCCTCATCATAAGGACACTAGATCTGACTGATTTGATGACAACAGTAAATTCGCTGATAGTTTAGTGGTAGAGTTACCACCCTATGTTACGAGGCTCATTGCAGCGGCCCCGGTTCAAGCGGCCGTCTTTTAAATCATGTCGTCGCTCTCTCTCGTCCCTTTAACTCTTACGATGTCCTTCCGCAATAAAAGGCCAAACACATAACTTTAAAATGATGAATGTGTTGCTTGGATGTATTCTTATAACGTGGTTTATGACAATATCAGCCTCATTCTTTCAGCTGCAATCCCGGCGGTGTAAAAAGGACTTGGGAGCAAATCAAATAAATATACATCATTCATAGTGGTCAGTAGGCTGTACGCTGACAAAGACAAAGTCTTTCCCTCCGATGAGAATCTGCATCTCTCATAAAAAACATCGTCAGACACAGACAAAAGGGTTTTGCCGGTCTCTGTACACTCTATAGTTCTCCTACGAGACCCTCTGGAGATACGTGTCCACAGGCAGCGGTGTTTCCCCGCGTCCCATTCATTAGGCTTGTTCGGGATGGTCTTGGCTTGACTTGACTTGACTTGACTTATCACGCCGACGAGAGCTGCAGGTGTCTGAGGGGGCGGGCTAAAAGAGACGGCAGCCAAACGCCATCAAGTCGGACAACAAAGTCAACGTGACTATAGTGCTCAAGCGATAGAACACAGCAGCAAACCAAAGAGGATATGTTAATATATATATATATATATATATATATATATATATATATATATATATATAAATACATACACACACACACACACACACACACACACACACACACACACACACACACACACACGCAAGGCAACATGTGGAAGGCATTATTTTTTCCCAGTATATTTGTACTATCATTCTATGTTTGTATTAACCAGACCTCACATATAAATAGACTCACAACACAATGCACGGAACTTTAGATCAAGCCATGAGATGCGACCAAAATAAAAAGAATCATTTCACCACAAGGTGGCCGCCGAGTGCGGACCTGAACACACGTCATTGAACTTTTAACCAATTGCCGCGTTTCGGATCGCATGCATTTGCGCCGATGCATGAACGAGACTTGAGAGTTTCCGCCGGAACTCGTCATAAACACGTCAAGTTCCCACCACGTCCAAGTCGGACACAGGTGCACTTCACGGACCGTTTTTTCTTTTTTTTTAATTTAAACTTTATTAATAATTGTATACATAACAAAAACTGTCGCTCCAGGGGAAACTTCACGGACTTTGGACAAAGAATATGGCCTGCTCAGTGACGCTGGCTTTCTTCGTCGCTGACGAACTCGAGCCGAGGCATTTGAAGTCCCGATGTTGACGGAGGCTGAGGAATTTTCTCACGTGGGAAATACCACGTGATAATTCTAACCAACTGGGGCAACGTTGAGGGGAGTGTCTTATGTCCGCACTTATTTCAGACCATCTGCAGAGAAAAACATGCGGAGGGAGGTACCCTGGAGATACCGCAAGTTTTTAAAGTCATGTGACATGTCGCAAAGGGAAGTTATCACCAGCATTTGTGACGTTTTTTTCCCAGAATGCGTTGTTTTGCGAGGCAAATGCATGCGCATGCTTGATTCGAAACGCGCCTAATGAGAACCATTCCGCTGTAGCGGAGGTGTGGACAAGCCAGTTGCAGCCACCGTGGACCGCGCTGCCAAGCGCTGCAAGAAGCGCTGCAAGAAGCCCCTCTTAAAAACTTGTTCCCGCGATGTTTTGGGTCACGTGATATGGTCGCGACCCTGTGACGTCTTTGTAGTCGGCTGCTAAGTCGAACACAATTCTAGCCATCATGCATCGCTTTCAGGATAAGCGGTAGACAATGGATGGATGGACGGATGGCTTTCTACATTGGTTTCAAAGTGCTAACTATAAGAGCTAGCTAACGTTAGCTAGCTAATGGATTTAGCTAGCTACAAACAACCTAATGGTTGGTTAGAGAGAGAATAAAATCACTTTTTTAAATACTTTTTGTTCTTATTTCTTTTACTGAAAAGCAACACAAAATGCGCAGAGGAAAAGCTGTGCTCTGGCCATGGTGAGGTACCCCTCGTGGGAATGCAGTAATGTGATTGGCTGAAAACGAGGGAGGCATCGGATTGGCTACAGAGAGTTCCTTGTTGAAAAAATGCATTTGTGAATCCAGCCACGTCAGGAGAGTCTCAAAAATCCACAAACAAATACAAACCAGTTCACACACAAATGCTAACAAGTTCACAAATGAAAAGCGTCTTGTAAATTCAAGTTTAACAGTTTGTATATAAATGTAACAACATACAAATATATTTTTGATGAAAATTGCAAATATTTTCTTAATTCATATATTTATGGATTTACATCACATTTATTTAGAACGAGACACATTTGTGTGTGGATCAGACGTCAGGCCCTTGCGGTGGACGTAAGGGGGGTCCGCAAGGACGTAATGGCACTCCGCCACCTGCGTGGGGGGGGGGGGGGTTAATGAGAAAAAAACGAATAAAAAATAGAAAGAAATGTTCTTTTTATAAGTAGTAGTTGTAGTATTGGTGAAATAAAAAAGTAGAATTATATACCTCCAAGCACCCATAATGTAATTTGGCACAAAGTGCCAAACGCAACTCTGTCTGGATTTTGCCCTACAAAAACCACTGCAAAATACTCATTTTTGGGTGTTTTTTTATCTACTTTCTACCAGTTGTTGGTCAGGCTTGTGGCTGTGGCTTCATCCAGTTTTTAGGCCTAAAGACCAGAGCCACAGGTAACTCTCTTTACTCAAAAATTTAAAAAAATTTAGGCGAGGCAAAAATCAGTGTTAGTAACACTTAGAGTAAATCTGACACTTGGAGAAGAAACTTCAAAGGCTGTCACATTTATCATGCTACTGTTCATATTTAATATGTTAATGCTAACATTTGTCTGACCTTTCTGTTAATTTATGATTCAGAACCTTTGAAAGAAGCAGTTTATTTTTGTTTGTTTTTTGTCTGAAGACAACATAGTTTGTGCTTGTTTATAAAACAAAGAAAGCTGTTCTATAAGAGCTGAATTCAAAGAGTGTTATGAATGGTGCATATGGCACATTGTTTTAACATGCATACGTCAGAAACAAGGAACTCTTTTACAGTATCACAACATTAAGGCAATGTCATCTTGTGTTCATGAATGTCATAGTGGTATCAATAAATATTTCAAATATGTACATTTGCATATGTGACCTTTATTTTATAATTCAGGCATTTTAATAGAAAACGTCTTTTTTACTTTCATATTTGAGGGGCCATAGATTTGATTAAGTTCATATCATTGGTTAATTTCCTCTCTTGTAATTGAAATAATTCATGGTATACTATGACTTTTTTCACCATACTATACTGACTTTCTTCATGACTTTTTTGGACACACTGTACTATGACTTTTTTATATTTCTTTTTACATGCTATGACTATTTTTTTTAAACTTTTTTTGCAATGCTAAACTATGACTTTTTTTGACAAACTATACTATGACTTTTTTAATTACTTTTTTCGAAATACTATACTATGACTTTTTTCATTACTTTTTTGACATACTGTACAATGACTATTTTTTGTGACTTTTTTCGACTTACTACATTATGAATGTTTAAATGAATTTTTCGACAAACTATACCAAACTTTTTGGACACACTGTACTATGACTTTTTGATTACTTTTTCTTTTTACATACTATGACTATTTTTTATGACTTTGTCGACAAACTATACTGACTTTTTTCATTACTTTTTCGACATACTGTACTATGACATTTTTTGTGACTTTTTCGACAGACTATACTATGACTTTTTTCGTAACTTTTTTGATGACTTTTTTCGTGACTTTTTTCGACATACTATACTATGACTTTTTTCGACAAACTACATTTACTTTTTTCATAACTTTTTTGTGACTTTTCGACATACTATACTATGACTTTTTCATTACTTTTTTCGTGACCTTTTTCGACAAACTACATTGACTTTTTTCATAACTTTTTTCGTGACCTTTTTTACAAACTATACTATGACTTTTCTTTCATTTGTTTGACATACTGTGCAATGACTATTTTTTGTGACGATTTTCGACATAATACACTGACTTTTTTTGACAAACTATAGGCTACTATGACTTTTTTCATTATTTTATTTTTTACAAATTATACTATGACTTTTTTCATTATTTTTTCCGACATACTGTACTATGACTTTTTCATAAGTTTTTTCAACATTATTAAAAATCTGATATTATAGAAAAAAGTCATATGTTGAAATGTGAAATTTCAGCAATCAGCAATCTTATTTTCTTGTGTCCCCTTCGTGAAAAGATCCAAGCAAAATAAAATTACCATGAAAATGAATGAAGTAACCTGACAGTTTATCATAACAGTATTCTTTAAACTCATGACCTTTAGTCTTGTGGTTCACTGCCACAGAGAAAGGCTGCCACGTTCATCATGCTACAGTTTATATGGAAAATATCAAAGCTTACTGTTATCACGCAGGTCTGTTTATGATTGATTAAAACCTTTGTATAGAGTGAAAGAAGAAGTTACACTGAGTTTTTTATACTTTTTTATTAATACTTTTGCATTGGTTTTCTGTTAAAATACATACATTTGTTTGTGCTTGTTTATAAAATAAAGGAAAAATACTCTTCTTGCTATTAATTTGGTTTTTATACAAAAGATGAATAGGCCTACAAAGTGTGTTATGAAATGCAGCATTATGCATATGGCACATTGTTTCAACATGCATATTTCAGAAACAAGCAAATGAATTGCTGCACAGCATTATAACATTAAAGCAATGTCATCTTGTTCTGTTTACCAAATGACAAAACAATATGTACAAATATGTACATTTTCCAATGCATACTTTCTCTTACAACTCAGCAGTTTGACCAAAAAATGTGTTTTTTTATGTTAAAATTTTAGGTGCCATGCATTTGGATTAGAGTAGATTGATAAAAACACGTATTTAATATCGGCTCTGCCTGTCAAGTAGTATTTTTATTCAGATATTGACCTCAGAGTACTGTGTGGCCTCTTCATCAGTTCTGCTGGAGTCTCTGCTGGCTCGCTGGCGTCCAGGCTTCACCTTGAAGCTCACCTGTGAAGGAATAATTGACCTCTACTCAGTGGCGGCGCCAGAGTATTTTTTCTGGTTCAACTACGGTGGGGCTAACTCATACGACGGTGGGGCTCAAATCAATGTCAGAATTTCAATGTGAATATATAACAACACCCAGTGGCGCTGCCAGCCGGAATCCAGTACGCACTGGGAGGACTTTTTTTGAAGGTGGAAAAAAAAAATGATGCTGCTGAACCGGGCCGGATGCAGCCGCATTTTAAGGGGACGATCGCGCGTGTGTGCGCAATTACGCATAGCGTGTGTTGGCCCCTCTCCACTACACAATACAGCTCGGCTCTAGTCTCGTCACCTCTCTGCTGCTGAGCACTGCGGGCCGAGCCGATGCATGTCTCTCTCCCCGGGCCGGCAGAGTTATCATACCGTACTGTGCGTGCGTGTCCAAGCGTGTGTGTGCGTGCGTGGAGTGCTCACAAGCGTGCGCTTGTGTTTAGGTCGGGGATGGAGTGCACAAAAAACTATTTGCACCGGGGCCTATCACCATGATATACGCTACTGATTTCACTGATACTGAAAACATTAGATTTTGTCTTAAAAAAGTATTTTTCCATTTGTTGTTGTATTTGCCGTTTCTGTGCGTACATTGAAATTGAATCCTGGCGGCGGCGCTGACAACACCCTCCCGCAGCTATAAACACGCACACAGTGAGAGAGAGAGACAGAGACAGCGAAACGTGAATAGTTACGTTAACAGCCGGGACCCGAGTGGTCATCTTCCCCTGCAGGTGTCAACGGTGCGTCCGTAGTTTTATCCAACACGCCCGCCACCGCCATCTGTTGTTCCGTCCGACGACGTTTAAAAACAAATGTATCCATGATCAATTTTGACCAGCTTACTAACGTTAACTTAACGTGAGTGACTATAAGCCGTTAACGCGAACTGCTAGAGCCAGGTAGCTTACAAACTAGTAGCCTGCTGTCTCTGTGTCGAGCATACACTAAAAGCGGCTCACATGAGTGACGTTTACGTACGGACTGTACAGTCTGTTAATGAACCCAGATCAGTGACAGTTGTCATCGCAGCTGCCTGAATGCCGTTACGACGTGACGTGGTGCTGCTGTTGAACTCCGCACTTTTCACATGGGAGAGAGAGGGGGATGTGACATGTATCAAAGGATCTCCAGCCGGGATTCGAACCTGAGGCTGCTGCATATATGCAGACATGGGTAAATGGCATGCACTCTAACCACTCAACCACCTGCCTGCCATGAAGAAGCCTATTTATGACTGTTTTGGACTCACTACACTGAGACTAGGCGCGTCAAGCGAGATGAGCGATTTTTATGCCTTTTTAACAATTTTAAATATTTTTTTATTAATATATCCTGACTGACTTTTTCGTGAATTTTCGACATGCTATAGTATGACTTTTTTTTGGGGGGGGGAAATATGACTAAGCCTTTTTATAACTATTTTGCACTCACTACACTCAGATTTTGATTGACACGCGATATAGAAGCATATGTTAGGACTTTTACATCATTTTTACAACATTTTATGAATTTTGTCGATTTTTCACTTTTTTTTCGACATGCTATAGTATGACTTTTTTTTTTCCTGAAAAAATTGATCATGGCTTTTTATGGCTGTTTTGGACTCACTACACTGAGACTTGGTGCATCAAGCGATATGAGCGATTTTTATGACTCTTTAACAATTTTAAATATTTTTTTATGAATATATTCTGACTGACTTTTTCGTGAATTTTCGACATGCTATAGCGTGACCTTTTTTTAACAATATGATCAAGGCTTTTTTTTTTTAAAGATTATTTTCTTGCATAGACACCTTTGTATTTAGCGGTGGATAGAGAGGAAACATGGGAGAGAGAGGGGGATGTGACATGTATCAAAGGATCTCCAGCCGGGATTCGAACCTGAGGCTGCTGCATATATGCAGACATGGGTAAATGGCATGCACTCTAACCACTCAACCACCTGCCTGCCATGAATAAGCCTTTTTATGACTGTTTTGGACTCACTACACTCAGATTTTGATTGACACGCGATATAGAAGCATATGTTAGGACTTTGTCGATTTTTCACTTTTTTTCCCGACATGCTATAGTATGACTTTTTTTCCCCCTGAAAAAGTTGACCATGGCTTTTTATGGCTGTTTTGGACTCACTACACTGAGACTAGGCGCGTCAAGCAAGATGAGCGATTTTTATGCCTTTTTAACAATTTTAAATATTTTTTTATGAATATATCCTGACTGACTTTTTCGTGAATTTTCTTGGTTATTTTGTTGTTGTTTTTTTCTTGGTGGTTTTATGGTAGGGCTAACGGTAGGGCTGACACAATTCTTGATGGGGCTATAGTCCAACCAAGCCCCTCCCTGGCGCCGCCACTGCCTCTACTTCATCCTCACTGGTATCCGTGTCAGATTTAGATGGAGTTGGATCTCGGGCTATGTGTGCTGTGCTGACATTCTCATAGTCCTCCAGCCTTTCTTCATTCTGAAATGTGGAATTGATATAGAGTTTCTTTCTGAATGTCAAACAGGAAACAAATTATATTGTGACAGTATTGTGGCCATAGATGATATCAACAATATACAATATATTTTTTTAAAAGAGTGTAAAAAAGTAGTAAAATAGTATAGTATGCCACTAAAAATGTTTTTTTTCATTATAAATATATCACAAAAATATGACAATACATCATAAAAAAGTCATGATAAATGTAATGGTAAAAAGTCATAATATAATATGACATACTACGCTACGGAAGCGTATTGCATTCACTTGAGTAATTTTTTTTTGGTTTGTTTTTTGGAGTAATTATTTCTGTTTTTCTGAGTAATTTATTTCTTTGGTCTGTTTTTCGGAGTAATTTATTTCTTTGGTCTGTTTTTCTGAGTAATTTATTTCTTTTGTCTGTTTTTCTGAGTAATTTTTTTTTGGTCTGTTTTTCGGAGTAATTTTTTTTTTCTTTCTGTTTTTCAGAGTAATTTTTTTCTGATTTTCTGAATAATTTTTTTTCTGAGTTTAGACAGCATTTGAAACAATAGACGCATTCATTCCTTTGTGAAAGCTCGATAATGGAGGCCAACATGACCGACTTGTTTAGTTTGATCAAGTTCTACTTTGATCTGGGATTAAGACACTGGGAGATAGTCCTGTCTTTGAGTCATATAGATGGTATTACCATAAGTGTATCCACTTTACGCAGGCACCTGAGGACTTTGCGGCTGAATAGCTGAAGATGGGGCATGTGTATGCAGGAGTCACTACAGGTCCATGGGAGTCACTTGCAGGTTCTCGCGGGAGTTCGAAGTATCGCGATAATTCAGAAAAAAAATTACTCCGAAAAACAGAAAAAAAATTACCACGAAAAACAGAAAAAAAATTACCACGAAAAACAGAAAATAAATTACTCCGAAAAACAGGAAAAGAATTACTCAGAAAATCAGGAAAAATAATTAGTCAGAAAAACAACCAAACAAAAAAAAATTACTCAGAAAAACAGACCAAAAAAAAATTACTCAGAAAAACAGACCACAGAAATAAATTACTCAGAAAAACAGGAATAATTACTCCAAAAAACAAACCCCAAAAAAAAATTACTCAAGTGAATACAATACGCTTCCGTACTACGCATCATAATTTAGTATGTAACAAATAATTTCCGAAAAACAATATAGTATAATGTAGCAAAATGCCATTGTATAGTATGTCCTAAAAAATATGAAAAAAATGAAATGAAAATATAGTCATAAACTATTCCATAAAAATTCCAAAAAGTAAATAAATAAAGAAAACATAATATATATAGTCAAAAATAAAAAATAATGTATGTTGATTAAAAATCATTGCATGGTATGGCATATACAAATGGTTTGAAAGATAATACAAAATTAAATTAAAGGAGTCATCACCAGGAAATCGCAATTTCTCTTGTTAAAACATGCATATCTGTGTTTGACCTCAGTTGAAACTTGCCTGAAAGGCTGGAGTTTGAAAGTGGCGCCGTTTTTTCGCTTCTGCTCTTTTTCCGAACAGGAATAGCACACAAGGGTGTGCATTCCTAAAGCACGAGATTTTGATTCTGCGCCTACGGTGACGTCACCGTGGAGGCTACTTGCATAAGCCCACCCCTCTTTCACCACCCAACCCCCCCCCCGTCCGCTACCTGACGTCCTGCTGTGAACGTGTCTCTTCAACCGTCTCTGGCTCTTCACTCTCCGGTTCGGGTTCCGACTCTGGTTCGTACATAAATGCCTGAATTCCGTAAGGTTCGTCATTTAGTGTGTGCGCCATGACAGGGGGCTGTTTATGTTTTGGAGTCTGCATGCAGGCAAGCCCCCCCGGCTCTGTCCTTCCTGCGGCGAATCAACGCGCGCCTCATTACATATTATACAATGCACATCCGGACCAGTCAAAACCTCGCGCGTAATCTCGCGTGATAAAATCGCGGTACGAAAAAGGGTCAGAACAAGCTCAATGTTTGATTAAATTTTTTTTTTTTTTTTCTAATAAGTTTTACGAATTGATCCAAAGCGATCCAAGGGGGGCTGGATACGTATAAAACCAGGTGATGACTCCTTTAAAAAGTATGGTATGCCATAAATAATGCCATTTTTCTTTCCAAGCTCAGACTGAGTTAAACCTGAGAACAAAGCTGACTCTCACAGACCAAGTAGTACTCATGTACATGTGTATAATTGGTAGCTTGCCTCATAATAAAGGACCGTATACTGTACCTCTTAAATCGTGATTCCACGTATTGTTCTCTTAATGAAGTTGTCGTGACTCACTTGTTGTCCGGAGGGCGGATTCACAATACAGTAAACACTGTCGATGCCTGACGCCGGCCTGTGGAATAACAATGGTGACGCGAATTAAACATGCGATAAATGACAGGGAAGACTCTCATTGTGTCATTCGTGTGTGAGGGATCCTTTGACTGCAGTAGAGCCCGACCGATAAAGGATTTTGAAGGTTGATACTGATACAAATGTGTGTTGATTTAAAAATCCGATATTCCGATATATCGCCGATATTTTTTTTCTTCAGAAAAGCGTAACAAAATATTAACAGATTTCCCTTCACTAAAATAATATGATAATGCAGATTAAAAATGAACTTCATTTTATTCTCACAACGGAACAGAGGAACATCAAAATATATTAAAGTTCCGATGAATAAAATGTATAAAAATACAAACTTAAAGTCCTTTGAACAAAAACACAATAACAACAACAACCAAACACAAAGTTACCAGTGTTAAAAGACTTGGTAAGCTTCATAAATATAACTTCAAACAAGACTGGAGACATTCCGTTAAGTTCTATGAGGGTGTTTTGTCCGTTTTTATTTTATTTTTAAAATATTCATTTATTGGCCATTATAAATGCCGATAAAGATAGTTTGGAAAATGCCTAATATCAGCCGATAATATCGGCCCGCCGATATATCGGTCGGGCTCTAGACTGCAGTGTGAGCAGCGGTCTCCAGCTCCCCGTCCCACTGAGTGAGCCTTGTCCTGGGGGGAGGGGGGGTGCTGCCTTAAGGGCTGATTATGCTTCCGCGTAGTGATAACGCAACGGCAACGCAACGGCCACGCAGTTGCTTGGAGACCGTGATGGTTCTGCGTTGGGTTTACGTGTCGAAATGCAATTCAAAGCCACACCGGTAAAGGGCGCTATGGTTTTTGTAAAGACTGACCGACCGACCGAGACTCTTGGCGTATATCATCGTAAGCTTCGTTATAGCGTATTTGTTTACCTTCCGGCTTTAAACGTCCACAATTTTTCAGAACTTGGTGTTTTATTTCTTTGTGCAAAAGCGAGAAGGTGCAAACAATAAAACGAGGTGAAAACAATAAAAGTAGCCTTTTAAAAGTTTAAATGGCGGTGTTTATGAGTGGAAACCGGATAGCGGTCTCCAGCGGATGTAGTTAGCGGACCAATCACAGCCAAAGCCGCTGCGTTGGTGTTGCGTTGGTGTTGCGTCGCCTCGACGCGCGTCGAGGATTTTTGGGAGGTACGCGTCAGGCCCTTGCGTCGGACGTAAGGGGGTCCGCAAGGACGTAAGGGGTCCGCAAGCCCCCTTGCGTTGTGTCGACGCGGAAGCATAATCCAGCCTTTACGTGCTGTCTGGACGGTGCGGCTGCTCTTGTAAGTGGTCGTCCCTGCTCCTGAAAGGCCCCGCCATACCAGGGTCATCCGTCTGATCCCTCCACCAAGCCTGAATCGGTTTACACACACACACACACACACACACACACACACACACACACACACACACACACACACACACACACACACACACACACACACACACACACACACACACACACACAGTTGTACGTCATATTGTTTGTCGAGATGTGTTCAGTAAAGAAGTAGATATCATCACACAAATGTGTCATCACCAGAAAACCGTTGTTCGCAGTTCCTTGCTGATTTGATTTCTTTCTCTTGTGTCTGAAAACACATTAAAGGGACATGACAGAGGTTATAAAATGACCAAATCATCGATGAAACGTGTTTGTATTCATGCTTTACCTGTAGCCCAAGACAATTACGAGAATGAGGAGCGGGATGAAAAGAACAAAGAAGATGGACAGGGCATTCGTTAAGCTTCCTGCGGTTTAAAAAGAGACAGATCGTGAGTATAAAGATTTCACGTTAAAGATCACGTGACCCTTTCTAAATTCACTCACGGTCAAACAGATGGAGCGGCTCGGACGACATTTGATCGATGTCATTTTTTGCGATGCAGTAGTAGGCGCCGGGCTGATCTGAATACACCGTGTGGTTCTGATGGTCAGACACCTTCTCATCCCTTCCCCCATCCTTCACCTTGAACCAGGCGTACTGAGAGACTGGGTCGCTGTGACTGCTGCAGCTCAGCGCCACAGCGGTCGTCCCGTCAGGCCGCTGATGCTCCACCACCCTTGTGATCTTCGTGTGTTTCGGAGCATCTAAGAAGAGAGGGGATACTATCTTAGTGTGCAAAGATCATACAGTAATGAAAACATTTTTTAAAGTGTTTTTGGCACGTCCCAGTGGTCACTTTTATAATAGACATGTGGGAGAACTGGGAAGTTTGCTCTCCTGCCTGAATTAGGCTTTCCATGCAAGCACAGGGAGATCCCAGAACAGAGACAATATTTATAGCAGGGGTGTCAAACTCATTTTAGCTCAGGGGCCACATGGAGGAAAATCTATTCCCAAGAAAAAATCATGGCATAACTTAAAAATAACGGCAACTTCAGATTTGTTTCCTTTGTTTTACTTTGGTCCAAAATAGTACAAGCATATTCTGAAAATGTACACACTACAAATAATGCTCTTTACAGAACACTTCAAATTAGTTGAACATTCTGAGGAAAAAAATGGTGCAATTTCAAGAACACTATGCCTCAGTGATTGGAACTTAGACTTCGTCTCAGTGTAACTACAAAGGCATACAACTTTGAGTCACAGCCTATGTGGGATTCAACAAAATACTCTTCTAGGTATCAGATACTGCATTTATCATTTCTACATCTTAATCCTGAGCTAACTCACCACACCATACAAACTGAGGTAGAAACTATACTAGAGGGTTGAGTTACTCCATGCCTTGTAGGCTACTCTATTTATTGATAGAAAAATAAAAGCTGTGCATGATGCATGAAAAATGCATTAGCAATTTCAATAAACCAACCTTATGAACTGAAGTGACTGACATTATTACAGTAAATCACACACTGTTCACTTTCTTTAAATTTCCACAGAAGATATTAATTTTCACAGAATTATATCAGGCTTCATAAAGTGTCCCATGCAGCATTTTAGATGGGGTTGCCCACTCTTTATTTGACTATTTTTGTACTATTTTACTTATGAAAACGTGGTAGAAGACGTAATAAGCAGAACGACAAAGCAGCTCCGGGCTGCAACTGTTGTTATAGAAAATATACGTGTGAATCATAATTCCATTCTATATATTTTAATTTTAGACACAGAGGGAGCAATTCAAGGTCCATCTTGGTTCATATGTGGTAGACTATATAAATACATGTCCAACCTGTAAAGTATTATACATTCTGATGTACCATTACTTAAAACTTGAAGAGAAGATCATTTAATTGCTGCAAGTTTTGAAGTCATAGTTTGTGGTGTATTTTGTCACATTATGTCTCAAGGTGTCAAAACAACTGAATCAAACTTAATCATATTTCATCCAATGGTGGAGGAATATTGGTATTTAAGTAAAAGTAGTATAAATACCACACCATAAAAATACTCCAGTACAAGTAGAAGTCCTACATTCATATTTTCACTCAAGCAGTACAACCACTTTAGCAGGAAATGCAAAGAAAATGTATGAATTACTTTGATATTATATAATACTATGTACTGTTTTAATGTCTAGTTTACTCTATTTGGTAAATTATCTATAATGATGCCTTATATTTTCTTAGTTAATATGTTTTGTATGTAAACTACAAATCTTCAAAGTAACTACTGTTAATCGAATAGAAAGTATGTAGTTGAATATGTGTGTTAATCTGCAAAAAAATAAGTTAAACCTCATAACTGTATTTATGCAGTGCAGGACTTGATGAATTGATTAATTTTAAAGCTGTGCAAGATGATAGATCCACTCATTGTACATTATGATTCTAGGTCAGAGATTGAGATCTGTTGCCATTTTAAAATCAAGTTGTTTTTATCTTTTCATACTTGGCAATTAAATAAACAGTACGGTGACCTGAAAGCTGTTGAATGTAATGCTAAAACCAGCAGTACAAAGACTAGAAACAGATGGAAACAGCTAGCCTGGCTCGGCCTGAAGGTAACAGTCGGCCAAACAGCATCTCTAAATTGCAGTAATCATCACGTTGTATCTCTTTTGTTTAATTTGGAAAGAAACTGCAGGGTAAAAACGTAAATTTGTCATTGTTTACATGAGATTATGCATCGGGACATTTATAGAATTCTTCCCTGGCAACTGCTTCCCGCATAAAGAGATGCGTTCGTCATTTTGTCATTTCTGCTTTTGTGTGGTTTAGTCTCAGTTTAGTCCGAGTACACAGTTATCTCAATTAATGGTTTTATCCGAAATAAAACATCAGTTTTTAAAATAATAATAATTATATTTTTGTCTTAATCTGTAAAGTAACTTTTAACTAAAGGTAATGGAGTAGAAGTATAAACTGGCATAACATGAAAATACTCAAGTAAAGTAGCTCAAATTGATAAATTAATACAGTACTTACTGTCCCTTACCTATAATAGTAGACAAGACATGAATATGAACTTACATTCGACAGATAAACTGATTTTCCGAATCAAGGATTTGTCTTCTTCGTTGCTTGTTTGGCATGAAAACTCCCTCCCATCGTCATTCCGGTCAGCTGTTAAACTGATGGTGCTCCTGTACATCTGATCTGCTGTTGGATTATTCGTTAAGGATCGTCGTGTCGAACTTCTGATTTGTAGTTCTGAAGGACAGGAACTTCGAGTGGAGCATGTGAGCGTAACGTTTTCAAGTTCCTTTACGACCGGTGGTTTCTCAAAAGTGATCAGGCATGGATTATCTGAAAACATGACAGTGAGACAATGTCAGCAGCAAGTAATAAATGATCATCAATACGGTGCAGATGAATACTTTTGATAGAAGAATGAATTGATACTTTTTCTGCCTTTCTGCTAGTTTTCATATAGCATTATTAGCTAAGCTGAACACTGACTGAGTTACAGAGGCTTTCAAACTAACAAATGATGTTTTGGCTTTAAAATCTAAATTCATGGAGTTGAGAAACTGGATAACAAGCTCAAGTTAAAGCTGGAGACGTGATATTCTCACTTTCCCAGTGTTTGACTCAAAAGGAAAACAGAATTTTGAGATTAAATCTCATGATTGTTAGACTGTTTCCACATAATTGCAGGATACAGACCTTGTGACTAAACTGTGACTAAACTTAACTTAATTATTAAACCATAAGAACTCAGACTCGTGTCTCCTTTAAGGAAAATACATTTTATTAATAATTTAATAAATGTGTGAATATTAAATCAGAAATAATTTATTCAGCTCACATCAGATCACATCAGCCGTTTTAAGGTTAGAAGGCCGACATTTTCAAAACTTGCTTTATATAAATGAGTTTAAAAGAAATGTGGACAGAACTGTTTAAATGTAACACATAATAAAGCATTAGAAGGGTGACATTTGTAGAAACTTACCTTTAGTAACAAAAACAGGCTTTTTTAAATTAGCTAGTTCTGTCAAATGTGCATGTTTGCATCACTTGGAGACTTGACATGAATTGAAGTCAAGGATGAAGCTTTTTCCAGGATATTTAAAGTGTTTAACCCCCCCCCCCCAAAAAAAATACATTTTTCAACATAATTTCTGCCTCCAGACCAGTTCATCTCTCAGTATTTGCACACATAATATATTTGCTGTATATTCAATATATTCACGATTACCTGTAACTGTCAGCATCACAGGTGGTTGGGTAAACCACGACCACGGATGTCTTCCAAGAAATCTGAAGGAGTAGCCTCCACTGTCCGTTATTCTCAGGTCGCAGATTAAAATACTGACTTTCCTTGAGGATGGAGAGGAACTGACCCAACTTGAAGAAGGAGAACCATTATATGTCACTCGGGCTGCAAAGTCAGGATCCACGGGACGTGTTGTTTCATCCGTGCTGTAAATGACGGTGCCGGTCAAAACCTCGTTAACCCATTCTGCATCCTTTACCCAAAACCAGTATGCACCATCAGTTCTAACTGAACGGCTGAGTTCCCATTTGAGTTCAATGCAGGACCCCTCTTTAGCCGTCAGACTCCTGTCAGTGACTTTGAAGAGGTCTTCGTCACAAGAAACATCTGTTGGTGAAAACAAAACAGAAAAAATCAGGAAATGTACGATTCTTTAAAGCAAATCTCATGAAAAGGTAAACATTGTTATCACATGGAATAATAAAATTCCTACTTTTTATTATTGCCAGAAATACCAACCAGCCGACTGTCCGAGCGTTTATTTTCATGTGGCAATACATCTTGATATCTGAAACCCCCCAAACAGAATTACATTATAGTTTACATTTTTGTATCATCATAACACCATAAAACCGCTTCTCTTTTCTTTATTTACACTGCACTGAAGTGATCTCGCCTTGACTTTTAGTTCCGCTCTCAAAATGTTCTTCTTCCTCTTCTTTTTTCTTTTTCTCACAGTTCTTTGAACGATCTGCATTTTCTTCCTCATTATTTCTCTCTCACAACTAGCAGAATGTTATTATGTTTAATGGAAAAAAATTAAAAAACACAAATGTAGTTGTAATAATTGTGTCTTCGTTATGGCTGAGCCCAAAGATGACATTTTTAAGGATTCAGGTGCTGTTTCTTTTTCCTTTCATACCTAAAATATGACTTAGAGGAACGTTGTTTTTATTTCTCATTAAAGTATCTATCAATCCATCCGTATTGCCTTTTTTTGACATCCACTGTGTGTTTAAATCACATTCGTCACCTTCACCATCCATGCGTTCAACACACCAAACAGTATATGTAGAGTGCAAATAGTACAACACATTCGTTTACAGATTTGATCATTAAAGTTTAAATTTAATATCAAAAGTGATAATATTGGGGAGGTTGTTAACCTGTTGCGTGTTGTTTGCACTAGTTTCGCATTCATTCCGTTTAATCGCATATTATTTTGAATGTGTCTGCGTCATATACATCATCTGAAAGCTGCGAGTCTCGTGAATCGAACAAAGCCAGCCGTTTTAGGCTCACGGAGACACATCAAAAGCAAACACAGCTTGTGTGCAAGGAGTGCACAGAAAAAAACCCAATAACAAGACATGAGTTCCCTACCTTTCGAGCTGTCTGGAAGTCCAAAAACAACATGTGGCATGATGAGGCTTGTTCAGGAGGGTCTTGGCTAGACTTGACTTGATTTATCACGCCGACGAGAGCTGCAGGGGCCTGTACTACGAAGCGAGTTCAACATACCCAGGGTATCTTTCACAGATCCAGTTTAAGTAACCCTAACAGGAGATAAGCGGTCACACGAAGCTGGTTATCAACTCGTTAACTCAACCCAGGGTTTACCTGTCCAGCTGTGAGCGCGTGCACATGAAAGAGGCGGCGTTTGCAGCATTTGACCAATCACATCCATGGATCAGTCTACGGCAGCGGAGCGGCGTATTTCACGTACGAGGAGCGAACCATAATCTTACAGAAATACGAAGAAGTTAAACACATAATGCAGGCAAGAGGCAACCGTTTCATCTGTAACATGCAGGAAGGACAGATGGCAAAACCTCGCCAACTGTGTGAATGCGGAAGTCGTATTAATAGTATTAGTAGTATAATATGACTGCCTCATCATAAGGACACTAGATCTGACTGATTTGATGACAACAGTAAATTCGCTGATAGTTTAGTGGTAGAGTTACCACCCTATGTTACGAGGCTCCTTACAGCGGCCCCGGTTCGAATCCGCCCTGCGGCCGTCTTTTAAATCATGTCATCGCTCTCTCTCGTCCCTTTAACTCTTATGATGTCCTTCAGCAATAAAAGGCCAAACATATAACTTTAAAATGATGAATGTGTTGCTTGGATGTATTCTTATAACGTGGTTTATGACAATATCAGCCTCATTCTTTCAGCTGCAATCCCGGCGGTGTAAAAAGGACTTGGGAGCAAATCAAATAAATATAAAAACATAATTCAAAGTGGTCAGTAGGCTGTACGCTGACAAAGACAAAGTCTTTCCCTCCGATGAGAATCTGTATCTCTCATAAAAAACATCGTCAGACACAGACAAAAGGGTTTTGCCGGTCTCTGTACACTCTATAGTTCTCCTACGAGACCCTCTGGAGATACGTGTCCACAGGCAGCGGTGTTTCCCCGCGTCCCATTCATTAGGCTTGTTCGGGATGGTCTTGGCTTGACTTGACTTGACTTGACTTATCACGCCGACGAGAGCTGCAGGTGTCTGAGGGGGCGGGCTAAAAGAGACGGCAGCCAAACGCCATCAAGTCGGACAACAAAGTCAACGTGACTATAGTGCTCAAGCGATAGAACACAGCAGCAAACCAAAGAGGATATGTTTTATATATATTAATATATATATATTACACACACACACACACACATACATATACATTAATACATACTGTATATATATATATATATATATATATATATACACACACACACACATACATATACATAAATACATACTGTATATACAGTATATATATATATATATATACACACACATACACACACACACACGCAAGGCAACATGTGGAAGGCATTTTTTTTCAGTATATTTGTATTATCATTCTATGTTTGTATTAAACAGACCTCACATATAATAGGCCGACTCACAGTACAATGCACAGAACTCAAAGCGACCAAAATCCATCCATCCATCCATTTTCTACCGATTTATCCTGTATTCAGGGTCACGGGGGGGCTGGAGCCGATCCCAGCTGTCATTGGGCGAAGGCAGGGTCAAAGCGACCAAAATAAAAAGGCAAATCATTTCACCACAAGGTGGCCGCCGAGTGCGGACCTGAACACACGTCATTGAACTTTTAACCAATGAGAACCATTCCGCTGTAGCGGAGGTGTGGGCAAGCCAGTTGCAGCCGTCGTGGACCGCGCTGCCAAGCGCTGCAAGAAGCGGCTCTTAAAAACTTGTTCCCGCGATGTTTTGGGCCACGTGATATGGTCGCGACCCTGTGACGTCTTTGTAGTCGGCTGCTAAGTCGGACACAATTCTAGCCATCATGCATCGCTTTCAGGATAAGCGGTAGACAATGGATGGATGGATGGATGGCTTTCTACATTGGTTTCAAAGTGCTGACTATAAGAGCTAGCTAACGTTAGCTAGCTAATGGATTTAGCTAGCTACAAACAACCTAATGGTTGGTTAGAGAGAGAATAAAATCACTATTTTAAATACTTTTTGTTCTTATTTCTTTTACTGAAAAGCAACACAAAATGCGCAGAGGAAAAGCTGTGCTCTGGCCATGGTGAGGTACCCCTCGTGGGAATGCAGTAATGTGATTGGCTGAAAACGAGGGAGGCATCGGATTGGCTACAGAGAGTTCCTTGTTGAAAAAATGCATTTGTGAATCCAGCCACATCAGGAGAGTCTCAAAAATCCACAAACAAATACAAACCAGTTCACACACAAATGCTAACAAGTTCACAAATGAAAAGCGTCTTGTAAATTCAAGTTTAACAGTTTGTATATAAATGTAACAACATACAAATATATTTTTGATGAAAATTGCAAATATTTTCTTAATTCATATATTTATGGATTTACATCACATTTATTTAGAACGAGACACATTTATGTGTGGATCAGACGTCAGGCCCTTGCGGAGGACGTAAGGGGGGTCCGCAAGGACGTAATGGCACTCCGCCACCTGCGTGGGGGGGTTACTGAGAAAAAAACGAATAAAAAGTAGAAAGAAATGTTCTTTTTATAAGTAGTAGTTGTAGTATTGGTGAAATAAAAAAGTAGAATTATATACTGTACCTCCAAGCACCCATAATGTAATTTGGCACAAAGTGCCAAATGCAACTCTGTCTGGATTTTGCCCTACAAAAACCACTGCCAAATACTCATTTTTGGGTGTTGTTTTAATCTACTTTCTACCAGTTGTTGGCAGGCTTGTAGCTGTGGCTTCATCCAGTTTTTAGGCCTAAATACCAGAGCCACAGCTAACTCTCTTTACTCAAAAATAAAAAAAAATTTAGGCGAGGCAAAAATCAGTGTTAGTAACACTTAGAGTAAATCTGACACTTGGAGAAGAAACTTCAAAGACTGTCACATTTATCATGCTACTGTTCATATTTAATATGTTAATGCTAACATTTGTCTGACCTTTCTGTTAATTTATGATTCAGAACCTTTAAAAGAAGCAGTTTTTTATGTTTTTTTGTTTTTTTTGTCTGAAGACAACATAGTTTGTGCTTGTTTATAAAACAAAGAGAGCTGTTCTATAAGAGCTGAATTCAAAGAGTGTTATGAATGGTGCATATGGCACATTGTTTTAACATGCATACGTCAGAAACAAGGAACTCTTTTACAGTATCACAACATTAAGGCAATGTCATCTTGTGTTCATGAATGTCATAGTGGTATCAATAAATATTTCAAATATGTACATTTGCATATGAGACCTTTATTTTATAATTCAGGCGTTTTAATAGAAAATGTATTTTTTACTTTCATATTTGAGGGGCCATAGATTTGATTAAGTTCATATCATTGGTTAATTTCCTCTCTTGTAATTGAAATAATTCATGGTATACTATGACTTTTTTCACCATACTATACTGACTTTCTTCATGACTTTTTTGGACACACTGTATTATGACTTTTTTATATTTCTTTTTACATGCTATGACTATTTTTTTTTACTTTTTTTGCAATGCTAAACTATGACTTTTTTTTGACAAACTATACTATGACTTTTTTAATTACTTTTTTCGAAATACTATACGATGACTTTTTTGAAATACTGTACAATGACTATTTTTTGTGACTTTTTTCGACTTACTACATTATGACTTTTTAAATGAATTTTTCGACAAACTATACCAAACTTTTTGGACTCACTGTACTATGACTTTTTGATTACTTTTTTTTTTTTTACATACTATGACTATTTTTTGTGACTTTGTCGACAAACTATACTATGACTTTTTTCATTACTTTTTCGACATACTGTACTATGACTTTTTTCGGAACTTTTTTCGTGACTTTTTTCGACATACTATACTATGACTTTTTTTTCATAACTTTTTTCGACATACTATACTATGACTTTTTCATGACTTTTTTCGACAAACTACATTGACTTTTTTCATAACTTTTTTGTGACTTTTCGACATACTATACTATGACTTTTTTCGTAACTTTTTTCGACATACTATACTATGACTTTTTCATGACTTTTTTTGTGACCTTTTTCGACAAACTGCATTGACTTTTTTCATTACTTTTTCCGTGACCTTTCTACAAACTATACTATGACTTTTCATTCATTTGTTTGACATACTGTGCAATGACTATTTTTTGTGACGATTTTCGACATAATACACTGACTTTTTTCATTATTTTTTTTGACAAACTATACTATGACTTTTTTCATTATTTTTTCCGACAAACTATAGCCTACTATGACTTTTTTCATTATTTTTTCCGACATACTGTACTATGACTTTTTCATAAGTTTTTTCAACATTATGAAAAATCTCATATTATAGAAAAAAGTCATATGTTGAAATATGAAATTTCAGCAATCAGCAATCTTATTTTCTTGTGTCCCCTTCGTGAAAAGATCCAAGCAAAATAAAATTACCATGAAAATGAAGGAAGTAACCTGACAGTTTATCATAACAGTATTCTTTAAACTCATGACCTTTAGTCTTGTGGTTCACTGCCACAGAGAAAGGCTGCCACGTTCATCATGCTACAGTTTATATGGAAAATATCAAAGCTCACTGTTATCACACAGGTCTGTTTATGATTGATTAAAACCTTTGTATAGAGTGAAAGAAGAAGTTACACTGACTTTTTTATACTTTTTTATTAATACTTTTGCATTGGTTTTCTGTTAAAATACATACATTTGTTTGTGCTTGTTTATAAAATAAAGGAAAAATACTCTTCTTGCTATTAATTTGGTTTTTATACAAAAGATGAATAGGCCTACAAAGTGTGTTATGAAATGCAGCATTATGCATATGGCACATTGTTTCAACATGCATATTTCAGAAACAAGCAAATAAACTGCTGCACAACATTATAACATTAAAGCAATGTCATCGGGACTGTTTACCAAATGACAAAACAATATGTACAAATATGTACATTTTCCCATGCATACTTTCTCTTACAACTCACGGTTTGACCAAAGATGTGTTTTTTTATGTTAACATTTTAGGTGCCATGGGTTTGGAAGCTCCGGTAATTTTCAATAAAGTAGATTGATAAAAACACATATTGAACAATTGGCTCTGCCTGTCAAGTAGGATACGAGTATTTAAATTCAGATATTGACCTCAGAGTACTGTGTGGCCTCTTCATCAGAGCTGCTGGAGTGTCTGCTGGCTCGCTGGCGTCCAGGCTTCACCTTGAAGCTCACCTGTGAATAATTGACCTCTACTTCATCCTCACTGGTGTCCGTGTCAGATTTAGATGGAGTTGGATCTCGGGCTTTGTGTGCTGTGCTGACATTCTCATAGTCCTCCAGCCTTTCTTCATTCTGAAATGAGGGGATTCAAACAGGAAACATATTATATTGCGACAGTATTGTGGCCATAGATGAACTATACAGGACATTATTTTTCTTTTCTAGAGTGAAAAAAGTCACATTACTGTAGTAGAACCACAAACACAATATAGATCAACCATCAATATGATTTAGGCATTAAACAAAATCGCCTACAACGCTGTAATTTAAAACAACTGAACATGGTGACACGAAAATAAATTTGATTATGCATTTCTGACCTTTTTAGGTTGCTTTTGCTTGGACACCACAGCATACACATCCATGTTTGACTGTTTGTTCCTAGAACAACAAATATCATCATACATTTGCTACATCATAGCACCGTTTATTGTTTAGTTTCTAATATGAAAAAACCCCAAAATGTCTCACTTTTCCTCATCTCCGAAGTATAAAGAAGCATAGTTAAGAGAATCCTCCTGTTCATGTCCAACTTGCTGTCTGATTGTTTTTGGTGCAGAAGAACCCTGGAGCAGATGCAGACAGAAGACCTCAGTGAATGTACAGTAGCAAATGAATCAGTTAATTCATGCCTTCAAATGGAAGCTGCGGGTCGTCTGGTCATTCATTGCTCCATAATACTGAATACTGAATGATTGCTGTTCCTGACAAAACAGTGAGGACAGAGCTACAACACAGTGGGCAAACAGCAAGCAACAGCTTGATCATTGAAAGACACATCCGCTTGTCTAAAATAGAGCCACGCAAACGTCAAATGCCATTACAAATGTTTGCATAATGATAAATATTATATTTGTTAAACTGAAATTGTATTTAACAAAAAAATAAAAAGAGTATCAAGTAACAAGTAACAAGTAGTATGCCACAGTAATTGGCATAACAATTTCGTAGTATAGTATTTGTCACAAAAAAACTATCAAAAGTCATAATGTTTTTTTCATAATAAATATATCACAAAAATATGTCATATGACAATACATCATAAAAAAGTAATGATAAATGTAATGGTTAAAAAGTCATAATATAATATGACATACTAACAAATCATTTCTGAAAAACAATATAGTATAATGTATAGTATGTCCTAAAAAATATGAAAAAAAAATGAAATGAAAATTGTCATAGACTATTCCATAAAAATTCCAAAAAAGAAAGAAAGAAAGAAAAAATAATATATATAGTTAAAAATCAAAAATAACGTATGTTGATTAAAAATCATTGCATGGTATGGCATATACAAATAACAGGATGGTTTGAAAGATAATACAAAATTAAATTAAAAGTATGGTATCCCATAAATAATGCATCTTTCTTTCTAAGCCCAGACTGAGTTAAACCTGACAACAAAGCTGACTCTCACAGACCAAGTAGTACTCATGACATGTACTCATAATAAAGGACCATATACTGTACTTCTTAAATCGTGATTCTACGTATTGTTCTCTTAATGAAGTTGTCGTGACTCACTTGTTGTCCGGAGGGCAGATTCACAGTGCAGTAAACACTGTCGATGCCTGAAGCCGGCCTGTGGAATAACAATGGTGAATTAAAAACCACACACATGCGATAAATGACAGGGAAGACTCTCATTGTGTCATTCGTGTCTGAGGGATCTTAAATGGATCCTTTGACTGCAGTGTGAGCGGCGGCCTCCAGCTCCCCGTCCCACAGAGTGTGCCTTGTCCTGGGGGGGTGCTGTCTTACGTGCTGTCTGGACGAGGCTGGCATCGTTGGCCATTTGGACGGTGCGGCTGCTCTCGTAAGAGGTCGTCCCTGCTCCTGAAAGGCCCCGCCATACCAGGGTCATCCGTCTGATCCCTCCACCAAGACTGAATCACACACACACACACACACACACACACACACACACACACACACACACACACACACACACACACACACACACACACACACACACACACAGAGTTGTACATCATATTGTTTGTCGAGATGTGTTCAGTAAAGAAGTAGATATCATATCACACAAATGTGTCATCACCAGAAAACCGTTGTTCGCAGTTCCTTGCTGATTTGATTTCTTTCTCTTGTGTCTGAAAACACATTAAAGGGACATGACAGAGGTTATAAAATGACCAAATCATTGATGAAACGTGTTTGTTTTCATTCTTTACCTGTAGCCCAAGACAATTACGAGAATGAGGAGCGGGATGAAAAGAACAATGAAGATGGACAGGGCATTCGTTAAGCTTCCTGCGGTTTAAAAAGAGACAGATCGTGAGTATAAAGATTTCACGTTAAAGATCACGTGACCCTTTCGAAATTCACTCACGGTCAAACAGATGGAGCGGCTCGGACGACATTTGATCGATGTCATTTTTTGCGATGCAGTAGTAGGCGCCGGGCTGATCTGAATACACCGTGTGGTTCTGATGGTCAGACACCTTCTCATCCCTTCCCCCATCCTTCACCTTGAACCAGGCGTACTGAGAGACTGGGTCGCTGTGACTGCTGCAGCTCAGCGCCACAGCGGTCGTCCCGTCAGGCCGCTGATGCTCCGCCACCCTTGTGATCTTCGTGTGTTTCGGAGCATCTAAGAGAGGGGATACAATATCTTAGTGTGCAAAGATCATACAGTAATGAAAACATTTTTTATAGTGTCTTTGGCACCCTCTGGTGGTCACTTTTATAATAGACATGTGGGAGAACGGGGAGGTTTGCTCTCCCTGCCTGAATTAGGCTTTCCATGCAAGTGCAGGGAGATCCCAGAACAGAGACAATATTTATAGCAAATGTGTTACAGCAAATGGAAAATAAAGTTGTATTTCTTTACAAAGGTTAGGTTTAGGCAACAAAAAAAAGTTAAGTTCAGGCCACAAATCCACTGACTTAGGTTTGGGGGAACAAACGCATCCTTGTTCAAAGTCCTGCATTCTTGGATTCATCCATCTGCCCACCCACACGTAGTAAGTAGTGTTTCTCAGTATTATATTATATTATACATCTCAAAACCCAAAAAAGGATAATAATTAACTTTCCATTGGCAGTGTTTTCATGCTGAGCAAAATTAAAACGATAGCATTTTGTGACTATTTCACGAACTGTCGTGAGACTGGGTTTTCTTATTCCCATTTAGTTTATTTTTTATTAGAATCTAATCCAATCTTTTTACTCTCAGACATCTCTATTTCCATATCCTGGTTGCTCTGTGCACCATCCTGAATGCATCGGTCTACTCACACTTGACTTTAACCTCAGCTTGCTGGGAGTTTCCAGTTCCAATGTCGTTTCTGGCCACACAGCTGTACAGTCCGCTGTCAGCAGGCCTGACAGACTTAAGGTCGAAGGTTGGCGTCGTCCCGATGATTTCACTCTTCCCCTCGGTCTTCTTCATCCAGGTGACGGAGGTCACCGGTGGGTCGGACCGAGCCGTGCAGCGCAGCGTCAGTGGCTGGTTTTCATTCACAACGAAGGCCGGCAGAGCTTCTACGGTCACGTCTTCGGGATGATCTGCATTTACCAGAAACACAGGACAGAAAGGAGAAGGTCTGGACATTGTCAGCTCATTAATCACAATTAAAACATTCAATAACTGTTGTTATAGAAAATATACGTGTGAATAGTAATTCCATTCTATATATTTTAATTTGAGACAGATGGAGCAATTCAAGGTATAAGTCTTGGTTCATATGTGGTGGTGGACTATATAAACATGGAAATGGAAGTATTATACATTCTGATGTACCATTACTTTAAAATTGAAGAGAAGATCATTTAATTGCTGCAAGTTTTGAGGTCATAGTTTGTGGTGTATTTTGTCACATTATGTCTCAAGGTGTCAAAACAACTGAATCAAACTTAATCATATTTCATTCAATGGTGGAGGAATATTGGTATTTAAGTAAAAGTAGTATAAATACCACACCATAAAAATACTCCAGTACAAGTAGAAGTCCTACATTTATATTTTCACTCAAGCAGTACAACCACTTTAGCAGGAAATGCAAAGAAAATGTATGAATTACTTTGATATTATATAATACTATGTACTGTTTTAATGTCTAGTTTACTCTATTTGGTAAATTATCTATAATGATGCCTTATATTTTCTTAGTTAATATGTTTTGTATGTAAACTATAAATCTTCAAAGTAACTACTGTAAATCAAATAGAAAGTATGTAGTTGAATATGGGTGTTAATCTGCAAAAAAAACAAGTTAAACCTTTTGATGAATTGATTCATTTTAAAGCTGTGCAAGATGATAGATCCACTCATTGTACATTATGATTCTAGGTCATAGATCGAGATCTGTTGCCATTTAAAATCAAGTTGTTTTTATCTTTTCATACTTGGCAATTAAATAAACAATACGTGTATGGAACCTTTGGTTTGTTTGAAGCCCCGTCGAATAACTCACATTTCACCACCAACATCCTTTGTTTGCTCGTCTCTGAACCTTTCCTGTTTTCAGCGCTGCAGGTGTAGAAACCTTTGTGGGCGGAAGTCACATTAAATGCATGTTGGAGAGTGTTGGCGGGCCAGGCATCAGCGGGTTGGGTGAAGAATGTTGAAGACTTTGATTGGAAAGTCCTCATCAAGGTGAGCTGCGATGGTGGAAAGCTTTCAACGGAGCAGCCGATGGTGACAAGCTGACCTTCCCTGACCTCCGACTCCATCGACAGCGTGGGCTCGGTGGGAGCATCTGCAGAGAGGAAGCAGCTTAAAATAGTATCCATATACATCACATATATAATACCACCCTTATAAAATACTCCAGTACAAGTAGAAGTTCTGCATTCATATTTTCACTCAAGCAATAGAATCACTTTAGCAGGAAATGCACTTTCATCAAAGTATGAATTACTTTGATATTATATAACTAGATCACGACTATTTGAATGTCTAATATCTAGTTTATACTATTTGGTAAATTATCTATGATGGTGCCTTATATTATGTTTTGTATGTAAAATATAAATCTATACTGAATAGGTCATCCATGAACAGGAGGTTGACTTATGACCTGAAAGCTGTTGAATGTAATACTAAAACCAGCAGCGTATTAGCTTAGCTTAGCTTAGCACAAAGACTGGAAACAGATGGAAACAGCTAGCCTGGCTCGGCCTGAAGGTAACAGTCGGCCAAACAGCATCTCTAAATTGCAGTAATCATCACGTTGCATCTCTTTTGTTTAATTTGGAAAGAAACTGCAGGGTAAAAAAAATCAATTTGCCATTTTTTACATGAGATTATGCGTCGGGACATTTTTAGGATTCTTCTCTGGTTGCCTGGCAACTGCTTCCCGCATAAAGAGATGCGTTCGTCATTTTGTCATTTCTGCTTTTGTGTGGTTTAAGCAAATCAACCGTGAATTGTGAGCTGTAGAAGTGATGGGAAGTGGAATCAGTTGGAACGGTTAGAAAGATCTGTTTCCCTCACTGTTGCCAATGTTATGCTAGGCTAAGCTAACCAGCTGACTCCAGTTTATATGTATTATTTAATATTGCAATATGTATCATATGGATATGAGAGTTTAACACATATTCTCGTGTAATCAAGCAACCTACCTTAAACAGACATGTTTTTAGGGGGGGGGGGGGGTTAAAGTGAAAAGAGACAAAATAATCAGCCATTACTTACAGACTACTTGAATGCACTTTTTTTCACTATCCTCCCCCGTATCGATGATGTTGGTTGCATTGCACCTGTAACATCCCTCATCTTCCCTTTTCACTGAGTCCAAACGTAGCCATTTTAACTGCGTTGTCTTGGACTTCCACTGTGAGGAGTCCAGCTGTCCGCCGCTGCGGTATCGGTACCAGGAGTAAGTCTGCGGGGCAGGATAGGCCACAGTGATACAAGAGAATATGAGGATGCTACCGACTCCCACTAACGGAAACACTTCATCATTTTTAGTGATGGAAAGGGTCGTGTTCCTCGGGGCGTCTGAGAGGAGAAAAAACAACAACTTTAAGTGAGTTTTTTAATGGCGATATACACTCTTTGACATAGATGCAGCACAAGGAGCTGTGAAACTTACATTGGACTTCAATTTTAAATGGGTTTGACTCTCCAGTCCCCACAGTGTTAGAGGCTTTACATGTGTAGGCGCCATGGTGATCGGGTTGGACATGTTCAATGACATGCGTCTGCATCTCACCAATGCGCATCCAATCTTTGAGCCAAACGTAGGCGCGTGGTTGTGGGTTGCTCCTCGTCACGTTACATGTCAAAGTCATTTTACTTCCTTGCGTAACTGTAGAAGCAGATGACCACGCCTCAACTACAGGCTTACCTGAAAGGCAAAGTGTCGATATTTCTTTATGCTGATGACACAATGATAATCAACCAAGATTGTAAATCAAATAAATTATAATATAAATATATATATATATATTACACACGCTTAAAATATAGACAATCACAAGCAAAGTACTCACATTTAACTTCGACAGTGAGGTTTTGTGATGTTTTCTCCCCGTGTTTGTTTCTAGCTTCGCAGTGGTAGTTTCCCTTCTGTGACTCCTGAATCGATCTGATTACCCACACTGCCCCTGTTCCTAGTTGCTGTCCATTTCTAAACCATGTAAAGTTGGGTTCAGGACGTCCTTTGGCGGAGCAGGTGAGAGTCATAGTTTGTCCTTCCACAACATTCTCTGGGGTTATTTTAGCCGACGTGTCTCTGGGAGCGTCTGTGTCAACAGATTTAATACGAGTCCGGAAAAATCAGTCAACACACAGCAAGATTGTTCACTAAATATGCTATAAGAGACATATTTGATTTTAGTCCGAGTACACAGTTATCTCAAGTAATCGTTTTATCCGAAATAAAACATCAGTTTTTAAAAGAAATAAAGTAATAATAATTATATTTTGTCTTAATCTGTAAAGTAACTTTTAACTAAAGGTAATGGAGTAGAAGTATAAACTGGCATAACATGAAAATACTTGAGTAAAGAAGTTCAAAATGGTAAATTAATACAGTAATACTTACTGTCCGTCACTAATAATAGTAGACATGAATATGAACTTACATTCGACAGATAAACTGATTTTCCGAATCAAGGATTTGTCTTCTTCGTTGCTTGTTTGGCATGAAAACTCCCTCCCATCGTCATTCCGGTCAGCTGTTAAACTGATGGTGCTCCTGTACTTCTGATCTGCTGTTGGATAATTCGGTCCTGTCAAACTTCTGATTTGTAGTTCTGATCGACAGGAACTTCGAGTGGAGCATGTGAGCGTAACGGTTCCATATTCCTTTACGACCGGCGGTTTCTCAAAAGTGATCAGGCATGGATTATCTGAAAACATGACAATGAGACAATGTCAGCAGCAAGTAATAAATGATCATCAATACGGTGCAGATGAATACTTTTGATAGAAGAATGAATTGATACTTTTTCTGCCTTTCTGCTAGTTTTCATATAGCATTATTAGCTAAGCTGAACACTGAGTTACAGAGGCTTTCAAACTAACAAATGCTCTAATTGATGATTTTTTGGCTTTAAAATCTAAATTCATGGAGTTGAAAAACTGAATAACAAGCTCAAGTTAAAGCTGGAGACGTGATATTCTCACTTTCCCAGTGTTTGACTGAAAAGAAAAGTCAGAATTTTGAGATTAAATCTCATAATTGTTAGACCGTTTCCACATAATTGCAGGATACAGACCTAGTGACTAAACTTAACTTAATTATTAAACCATAAGAACTCAGACTCATGTCTCCTTTAAGGAAAATACATTTTATTAATAATTTAATAAATGTTTTCATTGATGTTCTTTAAATGTGTTGTGAATTCAAAAACAGGAAATAAATTAAATCACAAATTCATTCAGCTCACATCAGATCACATCAGCCATTTTAAGGTTAGAAGGCCGACATTTTCAAAACTTGCTTTATATAAATGAGTTTAAAAGAAATGTGGACAGAACTGTTTAAATGTAACACATAATAAAGCATTAGAAGGGTGACATTTGTAGAAACGTACCTTTAGTAACAAAAACAGGCTTTTTTAAATGAGCTAGTTCTGTCAAATGTGCGTGTTTGCATCACTTGGAGACTTGACATGAATTGAATTCAAGGATGAAGCTTTTTCCAGGATATTTAAAGTGTTTAACCCCCCCCCAAAAATACATTTTTCAACCATAATTTCTGCCTCCAGACCAGTTCATCTCTCAATATTTGCATATGTAGTATTTTTGCTGTATATTCACGATTACCTGTAACTCTGAGCATCACAGGTGGTTGGGTAAACCACAACAGCTGATATCTTCCATGAAATCTGAAAAAGTAGCCTCCACTGTCCGTTATTCTCAGGTCGCAGATTAAAATACTGACTTTCTTTGAGGATGGAGAGGAACTGCTCTGATAATTGACCCAACTTGAAGAAGGAGAACCATTATATGTCACTCGGGCTGCAAAGTCAGGATCCACGGGACGTGTTGCTTCATCCGTGCTGTAAATGACGGTGCCTTTCAAAACCTTGTTAACCCATTCTGCATCCTTTACCCAAAACCAGTATGCACCAACAGTTCTAACTGAATAGCCGAGTTCCCATTTGAGTTCAATGCAGGACCCCTCTTTAGCCGTCAGACTACTGTCAGTGACTATGAAGAGGTCTTCGTAGCAAGAAACATCTGTTGGTGAAAACAAAACAGAAAAAATCAGGAAATGTACGTTTCTTTAAAGCAAATCTCATGAAAAGGTGAACATTGTTATCACATGGAAAAATAAAATTCCTACTTTTTATTATTGCCAGAAATACCAACCAGCCGACTGTCCGAGCGTTCATTTTCATGTGGCAATACATCTTGATATCTGAAACCCCCCAAACAGAATTATATTACAGTTTACATTTTTGTATCATCATAACACCATAAAACCGCTTCTCTTTTGTTGAATGACACTGCAGTGATCTCGCCTTGGTTTTTAGTTCCGCTCTCAAAATGTTTCTTCTTCTTCCTCTTCTTTTTTCTTTTTCTCACAGTTCTTTGAACGATCTGCATTTTCTTCCTCATTATTTCTCTTTCACAACTAGCAGAATGTTATTATGTTTGATGGAAAATATTTAAAAAACACAAATGTAGTTGTAATAATTGTGTTGTTCTTTTTCCTTTATCTACATCTATCTATCATCCATCCATCCATCCATCTATATCTACTAACCCAACCATCCATCCATATTGCCTTTTTTTGACATCCACTGTGTGTTTAAATCCCGTTCGTCACCTTCACCATCCATGCGTTCAACACACCAAACAGTATTTGTAGAGTAAAAATAGTACAACACATTCGTTTACAGATTTGATCATTAAAGTTTAAATTTAATATCATCAAAAGTGATTACAGCAGGGGGGGGTGGGGGGTTAAGGCTGCTAGTGTATACTTGTGGATATAACAATATGAACTTTTGCTTAATAAAAAAAAACACTACACACAGACCACCTTGAAGATGGAGATAAACCATTACAGACACATTTTTACAGTTGAATTAGGCCGTTAAATAGAACAAAATTCTTTAGACTGAAAGATTAAAAATGAATAAAAAGCTTGTTCTCACCTCAGACGATCCACTTGTCGCCCACACCATCCCTCCTAAAGTAAGAATAAGATTAAAAAAAGGAAGTTTTCACAGTTGACCTAAAATCTGGTCACATTTGCATGCCCCCCATCATGCACGAGAACACAATCTTTTATAGTTGCACTGATGAAGATGATAAAAAAAAAAAAGAATCTTCCTTCAGATTGCCTGCTGCATGCACCCTCCTCTCACTTCCTCTATTCACTTATAGTGAAAGTCACTGTTCGGGGTGGGCCAAGTCTTCAAACAGCCACTATTCGTGTGCTGACAGAATATAAACATGATCCTTTAGTCCAACTAAAACATTGTTAAAACATTACTGAACTATTCTACACATTTCTTATGTTGCAAAAAATAAATGTAAACCACACGAATCCCCCTCGGGACAAATAAACAACTCTTGAATCTTCAACAAAGAAACAGGTTTGGCTTCACTTCCCCTCCCCAAGAGCAGCGGCGGCTATCTTCCCGGCATCAGACGCCATTTCGTCGATGGCGGCGTTCAAGGCTTGCAGCATGGCGGCGAAGGAGCGGCTGGCGGAGCGGGCGTGCCTGGGCATCGCCATCTCCACCAGCGTGGACGAACCCGCGGCCGAGTCCTTTTCTGCCGCCGCCAGCCGCTTCTTCACCTCCCCTTTGGCGACCTCCACCGACAGCGCACAAGTCCGCAGCCCTTTGAGTCTGGCGGGCTCCAGGCCTCGCTGCCGCGCCAGTCGCTCCACCGATTCGTCGTCCAGACAGAGAGATAATTGCGCTTTGGTTAGAATCCGTACCGCTACGCTTGAGTCCACCATGGAGGCCACAAGGGGAACGGGGATGGCCGACACCCCGCCGGACAGCGAGGCGGCGGCCCACACTAGAGCTTTGAACGCCTCCTTTTTCTGAACCACCAGGGCAGAGGTCAGCGTCGGGAGAGCGAGGAGAAGAGCGTGGGCTCGGATCTCAGGTAGGTCTCTCCCCAAGTCCTCCAGCAGGCCGGGGAGGTCAAACCTCTCCAGGGCGGCGGGTCTCACCAGGTAGATTTTAGGAAGTGCCACACCCTGCGATGTCAGCACCTCTAGACTGGCTTTCCTCTCTCCTTCCAGCTCTTTTTCTGTGCTTTGTGCCGAAGCCAAGAGAACAAAGTACACCGTCTGCCGCTGCAGTGAGCGGGCCTCCAGGAAAACCTCCACGCTGTTGGGTTGCGGCGTCCGCGTGAACGTCACGAAGACGGCGTTGTAGCGGGAGAACTTGACTCGATCCATGTATCCCGCGGGTTCAAATGGAGAGGTGGACGGGACCGGCGGCAGGTCCCACAGGCGGAAGTCAGGGTGTTTAGGGTTCGGGTAGCTCGCCACCTCCTCCGGGGCGACCGGGGAGGGAGACGGAGCCGCTCCCTCGTCCCCGAAACCGAGGCCACGGAGGGAGTTTATGAAGGTGGCCTTTTCCTCGCCGCGGTCCCCCATCACAGCCAAGTTGATCCTGCTGATCAGGAGATCCTCCACGGCATCCTTGACATCTGACAACTTATTTTGCTCGATGGACTCTTTGAGGGTCTCAAGGAGGTTCAGGCTTCTGAGAACATCAGCCATGTCTGTGAAGACCAGAAAGATTAATGAATCCTTCATGAATATATGTAACAGACGTGATGACACATAAATAAATAAAAGTGGCAGCTTTTAAATAGTAACCTAGTTTCTGGCAAATATTATTATTAATAAAGACATACATCCAGGGTCCAATAGGAGCTGGATCAAAGAAATATAACAGAATAAAAAAAGACAGATCTGCACCCCAAGTAGCCTTCAAAAAGGGAGCTGCATGTGGATCTGAAGGTTTGTGTGTCCATTAATAAAAAATAAACACGTTGAAAATGCATTCAACACAATGATGAACACACTCACCTCCAGATCTGGAGGAGAAGCGGGGTTCAAATATTTGTTCTCGGTTGTCAAATGTTGATTCCTCTGCAGCTCTGAAGTCCCGGCGGAGTCGAGTGGATCTATTTAAAGGTGTCCAGCTAGTCGGAACATTCTAATCCTGTTAACTCAGCCTTAATCCCAAATCTACAAGCACATTCATGTGTGTGTGTGTGTGTGTGTGTAAAGATATTTTCTTCTCATGCACATTTATGAGCACATAAGTAAAAATACATGCAAACATACATTTTTAAATAAATAATAATTACCGTTACATTTACATTCATTTTTAATTATAATTAAAAAAGCTCACAATTTATAATTGCCTACAAGAATTGATTACCTTCTTGTAATTAAGGTATGACAACTAGTTGGGTGAGGTTGATACACAGAGCCTGCTAGGAGATATATTATGTTTCGATTTGCTTTCCTCCTTTAATGATGTTGCACAGAAAATACAATATGAGAAGAGAATATGAGTTTTGTTTTCTATTTGTTTGCTATGAAAGCAGTTTCATGAATTTCAGTTTCCCAGCAAACGCCTTATAGAAGTATTACCAATAAAGAGGAACAAAGTAATACTCATCAAATTGAGCGATGTATTTGTATAGACTGTATACTGCTCTCTTCTTTGTGAGGAACCCAGTATGCAAATCAGGTTGGCGTTTCAGAAGCTATTTTAGGCTCACATCCTCTCACACAATCATTTCCTGTCTTTGTGACAGCAGAAGACAGTGTTTTAAATTCAGATGTACAGAATGGAAGTTCATTTCAAATACAAAGCAACTGGACTTTTTTCAAAATGATCCAATGACCAAATGTCCGATGACATTTTATAAATTTGATGTTCCAATGGATTTATATAGTCAAGGAAGGTTTTTAAAAAATATACACCTAAAACGACAAACTGTTATGTTTACAGTTTGTTTTTGTAGGAAGTTTTAGCTTTAGAGGTGCTGGAAGATATATTTTAGAACTACACAGAGACTCCCATCTTCATGCTAAGCTAAGCTAAGCTAATTGTCCGCTAGCTCTAGCATAATGCACGGATGGTGTTGACCTTCTCATCGACCTTTTAGAAAGGTGGAGATTAACCCATAAGGTCTTACTACTGGATTGCTTCAACATGAACTTGGATCATATTTAACGAAGACACAATAGCATTCTCTGAAAGAGACTTTCTATATGCAGTAGCGGGGGTAAAATGAAATAACAGACACCTCTTCTGCTACAGGTATGCATGTTTATTTGTGTGCGAAGTAACAACAGGACAAAGCTGCACTAGCAAACATAGAAGAAGATTTTCATATAGATGGACTGCATTCATATAAGCTTTTATCCAAAGCAAACAAATCAGGGGAATATTTATGGTTCCGGGTCTTGCTGGGGATCAAACCTGCGACCCTGCAGTCACTGAGTGACCTCAGCCGCTCTGACTCCTGAGCCACGACTACACTTTTGTTTTGAACAAAAGGGCACTTTGGTACAAAAAGAGCATTTAAGCCGATAAATACGGTATGATAAACATCAGATGTCTGAGAGCTGAACTGCTTCATGCAGCTTCTCATTCTAACGGATTGATCCAGTGTTGGACACCAAAGCTGGATTTCTCCTTTTCAACGTGACGTCAACCATTCGTTTGTGAACTCCGAGTGAAGGAAGTGACCATATTTGGACTGAGTGGGAGCAACAGGTGGATCTGACGGACACAAGCAGCACCCTTACTGGATCTGGATCCATCTGGATTCTGGTGACGGTAGCTAACAAATTTAGCTTGATAATTCAAGGTCAACTTTACAGCTAAGTGTTAAAGTCATCTTAGTAGCTAACTAGCATTGGTAGCGTGGTAGCGACCTGTCAATCAGCAGGTAAGCCCCGCCCCCTAAAGCATCCCCTGCTTTCTGGTCTGGTGGACTCTAAATGGACCATAATGTACTAAATGAACATCATGCTGGATTGAAGAAGACTTGAAACTAGAGATTGAGACCATAAACTCATGTTTACAATGTTTACTGAGATAATACATCAAGAGAGAAGAAGTAAGTCATTGACTTCCATGTAATCAGACTTCTTTTTGGCACCAGAGGAGACTGCAAGTTTAAGGCACTTCAGCGATTGGCTTCACTTTTAAGTAGAAGTTGGCGCCTTGTCAAGACCCCTTTACACCACTCAGAGAAAAAGGAAATGGAATGAACTATTAATCGTTAAGTGATCCTCGGGTCTCGCTCGTTATGTCATTCACACTGGAGTACACCGCCATGTCCTCACGTCCCTCCTCGTCTTCCTCCCCTCCTGCAGACATACAGGGTTCAGTCTCCTCATCTTCCCCCATCATCACCTCCTTCCCTTCACTGTCCTCCCCACCGTTGTCTTGTCTCACATCGTCCTCTTTAGTCTTTATTTCAGCGTACTCCGTCTCTGGCGTTTCCTCTGCCCCGGAATCGAGACTCTTCCTCTTCAACAAGGAAAAGTTAATGGCGGAGTATTCCACGTCTCTCGGTTCCCCGTCACCGTCAGATCGGCCTCCTTCAGCGGCCTCTTGGTCAAAGATCCTGTCATTTTCTGCTGCTTGACCAGCACCGCTCTGTCAATTCAGAAGTTCTATACAATTTGCCAGCTGATACATGAAATCTCTACGTCATTTATTGTTTTCAGACATCACTCAACACAAAAACACCAAGTAATTCAAACTTTGCAGGGCTTCTTGCTGCAAATAGTTTATCCTTAAGGTTCACTGCCACACATTTCTATGTCTTCAATGTTTTTCATTTAAATGTTTATATTCTGATCGTCAAGGCTGCAACCAGTTCTCTCTCAGTTCTGGAGGTTTGAATTTCCGCTTGAATCGATATGGTTGGTTAGCCTATAAAGTGTGTCTGCTTTAATTTGAATTATAATTAAGATTGCTGTGCAGTCTTCTCAATCAGTGGTGTGATCTCATCACAAGATGTATCTTTGGGCGAACACTTAATCAACATTTAACGTGTAGATTAGAGCCAGCTGTGTTAAATATAAATAAAATATAAATACCAGTGGAACCGCTTGAGTCGTCACCATCTCCAGAGTCTCAGCCGTGTTTCCAGAGCGCTTCCGTTTATTTCTGGGGACAAAAAGTAATTAAACAAATGTTAACAAGCAAGAATAGTCATTCTTAAAGGGGTTTTTAAGTGTGACCGCACCTGATGAACTTTACATTACCATTACCTATAATCATGCTATGACTGCTTTGGATTTTTGATCGTGCTCTTCCAGTTTTTTTTGCTTAAAGAAACGATTCGGTTCAAACCAGTTATTTCAGTTAACAATATTACAATTAAAAAAACAGAAAACAGATTCAAGCAGTTTTCTAGTTTATACACATTAGAAACTGATTATGTTTACTGCTTTTATATCGACATAAATACATGTATATGTGCTGGTATACTGGAAGAACACATTGCCTTGGAAAATGTGTCATGTATATATTATCTTAAATCACTGGTTTGTTCCTTAATGACTTATCAATATGCCTGCTTCCCTTTTTTTATATATAAAAACAAATTAATACATAGATGCCAAAAGGAAGTAAAATAAATGTAATAAAAAGTTCACCTGCAGCTTTTTCTCAGCAAACAGCAGATGGCTGATGAAAGGAATATCCCAATGAAAAATGCAATGATGACTTCGGGCTTTATAAAAATGATTAAGAATGAGTGGAGTGGATCTGGAATGGGGGGGTAACAGACACAAGAGGGGGAGTTTCAACACTGCAGGTCAGATCAGAACAGCATTCAGACGTCTTCACATGTTCAAACTTTTAGAACTCGCCCGACAAAATGTTTATTTGGTAACACTTTAGATCAGGGAGCACATTAACCATGAAGTAGTTTCTTATTAGCATGCATATTAGTAGAATATTGACTGTTTTTAAGCCATTATAAATCACTTACTAATGCCTTATTCTGCAACTACTAGGCCGTTAACTACTGTGAGAGTTTTCCATCAATAATATCCTAATTACTGCTTATTGATAGTGAGTTAGGGAGTTGTTGTAAACCACTTAATAAGAATAAGTTAATAAGGAACTAGTTCATGGTTAATATGTGTTCCCTAATCTAAAGTGTTACCGTTTATTCTCATTATGTCGCAACAACCTGAGGCTGAAAAATCACCTTAAAAAGCCTTAAAAATACATCAACATGCGTGAAACCTTTTATTCAGATTTAGCTGAGGATGCTTCAATTCTAAAAGTAAGGTAAAAGTCATAAGGTTGTCTTTTAGTTTCACCAACCGTCTTGTTTGTTCTCATTTCTCCTGTCTGTGATGCAGCTGCTGCCGACACACTGCCCTGTGGTGGGAGCTTTTACAGAGACTGTGCTGCTGCTGATGGTTGACACGTCAGTCACATGTAGAGCATCTTTAAATGAGACAAAATCACCCAGAAGCCTTAAATATATAAATAAAGGTATTTTGGTGTGTTTGTTTAAGGGGAAACAACAAATATATTAATATTAAACAGTGAGCATAGAAAACCACAAAACACAAGACAAGCGGTTGACCTCTAGACGAGTTAAACTCTTTCTAAGATTGAATGTTTCACCTCAACTTGAGATATTCATAGTTGAGTTTGAGGCTAGGAGAAATTTACAAACTAAATATTAAAGTTAGTCTGCATGCATTTTACGGATATTCAGTAAAGGTCGTTCTCTGCTCTGAATGACTCAGCGACGTGATGACGAGGAATACAACTCCTGCAAATCTTCTGTATAAGAACCGTTTCTTCATCACTGTTATGTTGACTTATTTCCTGAAGGTGTTGTTCAGTCTCACCCTCCTTCACGCTGTTATTCTCAGGGATTAGGACGTCCTTTGCATCTACGAGACAAAATTATACTTAATTACATCCCAAAATGCATCAGAATTAACATATAAGCAAACATTGCAGATCCAGAGAGTTAAGTGAGATTAAAGTGTGCCGTACTCACAGGTCACACTCAGAGTCACCGTCTCCTCTGTGGTGATGCCGTTTGTGAAGCCGACCTTACAGGTGACGTTGGTGCCGTGGTGTTTAGCTGAAGGGTTAAAGGTCAGGTTTGAGCTGTGTCTCTGTGCGACGGCAGTCAGATTCTCCGTCTTGAAAGCGGTGAGGTTTCCTGTGATGTGACGGTCCGTCTCTCCGGCTCCTCTCCAGATCCAGGTGATCTCAGGAGCCGATCCGGAGCAGAGACCAGGAGCAGTGCAGGTCAGCGTGGTCTGCTGGCCCTCCATCATCAGAGGAGGAACCGTCACCGTGGGCTTCTGGGTCAGACCTAATGGGGAGAGAGCAGTCTGAAGGTCACTTTAGTTTATTTAGAACATGTAAAATAAAAAACTAACAATAACAAATGAAGTGAACAATACAAACATTATGAGCAAATAAATAAATAAGATAGGAAGAAGTTTTCATTGGTCTGGTTCTACCTCGTCTCCATAAATCAATTAACACAATTAAATAATATTTATTTACACAAACAACGACCCCGGTGCCCTTATATACAACCCTAATATCCCATATATATATATATATCTTAAATAATGACTTCCTCCTGCCTTAAATTGATTCATATGTAGACTTTGCTCCACAAATTCACCCCACAAATTGAAATGCACACTCTTCAACATGCACATTTGATAAATGAAATGTTCCTCTTAAATTATAAAAACCCCCCTCTCTTAAATTAGAGCCCAAATAATCTGACACTTAAACATTACAATGGGCATGAAATAAGAGTCACAAGAACTGCTGCAGTTCCTGCTGGATGCCCACAGAGGTCGACAAAATGCCCTTTTTTGTTGCATTTCTTCATACCTTTAACGGAGACAGTTTGACTGGATTGATTTTTTGTCGAATCAACAACTTTGAGCCGATACGATCCGGAGTCCGACTCAGTGAGGTCATTGATGATGATGCTGCAGTCCCCTCGAGTCACGTCAGGCTCCAACGGCGACACTCGTCCTTTGAAACCAGACTTAACCTTGTCTTTCTTGTCAGAGTGGAATATGATGTCTGAATCCTCACACTTTCCTTTAGTTGGTTCACATTTCTGCCAACGAAATTTTATGTGTGCAGACTTGTTGGTAGAAGTGAAGGAACACGGTATCACCACACAGAGTCCGGCCTCGGCTGTTATTTCTCCTTTACTAAGAGTGATACACAAACCGTCAACACAGCGTTCCACCCCTATCGGAGCATCTGTTAATGGAAGCCGAGAGACATAAATAATTAGATTAGATTAGATTAGATAGTCCTTTATTCGTCCCACAGTGGGGAAATTTACAGCGCTACAGCAGCAAGACAGTAAAAAATAAGGATAATAAATAATAAACATGCATTGACAAGAAAAGTACAATATAAAAAAGACATTAACACTAAGACTATATAAAGAAAGTTAAATAAAGTAGAATGTATAATGTACATAATAGACAAATTCCAATAATGCATTGAGAATAAACCACATTTAAATAAATGATGAAGAAAGGCTGCTTTTTGTTTTACTTTGCTTGGACTTTTAACATAATTCCTTCACCCATAAGTCTTAATTGTTGGCATGATAATAAGATTGTAATAAAGATGTATACCTGTGTTAGCAGCTGTGCGTCTCAGGCAGAAGAGCAGAGTCGCCCAGATGAGAACAAACATCCTGATTAAACCACTGAGGCCGTCAGTCTGTGCTCCTGTCGGGGGGAACAAGCCGTTTAAACATTTTCATGTTCCAGGTGATGAAACCGGAGCAGAGCCGCCTCCACGGTCGACCTCACATATTTAAATACACCATGATACAGGATGTTGCATGTTCATGTGGTGTAATCATGTTGATTCAGGGTTAAGCAGTAGTTAGTCAAGAATGACTTCTACTCATCATTCTTTTTAATCGATCAGATAAAAGTTGTTTGTTTTTTTTTTACCTCTTTTTGTCTTGTTGTCCTGCTCCTTCCTCTCCAGTCATCTCTGCTCAGAACTGAGTCTTCCTCTCTTCCTCTTCCTCTTGTACTTCTTCCTTCTTAATGCAACAACAAGTTTCCAGGAAGTTTCTCTACACACTGCTGGCCCTCCCACACTCTCAAAAAGCTCCAAAATGAATGAATGAATGAATGAATATATATATATATATATATATATATATATATATATATATATATATATATATATATACACACACACACATTTAAGAATTAAATTAAACACGTCTTGTTTATTTTTTTAGATCATCTTCATGACTGTGAAAGGGAGAAGAAATTCTGAGAAAGGGGAAGTACATACAGTATGTGTTCTTGTCCGTGTTAAGAAAGTCACTTATCTTTTACATTGTGTAATAATGATGGTCAATTGTCCAAGATATCAGTCATTACTTTAATTATTGATTTATTCATGTACAACTCCCTGGATTAAGTGCATTAAATGCCTGCAGACAAAAAAAAAAGTAGTATTTCTTTGAATCCTAGTTCTTAATTCACTGCAGCTGCCTCTTAAACATGTAGAGGTTATTTTTAAGAATTTAGTTTGAGTGGTTTATTGTGACACATCTTTACAATTAATCAGAAAACCCTGAAGCATTTAAACCTTTCCTTATATGGCGTTGCTGCAGTCTCTCTAAAAGGTGCTTGACAGTAACTATATTTAGCTTCTCTGTGCGTATTGAACGCTCACTACGGACCCTTTACCAAGTCGTGTTTTCTGTTTTCGGTCAAGTTGACTCCTGTAACTCTTAAAAAAGGGAAGTCCTCTGTGACTTCTTAAAAAAAGAGCATTGATGGTGCAACAGAGACACATTGGACCAAACATTTTATCAGTTTGACAAAAAAATAAATACAATGAAAAGTAAGATGTTTAAAAAAAACAAAACGAAATATCAGCGTTCTGAATTATATCCAAGCATGGGAAATGAAGGCGTAGATTCACAAGTGCAGTCATGCTTCATGCCAAATGCTCACATCAACATGCTAACACAGTTCCAATGATGATGCTAACATGCTGATGTTTATGTACCATCAACCATGTTCATCCTCTTAGTTTAGCATGTTAGCATGATGCTCATTGGCATTGAATGCAACGTATACAGCTGAGGCTGATGGGAAAGTCATTAACTTCCATGGTATTTTACATTTACATTCAGGGCATTAAGCAGATGCTTTTGTCCAAAGCGACTTACAATAAGTACATTTGTCAAAAGAAAAGCTGTTCAGCAAATATACCTTAAGTACAACAGTGCTATGATCAACGTGCTACAGGTAAGAACATGGAAGTGCGGTTGCTAGTGGGTCATGTTATGCAGAGTGGAGGTGAAGTCTGAACAGGTGAGTCTTGAGCCTTTTTCGGAAGATGGCAGTGACTCTGCTGTCCTGACGTTGGTCGGGAGTTCGTTCCACCACTGAGGACCAGAACAGAGAAGGGTCTGGACTTTGCTGAGCCACATTTGTTTAATTTCAGCGATGGTGGTACCAGCCGGCCAGCTGAAGTAGAGGAGCGAGGTGCTCGCTTCGGGGCGTGTGGTTTGACCAGTGTTTGAAGGTAGACGTGTGCCGTTCCATTGATGGCCCTGAAGGCCAGTGCCATCGTCTTGAATTTGGTCTCATATTGAAGGTGACATTTTGATACATCCTCTGGGGAACATCAATGTCTGTACAACACTTAATGAGAATCCGTCCGATAGTTGTCGAGATATTTCAGTCCTAAAGTCAGACGACCGACCAACGGACGATGTTGCAACACTTAGAAGCTGAAAGAGGGACACCTCTCCTTTACACAGGGGGACAGTGAAGGTTACATTTTAACTCGGGTGCCATTAAGTAAGAAGTTATCTGGGTTCACCAGAGGGACAGTTTGGCACATGCTATTCCTGTTGAAATGAGACGTCTCAAACAAGAGGACGGCAGCGCTTGCCTCTTTGCATGCCACTGCAGTAACGGTGGCATCAACGCTTTCAGAGACGGGGGTAAATTGGAAGGTTTATGAACCCGCTGAGTGACAATAAAACGGGAAAAGAGAAATTCTGTCCAACTACCAACCCTTATCCAATCCTCGGTCCCTTCAGTTTTTGACTCTGGTTGGATGCGGCGTTTGAAAGATCACCGCCATTAGAAGCTTCTTGCGGGACGAAGAAAACAATCAGTTTACGACCATCAATCAAGTAAAGAGCAAAGAAAGTTCATCCTTGAGCAACACTCCTCATATGTCTCCCATAATGTCCTTCAGGTTGGAGTACACCGCCATGTCCTCCTCGGCCTCCTCGGCCTCCTTGACCTCCACCTCCTCGGCCTCCTCCTCCTCAGGAGCACAAGGATTTGCCTCTTCCTCCTCCCTGATCATGGCTTCCTCCTCTTTGCCCTCCAACGCATCACCTTCCTGTGCACCGTTGTCCTGTCTCTGCTCTTTCACCTCGCTCTTAATTTCAGCGTACTCCGTCTCTGTCGTTTCTGGCTTTTTCGCTGCCTCCCTCAGGTTGTTCCTCCTCAACGCGGTGAAATCGATGTTGGCGTACTCGACCTCTTTTGGGACACCGTTGAGATCAGGGGACGCTTGCTTCGCGGACGCACTTACTCCGTCTTCTTCGACCGCCTCCTGGTAGTAGCTCTGATCCTCTTCGACCGCTTCGTAAGTATCTATCTGTGAGGGACAACATCATGTAAACGACTCATTCGGCACCTGCTGCTTTTGGACAACATGCGAGGCGTTTCTATCTGACATATTTCGTTACTGAAAACTATTTCCTTCAAGTTGTACCATCTTGGAATGGCTGTAATTCAATGGTATCCATTCAAGTCTATGCAGTTTTTTCAAAAATGACCTTAAAGCATGTTTTTGGAGATACTGTAATCCATCCAAATATATATCTGCATTTATCAAAGTAAAATTACTTCAATCAGATCTGTCTGTATATAAAAAAATCTGACACTTCTATTAGTTCAACTAACCCAAACTCATCCATATGTCCCCTGAAAGCGTCTTTTCTGCAAATCGATAAATGGTCAAACCCTTGACTAAAGTGTGTCTGACTGAAATGTTAAACACGGAAAGCCACATTTAAACATATGATATATTGGGGATGGTTGTTTTGACTAATATACAGATATTACTAGATGAATGGATATAAATACCAGCGGATCCTCTTGACTGGTCACCAACGCCAGAGTCTCCACCACATTTCCAGAGCCCTTCTGTTTGTTTCTGGGTAAAAGAAAAAAAGCAAATAAAATCAGCTGCATATTTAAATGTATGTATAAAGAATATTCACGAGGAAAACCAGAAATTAATTCTTTATTTATTTATTTAATAGTGTACCTGTGACACTTCTTTGCTGCAAGGAAAATGGCCGCAGAAAGAAGTACTCCGATGAAAAAGGCAATGATGACTTGCAGCCATGAAATCGTTGAAAGTACTTCTTCGAACTGAACTGCAATAAAGAGGAACAAAGAGGAGGTAAAAAAAAACATTCTGCTCATCTACATGCAATCATTAATTTCCTTTTGACAGCTTGCCCAGTGGTTGTCCAAATAAAAAGGTTGCAGTAAAACAAATGAGGTACTAAACGATGTGATAAACCTGCGGTCTACTGACAGCTTGGAGAACACGTACCATCTTTCTCTGGCTCGTTGTCTCTTCGGATGGTCAGGCTTTCTATCGCTTCTGCATTCCCGTTGCTGCCGAAACATTCCACGGAAGTGCCGTCGTGATCTTTTACAGCCAGAGTGGCGGTGCTGTTGACTGTGTGTTTGGACACGGTTGTGATGACAGAGTACTCGGTGGGTTTCTCCAGCATCCGCCACTTGATGGTGGGTAGAGGAAAGCCCTCGCTGATGCACACGCAGGTCATGACCTCTGACCGGGTCACGCAGCCGGAGGGACTTGAGAACATTGATAACCCTGCAAGCAGAAATCATTCAACAGTCATCAACAAAATGTATCGTGTAAATTCAAACTTCCTCTGAGGGCAGTCTACGTACACGTCACGGTGACATCAGCAGATCTGGTCAGGGTCGTGTCCAGGTGTTGCACTGTACAGATGTACCGGCCAGAATCTTCCACCGACACATTGGGGATGACGAGCGTGGCCGACCCAGTGTGGTTCTGCGGCTCAGTGTGGTTCTGCGGCTCAGTGTCGTTGTACGGCTTTGGGTCCGAGCCGAGTTTAGTCCATGCGACGTGAGACGGAGGGACACTCTCAACGCTGCAGGTTAAATTCAGGGCGTTTCCCTTGGTGACGGTCGTGTCGCCGGCGATGACAGGATTCTTCACATCTGTGAAGAAAAATGAAAAACTAAATATTTGAGGTTGAGATAAAGAGGGTGGAAACAGATGGTTTTTGTTGTTGTTACTGCATTCATGCATTGTCTCATTTTAAAACAACCACCAGAGGGCGCCAGTGGATTTCACAGACAACAAGTGTTCATGCTTCTAAATCTTTGGATCCAGTCTGGCTGAGAACCAGATGGAAACCTTTCATTTCATTTAAACACACCTTAAAGGTTGAGTAGGTGATTATATTCAGAATCACGTTCTGTTATATTACTTGGAATCCTCATATCATACTGACAGCAATGAACAAATTAAATGCTTGGATTAAATATATATATATATCATCTGTGGCAGGACTGGAAAAACCCCGTCCAATCAAAAACGTTGGAGAAAATCCAAACCGTCGATTCTCTGACGTTGTCAGTTTGGTGATGCGTTCAAAGTCTCTGTGTTTTTTTCAAAATGACCTGCTCAACCTTTAACATGGTCCCACATATGTATGAAGGTGCAGGTAGTGGATTTAAAAAGCCTATTTTTCTGCTCTTAACATAATTTCACCTGATGACAAAAACAGAAATGCAACTAGAAAATATTTACAATGTACTTACATATGACTGTTACATCAACAATTTTCATCAGGGTTTTATTCTGATATTTTGCTGTGCAGGTGTACACTCCAGAATCTTCCGTCGTCACTTTCCGGATGAAAACGGTGCTTGTTCCACTTTCTTCCTGCGGGAAGGTCTCAGTGCTGTTCTGCAGATCTGTTAAAGGGTCGTTCTGCAGATTCGATTCCGTTCCGTTCTGCATGTCTTTGTCGGGCGATTTCGTCCACGTGACGAGAGATGGAGGGAAACTTTCAACGCTGCACGTCACATTCAGAGACTCACCCTCCTTCACGCTTGTACGCCCAGTGATTTTAACTTCCTTCACATCTATGAGGGAAAATAACACACTGTATTATATGCAGTGTTAGGGTGTAACCCAAAGAAAAAACCCGAGATCACATCTCTGAGTGAACATTTTAGAGAAATGGGAATTAAAGTGTGCCGTACTCACAGGTCACATTCAGAGTCACCGTCTCCTCTGTGGTGATGCCGTTTGTGAAGCCGACCTTACAGGTGACGTCGGTGCCGTGGTGTTCAGCTGAAGGGTTAAAGGTCAGGGTTGAGCTGTGTCTCTGTGTGACGGCAGTCAGAGGCTCCGTCTTGAAAGCGGTGAGGTTTCCTGTGATGTGGCGGTCTGTCTCTCCGGCTCCTCTCCAGGTCCAGGTGATCTGAGGAGCCGATCCGGAGCAGAGACCAGGAGCAGTGCAGGTCAGCGTGGTCTGCTGGCCCTCCGTCAGAGGAGGAACCATCACCGTGGGCTTCTGGGTCAGAACTAATGGGGAGATAGCAGTCTGAAGGTCACCATTCACTTCCATTAGAGCTTAAATAATCTGATATTTCGTTAAACATTTCAATGCGGTAATAAGTAGTGATATCATTGAGTCTATGATATAAGTACATTTAAGTGACTACGCCCACTTCTTATATACTGTCTATGCCATAGACTGTTGTGTCCTTCATTGGTTTGCGGACTACGGCTTTGAAGTCTCAAGTTCGGCATTTTGGCCGTCGCCATCTTGCAATTTTAGTGAATGGAAGTAGGCTCATCTTCTCAGAGACTTCCATTCAAACGGATTTCGTCTTGCAGCCAGAGGAGTCGCCCCCTGGTGGCCAGCAGAGAAAATGCAAGTTTAAGCCGCTTCACAATTGGCTTCACTTTTCAGCACTCCGAGTTAAATCAGGAACCGCTGCAGTTCCTACTGGTTGCCCGCAGAGGTCGAAAAAATGTTGAAAACATTACTTCACGCTCCATTAAGACATACAACAAAATACGTTATGATGAACATCATCACTTCTTTGTTGTAGCACTTCATACCTTTAACTGAGAGAGTTGCTCTTGGAGAGAATGTAAATCCATCTGGAGAGCTCCCCAGTAAACCATTAACTCTGAGCTGATATGATCCAGAGTCCGACTCAGTGAGGTCTTTGAAGATGATGCTGCAGTTCCCTCGAGTCACGTCAGGCTCCAACAGCGACACTCGTCCCACAAATCCAGACTGAACTTTTTTAGTGTTAGTGTGCAATATAATGTCTTGATCACCACACCTTGCTTTAGATGGGTCGCATTGGTACCAGACTACATTTTGGGGTGTAAAGCGATAATTAGTACTGAAGTAACATGGTATAACAACACAGAGTCCCGCCTCTGCTGTTATCTCTCCGTCATTAAGAGTGATACAGAATCCAAATGTACAACTTGTTATTCCCTCCACTGATGCACCTGATAATAGAAACAGTGAGACAAAAAAACAGGGTTATTCACATTTTGACAACACACCATGAACATTAATAAATAATGGAGAACACTGTTAGTAGTATGTGAATGTCTGCTGTGAGCCGGTGTTGTGCCAGTGTAGGTATCCCCGACAGAAATTGTTTCCCCTGGCTGCGGTAGCGCGCATTCATTCAGGCGGAAGCCTGAAGGCGGAGCAACAGCGTTATGATTTTATTCTTTTGTACGTCTTAACGTTGTACAAGTACTGAACGGCAAAACGAAGGTAATCATTTCCTCATGTGATTTGACATATAGCACGCTGTAATTCAAGTCCTGGTATGGAATTTGTCGAACTAAATATACGTCAATATCCAAAATCAAGACCACTGTGATTGTTTTCTGGCTTCAATTACGTCTATTTAAGCTACTTCACTCGAAATGTACTATAGTAGACAGATGAAGTCTGAGCATCAAATGATTTATTTTGTTTGTTCTTTAGATACTACTCTATAACCTCTGTGATTATGAGCAAGTTACTTCTCTTATACACAAAGTTATGGGGGGGAAACAGATTATTTCAGACGTTTACATGTCTGCCAGAATTTGTATCCACCCTCAAAATAGACAGAGGAAGTAGCTCCCGCAGCCAGGGGAAACAATTTCTGTCGGGGATACCTACACTGGCACAACACCTGTACCAAACCAACTCCTTGATGAGGTCGTCTACTCTGCTGATCAAATCTTAAATGTTGGCACGATAGCATGATTATCATAAAGATGCATACCTGTGAAAGCGATGCTGCCCATCACAGAGAAAAGCAGATTCGCCCAGGTGAGGACAAACATCCTTGATGATTTGAGAAGGTCGGTCTGGACAAAGTTCACACTGAAAGTCCGATAAAACATAAGAGGAACTGAACCAAAGGAAGCTCCGAAGCTGACATCACAGATCTTATTACAGGATGTGGCACGTTCGGTTATTCCGCGGTTGCACACTTCACCGCGGGGACTTTTACTCCGATGACATTTGTTACGGTGAAGCACTTTGTTTGCGAAAGATGTGATAAACTGTAAATGAGCCCTTCTACAATGATTGGGCCTCCTGAGTCTTTCACCGAAGGCACCACCAACTGTGACAAATACAAATTCATCTTTAAAGGTCCACCTTTGCTTGACCAGCAAATCCAGTCATGTCAAAAGGCTTTTTTTTAAATTAGTTATTTAATTAGTTCATCAGTTCGACAACTTAACTTCTATTTCCAGTCCAACATGATAGTTTAAAGATAGGAATGTTGTGATTTACCTCTTTGCGTCTCGTTCTGCTGCGTCTCTCCACCGTGACCTCGGCCGAGTTCTCCTCTTAACGAGTTCTTCCTCTTCTTGCCTTTTCTATTTCTGACCTCTTTATGCAACAGCAAGTTTTCAGGAAGTTTCCCCACACAGTGCTGAGCAACATCTCGCCTCTCCTTAGACCGACTTCTATATCTTGCATTATATATCTTATTCTTTCATACATCTCCTCTTTTATGCTTAAGATAATCTCTATGACAACGAAGTAATGTGAAAGTTTTTGATTTCTTGAGAAACCAACAAAGTACAAGCACTGAACAAATCCCTTATTTCTTTCTTTTAAGTCTTAATATTTGATGATAATAAGCGACGCCTACAGCCTAAAACCAAACGAGTAGTTTTAGTCTTAGACAGGGTGCGAGTTACGGGGGAGCAGGGGGAGCCATGGCTCCCCTGGTGGCCACCTGAGCTCCCCTGGAAACATGATTTGTGAAATTTGGGGGGAGCTCTAAAATATTGATATGATTGCCAAATTAATTATATTTTGGCCATGGTTTTCCCTCAAAGGTGTAAAATAAGAGAAATAAAATTGTATTTTTAGTTCGTGATTCATGAAAAAAGTGTTGCCTGCTTGCACGTCGGAGGCGCTTGAAGCGTGGGGCGCTGTATTGTAAATAATAGGCTATTGCCATATTGTTCATGGTTGGTGCCGCTGGCTGCTCTTATCGCGTGTTTGGCTCTGTGATGTATGATGTGATGATGATCGATCGGGGTGTTTCATGTAAATATTGTACATAGACCTATGGTGTGCGTGCAACGGATTTTCTCTTTATAATAGGCATATGCTGTTGCTATTAATGACAGGATCAGCATTTAAACTTTGCCCCCCTCAAAAAAAAAAAAAAAAAAAAAAAGATCGCCCGCCCCCAGCCCCGGCTCCCCCGGACACCGTGGTATAACTCGCACACTGGTCTTAGAGTATTACAATTAACTTGTGACAGATGAAGTACACCGAGCACCACAGTCATATAGAAAGTATCTGCTTCCAGCTTTTCCTCATTAAAACTGCACGCGTCTTCGGAAGCACTTCTGCATATTTGTGTTTTCTCTCATTTTATTGTGGATACGGTTCCAATGTACCGACATTCCTTTGTGTTCCCCGTATCTCTGACAACTTCCTGTTTGTGCTACAGGTGATTATGTTCAGAAACACTTTCTGTTATATGACTTGAAATCCTCGTAACATACCGATAGCAATGAATACATTAAATGCACTTACATGAAAAAATAAATGTCATCTGTGGCCGTGACAGGACTGTAAGAACCCCGTCCAATCAAAAAATTCAGGCCGGAGAAAATAATTGGACGGCCTGCCTGTCTGTACTGTACCTTTAAGGTGCTCGTAGCTTCTTTTAAGGAAGAACTGGCTACAGTTTGATCCCGATCATTGTCTGAAGCCTCACACAGATTTAGTAGTTATATCAGGAACTGCTGCAGGTCCTCCTTGTTGCCAGTAGAGGGCGACAACACATCTTTTTCGTCCCACCAGGGGAAAATAGTTTTGCAGCCAGGGTTCACACACAAACAAAATACAGAAAACCACACCGACAGATCTTTACTGGATGTATTTGGTGTATCTTCGTACCTTTAACAGAGATGTGCTCTTGTTGAGGATGCAAATCCATTGAATATCAATTTTGCGAAAACTACTAACTCCGGGCTGATACGATCCAGAGTCCGTCTCAGTGACATCATTGATGATGATGAATCTGCAGGAGTGAACCCAGGCTTGACTTTGTTGTTCATGTCAGAATGGATAATAATGGCTGAATCATCACATCTCTGTTTCGATGGTTCACATTTCTACCAAATTTTATTTCTGGGGACATTTTCAGGGCGGAACTGTTGTCTCCACCGCTGATACACCTGTCAATGCAAACAGTGAGACAAAAACAGGAAATGAGATATCTCACAGCGGTTATCATCAGCAATAAAACATAATCTCATAATAAAGATGCATACCTCTCATGGAGATATTCTCTCCGTCCACAGGACAAACTTTTGTCTGTGAAGCAGAAACATTTTATACAGAATGATTATTAGACAAAACAGGAAGTATATATATATATATATATATAATATATATATATATATATATATATATATATATATATATATATATATATATATATATATATATATATATATATATATATATATATATATATATATATATATATATATATATATATATATATATATATATATATAACACTTCCGGTGATGGTGCTTTCGAGGAACAAAGAAAAGACATGAGAATCAGACAGCTGTTTGTTTTCTATCAATAATCAACTGTTTCCAGTTTGTGTTGTTTTCATTTTATTTATGGATTTGCGTGGAACTGAAGACAGATGAATTTGCTTGAGGCGTGAAAGACTTGTTTAAAATAAAAGAGCAAGCAAACTACATCATTGCAGAAATTCTACTGTTATTAACTAACAGTGGAAAACCCTGATCTGAATTATTGTGTCAATCATATACAGAATATAGAAGAAAAGAAAGAAATCTCCATCATGATAATTATGATCACCACAAAGTATAGGACATACACGTTTGCTTTACAACACACATATGATAAAATATTAGGTAAGGCATATTTATACTTCAAAATACTAGAATAAAAAATAAGAAAAATAAATAAAAACCTCTCAAAGACAGGATCTGGTTATTGACTTTGTGCATACAGGCAATTTAAGAATGCTAGCCAGCATGTGCATCATGAAGTCAACAGAACAAGGTCTTAATAAAAGGCTTATGTGAGTCACAACAGCTGGCTGGAAATAGCTTTGATTACATGTTCAGAGAACTGCATTTGTATAAATATATCTACAGTAATTCATTCTGACTTTTTCTATCAGATTAAACACAAATTAACTCATTTGTGTGTTAACATTTGTACGATAGGTGTTTCATTTTAATAAACACGACGTGAGGAATAAAGATATCAGCCGATAATGAGGCAACGGAAGTTTTTACGGTTGGGAAACATGCAGCAACTCGTCTGTTGCAACAGGCATGAGAGCGACGGCGATGCCTTTACGTTGCAGAGCATGTAGGTTTGTAAGATGACCCTTTGGATGTAAAGTCAGGACATCTCAGTCTTTGCTTTATTCTTTTTTTAACGCATTCTCTTCATTTAATGGAAGTGCAATATTAATACTTATAAATCCCTTTAAATGGTTGATGTTTCTCACTAAACTCATATTAAGACAATGTTCCCTGAAAACACTTCCCACACTGGCCTTTTTATCCATAATTTAAAACTTATACGTGTCAAAACAGTCATGCAGGGGTTTTTCCTGTACATACTGGCATCCATTCAATCAATATACATCTTATTAATAATATATTATCGACACCATCGTTATCAAGTTAGACTATTAGTGCGTTTTGATATTACACAGGTTCATCAAATGTCTTTGAATAGCACAACCAGCCGGCTCGTCAGCATCACACCTTCTTTTTTTTTTTTTTGCCGTCGATGCAACCTCGTGAGAGCGAAGCATCAAAGTGATGTGATGCCTGAACTTCCCGCGGACGCCAGGGACGATCGGCGATCAGCGTCCTACGACCTTTCGGCACGATTTGAACACACACACACACACACACACACACACACACACACACACACACACACACACAGACACGCACACACACATATTGTCTAGAAGAGATAACACTTTGGCCACTTGCGCTCAAACGTGTTGTGCTTTAGGTTTTTTCAATCAGAGAGCTAAAAAAAAGGGAGGGGGAGGAAGTAGAAGATGAGACATTTAGCGTTGGCGGGAAAATCAACACATTCTTCAGATAATTGGAAAACGCTTTAAAAAAAGGAGCAGTGAAACTGGACTGCTTGAATTAACAAAACCTTTCCAAATCATCATCAACACGAGGCCAGTGAAGTTACAGCACACATGGCTTATCTTCTGGGGATGTCATGAACACAGGAAGGAGAGGAGAGAGGGTTTGCTCTCTGATGACAGACAGTAGATACAAGGGATCAACAAAGCTCCAACCCCGATGCTTCGACTGGCAGCAGACACGGTGACAGTTACATGTGAATGACAAAGCAACAAAAGAAACACGGTCGCTGCACCTTTTAGAGCCCATGTACTACAGTGGAGGCTAGAAACGTAGTTTACATCTGTCCAGTGGGTCACGCTCGGACCACAAAGAGTTCCAGTTTCCCAAATGATGGTGTGATGTGTAGGGGGGCATCCGATGGAGGAGGGGCAGCATGAGGGAGGGGGAGTGGTACATTATATATACGACAAATCTGAAGAAATCTAACAGGGCAGAACATGTTTGGGGCTGCCACGGCGTCTCGCGTAGCCGAGGGATCAGGGAAGGATCGCGATTCATTTGGCTTTGATTTCCGTGTAGTTGCTGCCATCATCCCCCCTCCCTGAGGCCCCCTCCCTGGGCCTGGCGCCGATAAACTCCAGAGCAGCGTAGTTCAACTCTTGCCTCTCCAGTCCTGCCATAGAGCCCACAGGTGGATAATCCCCGTCTTCTCCCTGCAGACAGAAGGGACTAATCAGACGAGTGGCCAGGTGCCGGCGACACCTCCGGGGCGACAAAGGGGAGAGCGCGACAGACAACATAAAGAAAAGATGTTAGTGGTTACTGGTCGGACAACTGACTGGGAGACTATGGGTGCATCCCAACTCTCTTAAGTTGCATCCACGCAACGTCGGAGCCCCTCCCACTCCGACGCACGGCGAGACGTAAGGAAACCACGTGGAGAGGGAGGGAGAACTCGTTTCAGCTGATCACAGCTGGATCAGCTGATCACACCTGGATCACATGTCAGTTGGATCTCACAGCTGCAGAGACTTTTGATGGCGTCTGTGTCTGAACTCCTGTTACCCGTTGAACAAACATACATGAATAAAAGCCGGTGTTCTGTATTTCTACTGGCAGTAAAAAAGTTTATATTATTTATCTGGAATTTGCATATGTAGTTGTTGATATTCTGATTGCGATTTGGGTCTTTAAATTTTACTATTAATATTTCTACTGGAAAATATGAATGAGAGTAAATGTTTACATTTAATTCAGGAATTATCAGCCTCATTTGACTGAATATGACAATAAAGTATTTCTTGCTGACTCTCCGATTATAATTATATCCATAATAAAATTTAAAGGGGGAAGTAACAGATCATCACAAGAGAAATCTTTCTTATAAATAATAAAGATATTTGTGTAACTGTGAATATGACTAAAAAAATGCAAATATACATATATAAAACTTGTAGTTAACTAAATCAGTCATCTGTCTCGACTCCAGTGATGTTGAGATGTATCAGATCAGTCCCATCAGCTGCATCGTCCAATCAATAACTGATACGTTCTAGATGGCGGATCAGAGCAACTTCTCGGTGATGAGCGAAATAAGAGACTTGGGATGAACCCGAGATGTTTCGTGTTAGTTGGGTAATTAGTGTTAGCGATGAGGCAGCCATGCAGAAGGCAGAACCGTGAAAACAAGCGGCAGTACACAGAAGCTGATATGCCAGGAGATGCATCTGTCACTGAGGCTTGTGTTTTTAATGGGGATTCGTTTAGGAACCTTACCGTAGTCTCCTCTAGAATGGAGTTAAACTTTGAGCCCAACAGCTCTGTCTTAAGCTGTGCGAGAGTTAGGGGAGAGAAAAAACAGACAGAAAAAACGCAGAGAAGCGATGAAAGCAAGAGAAAACAGTGTGTGGAAAGGTCATGGGTGGAGCTTGGACTGCTAGTGGGAGAGACTCGTTTTCAGAGGTCAAACTCGGCTCTCGCAGTTTAAAAGCGGTTGCATGACACAAAACTGTAACCCCAAAACAATATGAGAACGGTCATCCAGCCCATCCTCCACCATAATGATAATCATTGACATCGGCATGTCTCACCACTTTCTTCCTCAGATTTTGTTTGTCCTTCTTGACTGCGCTGTAGTACAACGCTGGGTTCTCCAGGACCACGTCCTGCCTAGGGTTGCCATTCTCTCTGGGGGGACGGAGTCACATAATCAGACTCGGCCCTCGACTGCCACTAACGCAGGGCGACACGCCAAGCCTGGGCATCCATTGTAAAACAACAAGCTCTGTGAGGTTATGCTGGAGGCGCGACCGTGGGTGTGAGTGACGGGGTTATTTTATGGGTTTAGTCGCTGAGCTCAACACCCTCTTCAGGGGTGGTTCGTCAAAGAAAGCGTGCAGAATTTGGGGGGCCAAATATGCCGTTGAGGCCAAAATAAAGCACCTTGGTTAAGAGGGCCACCTGGGTTTGATTTAGCACAGCAGGTCAAGGATACAGAAGCAGAGCAGGGACTCGAGCCTGCAAAATATAAGGTTAGTCCAGCTTCGCTAACCCGCTCCACAAGGCAGCCAAATGTGGATCTTCCAAGGATTTCAGCAGGGACTTGGTGTGGCAAAAGAAACTGCTGAATTGCTCTGGAGAAATGGTTCAATCCCACATTCACTCATACACAATGTGCATCAATGCGTTTTAGAATGGATGACGAGGCTCAAGTGTTTCCTTGGATTTACAGAAGATGCTTTGTGAGGAAAATGGCGTCGGCCTCTCGTTTGGCTGGTCTGTACTCACTTTTTGTTGTTGTGGCCGACGTATCTCACTGCCGCAATGATGAAGGCGATGACCGCCACTCCTCCGATGGTGCCGACGATGACGGCCATCATGTACTTTTCTGAAAACAAAAAAAAAGGTGAGCAAGATTAAAAATGAGGACATACGAGTCCGTTATGTATCGTTATGAAGACGAGAGAATTCAAAGTATGAGGCTGACAATGATCTGTATTTTTTTTTATTGTCACAATCCAGTGAACGAAAACATCAAAGGTGTTGAGCAGGTTTTAAAGTAATCCCACAGGACTACAACAGCTCATAATCCTACAAAGCAACTAACACACAGGGATTAATCATCAAATAAATATCAACGATTTTGTAAATTTCCCTGGTGTGGCACTCATAGGATTAACTTATCTTAGAAAAAACTAATTTTGATCAATTCCTGGTTGGATCAGCGAATGGAGTTGCAAAGTTCACTTTTTCACCATCCTTCTCTAAAGTAGAAGTTAAACTGCCGTCGCTATGACTTGGGTCGCAAAACCCCCGAAAACAAAGCATCTGGTGTCAAAAGTCCCGTCAAGTCAACTCCATCGATGGCACTCATCCATTCCTACTCAAGAACAAATAAAAAACAATAACAACAAAATTCAAATATATAATTATTTTTCCGGAAAAAAGCCTTAATTATCTCCTAAAACAGCTGGGCACTCTGGGCTCTGTAGGTTTTTCAACCTACAGAGCCCAGAGTGTTGTTACTCAAACAGAAGGAAACGGTGCATTTGTTTGGGGATTATTGAGCGTATATGCAATCAGGTCAAAAGGGTCATTCCGTGTCATTTCATAAAATTTCTGAAAATCTTCCCACCTGACCATCTCAGAATGTCCTGAAAAAATTCAAGTACAAAGACACACTTGTTCATAGGACAAATCCAAAATATTAGGTCTCTACTGTCAATAGTTTTCTCATGAAACATCATTGAATGAAGGGTAGTTTAGACGGTTTTTGGCATCATGCTCTGAAAAGCCATTTTTAAACAGCAATATCTGGAAAACTATCTCACCTGTGGCCTTCAAAATTTTTACAGAGTATATGTGTTACTAATAGCCTCCAGACATGGAATATCAGGGATGTAGCTCAATGATAACCTAGTATGGTAGGTACTTAAAAAGGGGCTTGTTGAAATAAAGTAGTACATTTGAAGGGTGGCTGAGCTCCCATATTTGCAGATAAAAGACTTCTATCACTTCTGCCTCTATCTCTGGGGTTAGCTTAAACATTCTACAAAATATGGTCTCTCTTAGATTATTAGTTTCACAGATATTAAAGCTCAAAAATGGAAGTAAACACATCTTTGCCCAACTTCAGGGTCATATTCCAAAAAACTGACAACACCTATCAGGTCCAAACTTACTTTTTTTGAAAGATCATATTCTTGTTAAAATCATATTTAAAAATTGGGAGGGTGTTTTGCCTCAATTTGTCGCAGTGATTTTTTAAAATCCTGATATTGGTGGGGTTTTTGTGGCCGTTTTTGGTACTGCATGTCTTATTATCCTACAAGTAAACATCACAGCAGGGCAATTCAAATGTGTTTTTTACCATTTACCAAAGACTTACATGTGACTAAATGCTACTGATAAATTTAGCCTCACGAAAACATTAAAATGTAGCACAGTTGTAGTTACAGAGGCAATAAGTCCTTGAATGTGAGTTAAACATGGTGAAAGCAGCTTTTAATGTCTTATGAACAAATATAGCATAATATTGAAGACTGTACATTTTGTCATACTTTAAGTACATAAATTACACAACTAAACCAAATAATAATCTTAATTTGAGCATAAAGATTTTGAATTACAGTAGAAAAGTCTCCAAAGTTTGATATTGAATAACAGTTTGTCTCTATGCTCACTATGAGACAATATGTGAGTTATGATCACAAAAGGTGGATAGGAAGTATCAGAGATGTTTCAGATCAAGATGAAGATGTACTGGTTCAGTTCATGCACCCACATGGCCCTACCAAGAGTTTCTACTGGCCAAGAAGAGAAGACATGTGCAATGTCCCACTGCAGCATAGAATTGCCAGATTTGACGTTCCCTCTACAGAAACTGGGCGCATGTATGCCATCAAGAAAGATGAGCACAACAGAGCAGAGATTTACATTACACAATTTCTAAAGTGACTGACAAATTAATGAATGTGACGAAGGAATTGGATCTAAAAGATGAAAAATGTGATCCTCACAGTGAGCATAGAGAGAAACTGTTATTCAATATCAAACTTTGGAGACTCTTCTACTGTAATATAAAATCTTTATGCTCAAATTGAGATTATTATTTGATTTGGTTGTGGTATTTATATACTTAAAGTATGACAAAATGTACAGTCTTCAATATTATGCTATTTTTGTTCATGGTTTAAGACATTAAATGCTGCTTTCAGCATGTTTAACTCACATCTAAGAACTTATTGCCTCTGTAACTACAACTGTGCTACATTTTAATGTTTTCGTGAGGCTAAATTTATCAGTAGCATTTAGGCACATGTAAGTCTTTGGTAAATGGTAAAAAACACAATTGAATTGCCCTCCTGTGATGTTTACTGGTAGGCTGTTAGGACATGCAGTACCAAAACCAGCCACAAAAACCCCACCAATATCAGGATTTTAAAAAATCACTGCGACAAAATGAGGCAAAACACCCTCCTGATTTTTTAATATGATTTTAACAAGAATATGATCTTTCAAAAAAAGTAAGTTTGGACCTGATACGTGTTGTCAGTTTTTTGGAATATGACTCTGAAGTTGGGCAAAGATGTGTTTACTTCCATTTTTGAGCCTTAATATCTGTGAAACTAATAATCTAAGAGAGACCATATTTTGTAGAATGTTTAAGCTAACCCCAGAGATAGAGGCAGAAGTGATAGAAGTCTTTTATCTGTAAAACTGGGAGCTCAGCCACTCTTCAAATGTACTACTTTATTTCAACAAGCCTCATTTTAAGTACCTACCATACTAGGTTATCATTGAGCTACACCCCTGATATTTCATGTTTGGAGGCTATTAGTAACAGATATACACTGTAGAAATTTTGAAGGCCACAGGTGAGATAGTTTTCCAGATATTGCTGTTTAGAAATGGCTTTTCAGAGTATGATGCCAAAAACCGTCTAAACTACCCTTCATTCAATGACGTTTCATTAGGAAACTGTTGACAGTAGAGACCTAATATTTTGGATTTGTCCTATTAACAAGTGTGTCTTTGTACTCAAATTTTTTCAGGACATTCTGAGATGGTCAGGTGGGAGGCATTTGATGAATTGACACGGAATGACCCAAAATAAACTACAATGCCTATGTGCACAGTAATGAAGGAACACTTTTTGGTCGGTTTGTTTTGGTCTTTTCATGGGATTTGATTACAATAAGAACAATGTAGAATATCACCAGACTTACTGCATGACATATAAGAATGCTGTTAGAAGGATGATGAACAGACAGGAGTAGATGCATGTCTAAAGGAATCAGACCTAAATAATGGCTTTTGGTGTATGGTTCGTCTCAACTCACTCTCCTGCTGTAGCTCCAGGTGTATGCTCTCTCTTCCGTACATGTTGTAGATGCTGCAGTGGACGTTGACGGCGGGGCCGCCGTTGTCGATGCGCTCGCCTTTCTCCCGCAGCTTTATCATACCCGTGGAGGTATGTCCATCCGTGTGCGTGTAGAAGTTGTACCGGCCGTCCGTTTCATTGATGGTGACGTTCTGGTCGGGCAGGTAGAACTCAATGGTGGGTTCAGGGTTTCCTGTTGCCATGCAGACACACTGGACACCCTCCCTCACTACAGTGCACTTTGACTCCTCCAGAAGGATTGGGGCATCTATTAAAGGAGGAATTATATGAATATGATACATAAGTACATTTATGCTGCTCCAATTTAATCTCTAGCAAATGAGTTAAACAAATTCTGAGCTCCGTTTGAGGCCATCGGCAGCCAACAAGTAAGAACAGCTCGGCCGGTTGCACCTTTCACACCCGTCACCCTTTCTAAGCATGAATTTTGGGATGTTCGACCGTGTGAACTCCAAAAAAAAGGCATCAGGACCACAAGGTATGAGTGGAAGGGACCACAAACCGGTGTTCACCGTGGCATTCATCCTGTCCCCGGATCAGTCAGTCATACCCACATGCTTTAAGAAGTCCATCGTCATTCCTCTGTCCCAAAGCTCAAGGAAGGGCCTGGGATTAAACACCTCAAAATGCATATGGATCCTGACTTCCTGACAGGCAGATCCCAGGTCCCAAACCTCATCGTTAACACGGGAGCACCCCAGGGGTGCGATTTGGGCCCCATTCTGTTTTTACTGTACACACACACACACACGCACCAACATGACCAACTGGTTTATGGACACAACCTACTACTAAACTTCAGTAGGGCTATAGAGCTGATAGTTGACTTTGGGAAGAAGCAGGGAAGGAACAACGCCCCCATTGATATCAACTCGTCCTCGGGGAAGACGATGAAGACAAGAAAACTCCTCATGCACCTCAAACACCTGAGGAAGTTATGAGTATTAACTTCAAATGCTGAGGAATTTCTACTCCTGCACCCTTGAGAACATCCTGGCAGGGAACACCACTGCCTGGTATGGGAGCAGCACAGAACGAGACCACGAGGCCCTACAAAAGGTGGTTGGCTCAGCTGAACATACAAAGATACTGTGCCCTACCCTTCCTAAAGGACACTTACACCAGGCACTACAAAAATAAGGGTAGGGGAATCATTAAGGATCTCAACCGGAAGGATGTACCGGATACGCCATGCTAGCACTGAGAGGCTCAAGAAGAGCTTCAAGGATCCTCAATGAGGTCACTGCCTAAAACCTACAGATCATTATATTTCCATATTATGTTGGGTGGTGAAACAACTCACACTCAACCGTGATGTTGAAGGAGCTGCTGGCTCTTCCGTGCTCGTTCTCCGCCAGGCAGCGGTACTGTCCGTCTCCCTGCGGTGTGATCTCTACGACCTCTAGAACCGAGAGCTCGTCGGCGGTGATGGTGCCCACCAGCTCCCCGTCCTTCAGCCAGGTGAGGGTCGGGGCCGGGCTGCCCTGAGTGCTGCAGTGCAGGGCCAGTGTGGATCCTTCTTGTACCGTCATAGAGTCGTTGACCACGGGCTCGCGGGGAGGGTCTGCAAACACATTTAGGAATATAATTCATTAAATATCTTAATCGGTTACACATTTACACTTTCCTGGAAGTCTAAGCCATACTTCGGGCCCACTGGAGGGAAGGGAGGAATGGGAGAACCAGGACTGTGTCAGACCCTACTGCAATAAAACAAGTAGTTTTCAAATGGGACTTTGGTGCTCAGAATCATTACTGCTTTTGCCCACCGGGAGCCGCCATAATCAGCACAAAATGAAAGTTCATTACTCTTCCTTTAAGATGATGAAAAGTCAAGACTGCATTAAATTACTTATACCTTAAACTAAAGCAAATTACACAATGCTTTCAAATAACATATCAAACAGAACTTCAAATACAACCTTCCTGCAAGTGTAGAGACAAAGATGAACTCTCAAACCAATAAAAAAAACACATGAAGAATCCTTTAAACGCCATAACCTTTAAGAATGATCATCTGTCTGTGATTTTTAAGGCACTATCGATCAACACTGCAACAAGAAATCGACAGCTATGAAAAGCAAAGAAGCAGTGACATTAAAACAAGTTTCTTTCTTGTTGTGAAGATTAATTGGCCGTGGCATTCTATGGTCACAGTCTGACTGTGACTTGTTCCACAACAAAAGTAACTTGATTTATTGTACTATTAGTATGTTGTATGGATTTGGGACACAGCTCAGATTTCTTTCTTTTTTTTCCCTTCAGAATATTTCACCATACTCTTCTTTATTGTTCTGCCATCGCCTCCTCGTGGCTCTGAAGCTCTGCAGTGGTTATTGATTTATTGGTGAAGCAAGGACAGTCGGGGAAAACACTGAGCATCCGTGTCAACGGCAGCTAAAGGGGCGATTTGAGAAGTTCTTATAAATGTTTTCGGGCTGTTTTTATTTGTTCCCTGTTGAATTTAGCTGTCCTTAATCCAGATGCAGGCTGCAAACTTACTATTTTTAATGGACTATTCCTATTCCTCCCTGATTCTCCACTACATACTAACTGAATACAGCTTGTATGTGTGTGTTGGCGTATGCTGTTTCATGGACTTACACTTGACAGCCAGGTACAGAGAGGTGTTCATGACGCCGTAGCCGTTGTCCCCGACACAGGTGTAGATTCCCTCCTGCGCGGGCGTCACGTCGTCCAGGGAGAGGGAGATGTTGGACGCCGTGTCCCACAGCAGCTGCTGGTCTCCGAACATCCAGGAGATCCTGGAAGGGGGGTTGCTGTCCACCTCGCAGTGCAGCATCACAGAGCTGCCCTCCATCACCTCCGAGGACACGTTCACCCACACGGAGCGAGGAGCGTCTGTGACGAAAAGTAAGGCGGGGAATTTAATATCTCAGGTTTGAAAAAAAATCTGATTTTGCAACATATAACACGACATTAAAGAGGATACGTTTGAGTTCGGACAACCTCCGAGTCAAGTCCCTTGGAAAAGCATCATCATTTCTTGATGACCTTCTAGTGTGAGGTGCTCCTCAACTTACACTTGACGTCCAGAGAGATGAGCCTCTCATAGACCAACGTGGTGTTGGGGTAGTAGACCCTGCAGCCCAGGAGCTGCCCGTTGTGCATAGGTCTGGGCGTGAAGGTGAGGGTGCTGGAGAGTACCGCGGTGTTGCTCTCCTCCAGGGAGTCGGAGCTGAACTCGGGGTCGGGCAGGTAGTCGGTGTACATCCACTGGATCTCCGGCGTCATGTCGGGGCAGTTGTCCGGAGCGTAGCAGGTCAGCTCCAGACTCTCGTCGCTGACGATCTCCTCTGGGACGTCGATGTTGGGTTGATCTGGTGGACAGTAAGAGGAACTTTGTGTGGAAAGCAGTGACTTCATGTAGAGATGCAAGAAACCAAAAATAAGCAGAAAACAAGAGTGTAAATCTTTGAAGGCTTTGTCGCAGGAAACTGGATTCGCTTCAGGTTTTTGAAGATGCTTCACCTCTCATCCAAGAAGCTCCTTCAGATATTGTTGGCTAGTGAGGAGTACAGATATTTAACCCTGCAAAAAGGTGAAGACTCCAGAAGTCCAGTTGCCTGCGACAAAGCCTTCAAAGGTTACCATGATGTGGATGGACAGACTAGAGCAAAGATATTCTGATCAATAAAATATAATGATAAAGCCGAAATGGAAAGGTTGCAAATGTCTTTCTTCAGTATTTTCAGCCTTGAAGAGTGACCAGTGACTCACCCAGAACTTTGAGCTCAGAGAAGTCCGGGTACGTGTACATGTTGGCTCCACCGAGGTCGGCGCGGAAGTAGTACCTCCCCGAGTGCTCGGTGCCGATGTTGTTGATGAGCAGGGTGCAGTTCCTCTGGTGCAGGTCGCCCAGCAGCTTGGTGCGGCCCTTGTAGCTCTCGTGCACGACGTCCGTGCGCGACTTGAAGACGACGGGAGGGAAGAGCTGAGGGTACGGCTGGCCGAAGTACCAGATGCCGTGGGTGCCGCGGTACGGCCGGATACCAGACGGGTACATGAAGGTGCACGGGATGACCACGCAGGAGTTGGTCATGGCCGAAATGTCCCGAGGAACCCAAACGTTCCACTGGCAACTGGCATCTGTTATCAGAGATGGAGCGTAAGGTCGCTGCGTGCATGGCGGTGAATGTGAAGTACAGTGGAATTGTGGGATATTTTACCGTTGATGATCAACAGCAGCGGTAAGAAGAGCTCCAAACACCACATGGTCTCCGCTCAACGCTGGACCATAGACCTCTGCAACACATAAGATCCTTTCAGTCACGGCACATGAATCATCAAGAGAAATATAAATGTGTTGTTTACAGCCTCGGTGCTGCTGCATGACTCACCACATGCATCTCAACAAGAATCACACTAAAATTAAAATGTTTCTGAGGTTTACCAGCATGGCAAAAAGAGTAAAAGTCAAATTCTACAAAGGAATATCGAGTCTAAAGATCAGTGATTCAGATACATATTAGTATATAATATATACCGGTTTTATTTATCTCATCTTATTTATTCAAATGTCTTTGCTTCCTCCGTGTTGTGTCGTTCACCCTTATTCTCATTCTATCCGACTTATATGGTTTTATTTTTCTTTCATGCAGCACTTTGTATCATTAAGAAAAGTACTATATAAATCATAATAATTATGTTTATATAAATTAAAATATAAATTTGTATTCACTCTCATTTGTAAAATATGTGAAGGGTTATGAATGTATTAGTTTAGCATTTCTGTGCTTTTATATGTCCATTTGCTATCTGAAACTTAACAATTGAATGTACTTCTACTTCAATTTTATTTTGAGCTGTGGTTGTAAATTCAACTTTATTAGCTAATATTTTGTGCAGAATTAAAAATACTTTTAAAACAAATATGGATGAAGATGCTTGTTTCTGTAAAAAGAAGTGCTGTGATTGGTTCCTGTGTGTGTTTTTTTTTTACCTTGAAACGCTGGTTAGAAACAGACAGAAGCTCTGCAGTGTGTCAGCAGCTCCACTAGAGGGAGTTCAAATCACACCCAGACAGCCGGACAGCCTTCTTCTCTGAAAACAGAAAGTGACATCAGCATCATCAGGCGATGACATCACCCCCCCTCGCTCTCACGCTACCGTAGTAAGTGACACGACCACGCCAACTCAGCACCTGCTTGCTCGCCCTCAGTGGAGTCCCTCATTGCTGTGAATGGCGCCCACTGTGGACCCAGCTGTGACACCAGACCTCATCATGTCATCAGCAGATTACGGACACCACTGTATCTACGCTTCTCCCTTAAATAAATCAGCGGTGTAAGGAGGGTGATGACATTCACTCATTTAAGAAGTCACACAAATCATTATTTTTTTTCTAAATCCATGTTATAGTGTTTCACAAAGGCAGCTAAATAAAAATAAAAGTGAATATCGTGTAGAAATAGGAAAGAAAATGAAAATAAAAACACTTTTTAAAAGATATCAAAATGTTAAAATAAAAATAAGGAAGGGCTGTCCTCAAAAGTATGTTTTAGGACTTAAAGGGACAGTGTGCAGGATTCAGGGGGCTCTGTTAGCCCTCTTCCCGGACTCCAGAACAGACTACCAAACACAAGTTCAAGAGATGGTCTTTTGCATTTTTACGTTTCCTTAAAGGCCACCGTAGTTCGTCGTTGTTGTCTTTTATTACGACCTCTTAGCAATGTGCACAACGGTTTTGCTGATTACTTTTAATTAAAAGTAATCAGTAAAATCTTAAATCTATTCTCAAAGCGGGAGCCAGTGTGATCTATTCTTGGGAGCCAGTGTAAAGAGGCTAAAAAAGATCGATGTGATAATGGTTAAAAGCCTGGCAGCTGATGTCTCACATCTATAATGTGGTGAACTTGTTAGCAAAGAGTTGCTTATTTAACATCCAGCAGTTTCTACCCAACCTTGTAATTAAATTGGAGTTGTGTTTCTGGTCACCTGAAGATGAATGGATGTCTGATATTTACTCTCTTCTAGCTCCATTTTGGTCTCCACCAACTCCTGAGGGAAATATCTGGCTCTTTAGCTGCTATATGCTCCGCTATGTTCACCAGCCAGTCTCACACTGTGTCTGCCTGCTCTTTGGAGTCAATCAATAGGCTGCTGCAGTAATCCAGACGTGACGAGATGAAGGCAAAAAGAGTCATTCAATTTCCATTCCAAAATCCAACAACAGATGGTTTTGTTCACTTTATTAAATGAGAAAACTACAAGTTGGGTCTGGATTCTGTTCTTATCTATCTTTGTTTTGTCTGGATGTAATAAGAATAATCTGGAACTCTCCAGTCAAATCAAACTGACGATAAATAACAACGACTAACTCACAAATAATAACACTTATCACTCTCTTGTAAATGTTACCCCATTACATTCACTTAGCCTCGACCGCTCACACAGTAATATATGTGTCACTGCTTTCTCTGTGAGTTGAAATTTACATTTTCAACGCGCTAATTAGCAGAGTATAATTTAACATCATTTCTCAGGTGTTCCTCAGGCGATGACGGTCTGAACCGTATGTTAATGTTCACTTTGACGGTGACTGTTACCTGTGCAGCGGGTGTAGAATTAATACATGCAGAGATAGAAGCGGAGGATTTAGCCCGTGCTGCAGCAGCCGGTGTGTGCAGATGGCAGACTGAGAGTGGATTGTGCATTAGAGCTTCGTGATTAACACGTCCCAACATCTCACGGAGAATTCACGTCCAATATTAGCCTCGTCGCTTTTGTTTTTCTGTTGTTTTCTCGTAATTTCAAGAAGCCGTGGATTTCTTTTCCCCACGGAGCTCACCGTGCACCGTGCAGTCACAAATGCATCGCTATTAGACGACTCAAGGCACGTTTATTTGCCTTCTACTTTCCCATTTGCAACTCTTCTTTAAACATGCAAGAACCTTTTTAAGCTGATGTGGTGAACTTGTTAGCAAAGAGTTGCTTATTTAACATCCAGCAGTTTCTACCCAACCTTGTAATTAAATTGGAGTTTCTGGTCACCTGAAGATGAATGGATGTCTAATATTTTCTCTTTAAGCTCCATTTTGGTCTCCACCAACTCCTGAGGGAAATATCTGGCTCTTTAGCTGCTACATGCTCCGCTATCTAGTCTCAAACTGTGTCTGCCTGCTCTTTGGTGGCTTCAGTGGGGTTTTAAGAGCTTTTTCGATGTCTCCTGTGGCCGAAAACATCTATGAGAGAGGAGAGCGTGAACCATAGCCGTAAAGTTGCAGGCCGGACCGATACAGCGTGAGCTAAAACTCACTATGAAGCTCTGTAAAGCTGAGGGGAGAAATATCCACTCCAGCCATTTACAAAGTCACATTTTCAGACCGTCGTGACGCAACCGTCGTATTGTAACAATCCCAACTTTTCTCCAGTGTTGCGTCAAGCTCCACCATCTGCACTTCAACAAAAGGCCAAGAGCTGGGCAAGTGTGTCCAGGCTGTGCATCAGCAGCGGCAGGAGAGAATGGAGCCGAGCGGCCAGGCCGGACCACTGACACCACCACCAACCCCCACCAACAACAACGGGCCCCATTGATGGGGCAGACGAACGGCTGGCACCGAGCACACAGCATACGTGTGCACACGCAAACAAAACACTTGCCTCATACCAGCCTCAGCACCAGACTCCTGCTGCCTCTCCGTCCTGACTTCTTCTTCCCGTTTCTTCTCCCCGAGTTGGTCGTCCCGCTCTGAATCCCAGATGTCAGACTCTGAGGCAAAAGGGAGATAAAGGGAGATGTTAGAGGGAGACAAGGGGAAGAGAGGGAGTCTGTGCGAGCTCTGGTTTACATGCGTCGTGGGCAGCTCTGAATATGCGTTCAGGCATTTCTGGAGCCGTTCTTTGGCCCACTCGGCATTCCTTTCCTCGGTTTTGCCACTTCCCCGATCCGTTCCGGCGTGTCCCTTGGTGCCTTGAACTCCGCCGCCTCGGATCACACTTCCCTCCGCGGTCAAAGCGCAGTATGTTGACTTTCATGGAACTGTGACACGCAGATGAGGCAAGCGATGACTCAATATCACTCTGAGAAAGGCAGCGAGAGGCCACATACGGCGAGTAGGAGGAACGTAGGACTCGTGAGGTGAATGTGGTCATGTCGATTCCAGATTTACATGAGTTGGATGCATAGTTTGATCTTGTTAAATGTCACCACTTGAAAAAAAACTTAATTAAACTCGAGAGAATTTGAATTCCAGAGATGAACAAAGTGCTTCAGGGCAGGAATCATTGATCTCTGCAGACGTATGCAGATCTAATATTTTCCCTGCCGAGGAATGTCCGTGGGCGGGGAGCACAAGCGTGGATCCACTCCGAGGTCCACCTAGTTTACATACGTAAGCGCAACAAAAGGCAACTTGTGTTTCCAAGTGGCACTTTACCCCCCCACGCCCCCTTCCCACACTCTCATTGTAACATGTAACGTGAGTCACTGTGTCCAAAAGCCTTTAGGCCTCCGGCCAAGTGATGGCATCGACCGACCCTCAAGGGAATCCCTCCGTAAACCAGAGCTGAAGAGGAGAATGCTGCATTGATGAGTCGTGTTCAAACAAATACCCAGCATGCCAAACCACCCCCCACCCCCCCCCCCCTACACACACACACGCAGCATAAGCCAACACACTCCTCAGTGTGGGGTGTGCAGCTATGTGACCTTCCTCTGCCACCCTTATGTGCCACTTCACAGTGTGTTCACATGAAATGAAAGGACAAATGTTTGAAATGTATGTAATCTAAAAGCACATCAGTGCACGTTTGTCTTCGCCGCCGCCGCGTGCAGAACCTCATCCTTCTGACATCTAAACCCGCGATGGATGATTTATTTCCACGTCTCGGTTTCAGGGAACAATAAGGTCGCGGCACTTTTTATGAGTCATATCACATTATTGAAATGGCTCACACAAGCAGTCGACTGTGCCGTTTTCATTGTGAATATCGTCTCCGTGTAGAAGCGCTCCGCCGTGGCTCTTGGACAGGGTGGGGAAGAAAGGGGAAAAAAAAAAAAAGAATGGGAACCTTGTATGCAGAACACTGCCCATTGTGCAAGGCAGGAAAGTGGAGGATTTTTTTTTTTCCAGGCCCGCTCACAGCTTGTGCTTTGCCGTTTGCCCGTGACGCGCGTTGGTCCGCCACAAGCTCGGGCCCCACACTAAAATACTCAGAGGAGCAGATGGTCTTAAAACATGACTGCTCCCCCTCCCACACATGCCGAGCTGAGCTGCGATAAGCACACACACACACACACACACACACACACAAGATGCTAACATAAACACAGAGACATGCCAATGTTCGGTCTGTCCAAGGTACTGCAGAGGGTGCTGGCATGAATTAAAGATTCAGACTGGGCTTTGAGGCCACCAAAGAAAATAAAACCATTGCGTTGGCTCTTAAAATAGATACTCTGAAGTACAAGGTGCATGAATAGCTCCATGTGATTTTTCTTGCTCATAATGTGATATTTTAGCAAACAAAATCTATATCATGCAGCCTCTTTTGGTATTTACGTTTGCTGCTGTTCCTCATTTTTATTAACTTTCCTTACAAGGAATGTATGATGGTGTAGTTTATATGAGATGAGTCAGAAACCACAGAGGATGACTCGAGAATGTCAAGTGTGTGTGTGTATTTGTGCATTTTCCCTGTTTTGAACATCAGATCAGCAGGCAAAGGTTGAGATGGATGATATTTGAGACATCGGAGTGAGCTCCGACACAACGAGAGACCAGGAGCACCGACAGCTGGACTCCATCTCTCCTACCTGGCAAGACCCGAGAGTCTCTGGCCGTCCACCGGCCCGGTGGGCAGATGGCGAGCCACGGGCCTCCTCTCCCATTAGAGCGCTCTCTCCTTCCGCTCCGAACAAAAGGGGGCGACAAACGGAGCCGTCACCTGTTCGGGCCACGTCCCAACACTCGCTAAATCCATCCAAGTGAGGCAGTGGAAATGTCCAAAATCACATACAGAAAGTCTAATTGGATGAGAGGGACTTGATTTTTACAAAGCACATAAAATAGGATTTAATTAAAGGTAATAATCTGGAAACTCAAATATGTCACCACTGTATTAAAGTACAAAATTCACCAAATATCACCACATTTTTATAGAAAATAACCATGTCTCTCACTGGTTTCCATAATGCAGACCGCTTCTGCTGACTGACTTGTTAAACTGTTGTTGTGGTTGGCCGTATGTGTGAGGCTCTTCTACCTGGCATGTTTGGATGTGGTAACGTGCTCTGGTGATTACAGGCACGGCTCGCCGCTAATGGAACAGGCAGCCAAATCTGTCCAGTAATGATTGGCTGGGCTTTCAGCAGCCCCACGCCAAGAACAACACACACACACACACACACACACACACACACACACACACACACACACACACACACACACACACACACACACACACACACACACACACACACACACACACACACACACACACACACACACACACACACACACACACACACACACACACACACTCATTATCTAACTCGGCCTTACTTGTGACTCATCCAACTCTCTCACTCATCACCTCATCGATGAACGCTCACGCAAACCAGCTGTAGGTGTTTGATCCGAAAGAACAAAAAAATAAAAAAATAGCGATATGAGCTCAGATGACAGATATGAATTAATACAAAATAATCACAGAGAATGATTGGAAGTTATCACTTATTCATTCCTCCATTTGTCCTCCACCTGTCTTTCTCGCTTAAAAAAAAATCCAAAAGGTCTTAAAAAAATACAAAACAAAACAAACAACCAATCAGAAGACAGCGTTGCTGCTCACCTGTGTAGGTGACGGTGGCCGACCTCCCGGCGTTCCTGTGTGAACAGATAACAGATCCAGCAGCGTTCCCTCTGACACTCACATGCCAAGCGTAGCCAGTAAGACCTCTCGCCACTCTCTGTACCAAGCCCCAACGGTGGAGAATAAACCGCCCCCCCACCACCACCATCATCATCATCATCACCATCATCACCCCTCCCATATGAAAATCAGCCTTTCAGTGTAGCAGCATTGTTCTGAGGCTTCGCCCCGAGGCTCAACCATTCATAAATACACCCGGGGGCCACAAAGGGCCACACTGTGTCCGCCCCCCCTCTCACCCCAAGAAATATGGGTGAGGCTTTGAGCTGCGAGGCCTTGTCTATCCAGTTGCTGTACTGAGCATATTTGAGCATTTTGGATTGATGGGACACAGAGCACATCCCCACTTTTTTTTTGTTTTTTTGTGTAGTAACAAAAGACAGGAAGTGAGTTCGGGAGGGGCTGATGAAGATCATGAGGACTCATATGAGAGAAAGTAGCAAGGAAGTCTGTCACTGTTTTGAGTCACATACGGTAAATCTGCTTTTCAGAGCGTGACGTCGCGGTTAACAAGTTCAGGTGTACAGCCACAGAAACTCGCTTTTTGTCATGTGGTGAATGTAGGTGGAATAAATCTGGATAGCAGTAATGTAAGTTTGACTGAAAAAAAACATGGTTGATGGAAACTGGAGGTTACAATTTGCTATAAAATGTTAGAAATGCAGCTTCACATTACACAGACATGTAAACAGAAACGCTGATGAGGTTCTTCACACTGAGTCTGAGACGCTTTTCAACTCCAACACAAAAGCTGAAGAATTCGAAAGTCACACCTCGGTAGACACAGAGAGCCTTTAAGGCAGCGTGAGGAACCCAGAACTACGTTTTGATAAAAACTAGTGAGGCGTGAGATGAGCAAGCGTTTTTGTCTAAATGGCTTTAAGTAGGGGTGGGTAAAAATATCGATACGGCAATATATCGCAATACTTTCTCGCCCAATACAATATCGATTTTTCAACTCCAAAGATCGATTCAGTTCAGTGTTCAAAGAGTGACACAAAAGGAGAAACATTATTTATTTATTATTATTATTTTTTAATTTTATTTTGTGCATTGTCACTCTGGGTACTTTATCCTTTTTCATTTTATTTTCAATATTTATTCCAGTGAATTTCATGGGAATTAATAAAATGGAGAGGCTGTTTTGAATGAAATAGTTTTGACTCAATTTGTCCTCTGATCAATATCATCTGATGTACATATACAGGTACTTGTGTTTTCATCTTTATTTATATCACAATATCGTGATCTCGTGATACGTATCGTCACCAAAGTATCACGATACGTATCGTATCGTGAGGTTCTTGCGAATACTCACCCCTAACTATAAGTAACGCTGAAGCATTTTTAACAGAATGCAACTTGTGTTAAAAGTTAAAAGAGCATCACCTGCTCCTACATGTATGTATTGATTATGAGTGATTAAAAATACCATGTAGGTTATTGTGATCACATTGATGTGAGGCGTCCACGTCGGTATTATCGGTTCTATCGGATGTTTCAGGAAAATAAAAGCTCCCCAGTCGTGATTACAACTTAGATATTGATCTGAAGAATCATAAATGCTTCTCATTCAGGGACGTCTATGTCTTTGTCATAAATAAGCGTGTTATCTTAATGATGCTTTGGCCGGCGTAGGAGGACGGCGATGGAAGACACGACAGACTCCTCCTCCTCGCCGTCCTCGGATTGGACCACACAGTGAACTGAGGTCACTCTGAAGCTGCTTCTAAACACACGTCCATTTTTATTTGCAACAGTTGGATCGCCATAACTTCATTTAAGTTTAAGATATTGTGATGTTTCTGCTGGTGAGGTCACCGTTTGGCTGTTTTAAGGGCAGCTAAAGATGCCAGCTAATCCTTCCTACGACGCGTGATTAAGCGTGGCGTTCAACAGCATTCAAATAGTTGCGTGGTGCTGTGGCCGTGTCATGTACCCCCCCGACACAGTGGCCATTGTCTCCCGAGGCCTTCTGGGACAGAACAGCTCAGCTCGAGCCTGACACCGCACAACACTGGGAAGTCGATGTGCACAGATAATTGTCTTTTAATCACAACAATCCCCTTTTTCTGTGGCCTCGCTCGTTTGTTTCGACCTTTCTGTCTTGGTTGGAACTCTTCTGGCCTCTTTTAGTCGTTTCCAACCGGCCACTTCGTGTGGCGTGGTGATGGAGCTACCGTTTACTGTATATATGTTGATCCGATTCTGTTTTAATAGTTAATTAATTAAGATTAAGAAATTAAGATTAATTTCTACTGTAGTGTACATGCTTTTATCTGAATCAAAAAAACGTTGAGGCGATGGAATAAACTCACATCCTCTCCCTGCTTGTTTAAGGGTTGATTTGAAGGTCTTATTGATGACTTCCAAAGTATATTCTAGACCCTTTAAAGTACCGGATGGACCTTTACATAATTACTTTACTTTCATCAGGAAACATATCCTGAGTTTTATCCGAGCTGGCTATTTGCTGTTTTATAACTTTTTCCTTCTCTGTTAAGCATTTTGAAAAATCTACAATAGATAAAGTGCTTTTATGTTATTAAACACAAGAGCATCAAACTATTAAATCCATAAAAAACATCTTTGATCCAACAATTTAAGCTTGGATATAAGAGAGTTTAAAATGCACCCGACACCCAAAACCACACAGGTGACTTTAATTGTTTTGGTCAATTAAACCTTAGAGTGGCGTCCCTCCTGTAGTTACGAGTCAAACAAAAGTATTCCTTAATGACATTCGGGTCATTTGGGGGCGGGGCAGTAAAACTAAAATGTCAAATATTACCTCATATAAGTATTTAAGTAAAACTATTTCCGGGTATCGCTTGTCTTCATTCATTTTTACGTTTCCAGTCGAGTTGAGCGACAGCGTCGGGCGACTTAGTGTCACTCGTGGGCAGATCGGGTTTGATTGACAGATTCTCAGGGGCGATACCAGGATTTTTTAAAATGAGGTAGCACAGACAGGGGGGGGGGGGGGCTGTCAGGGTTGTGCTGGACAGAGACGGGTGACAGAACAACACACTGAGAATGGATCCATTGTCCCTCTTTACTGCACAGAAGCAGTGGATGGCTGCCATTTGCAAAAGACTGTTTTTAAATCTCTCCACCTCGAAGGTTTTACCTGAACCAACTTATCTTAAACCGTCTCCGACAAATAGAAAGTTGTTTCTCTTCGAAAGTTTAATGGACAAACAATTACGAACAAATAAGGACTTTGATTTTAAAAGCCTGCAGCTCAAATTCTGTATTTAAATACCTGAAGAGTCATATTTTCAGTTTAAGATCAAGTTCAGTTCCGAAGTCAATACTCGCTCTCAATTAAGTTGTTCCGATTCCGATACCAGTATCGGAAATGCCTCCGATTCTGCCGAAAATGCTTGCATCGGTATCGGCGAGTACTGGAGTCCAGGCACCGATCCCATACCACGTCATTTATTAGAAATAGGAATTTATTTAACAGTTAACAGTTGCGCTGTGCTGCCATCGGCTGCTGCTGTTTTTTAGAGGGTTGAAGGAGAATTGATCACCTGACACCTGCTAAAAGGAGCTAATGTTAGCATCATGTCGGCGGTTTGGCAGTACTTCACAGTGGATGTTCCCACCAGTAAGACGGCGACATGCAACATATGCAAAGACTCAATTTCCAGGGGTAGCACGAGTGTTGCACTACTGTTTTATACTGTTCTATTTAAAAATAAATGGCTTCCATTTGCTGTATTCATTCATGTTTTACAAAGGGTTAAACCTGATCCAGGCCTCAACACAATGACACTCATATATCACAGTCATGCAGGCGTAGAATGATCTTTTTTTTTAAACACACTGGTATCGGTATCAGCCGATACCCACAGCACGAGTATCGGTATCTGGAGGGGAAAATGCTATCGGAACATCTCTACTGTCAATACTCATTCCATCCTTTCAGAAGGAAAACGACTTTGTATTTACTTATTAGGGTTTAACGAGTACTGATTTTTTCAACGAGGGATTATTGACCCAATTCAGGATTTCCTATCCCCCCCTCAAACACGCTGCTGGTCACACAGGATTTCTATTCCCCAAAGGTGCAACTAATCTCAAATGTGTCCTACTTGGCTTAACTTCCCATATTGCGCCCCAACTGTCATCGTGTTGCTCGGATTTGGAGCATGAAATCATTTTTATCAGAATTCCAGAGATTTTTGATATTTTTTGTAGAAATCCATCCTTCATTTCAAAACTACTAGATTTAAAAAGTTGTTTCTTCATCGGTATTTGACCTAATGACTCAAAAACCACCACAGACACCTTGAAGCCATGAGAGCAATGTGTTCGAGGTGACAGTTAACGTGGGCGTGATGACGGGAAACGCTGAGCACGATAATTCACGATCATTTTTCAATGTTTGTTTTTCTGTTTGTTCAGCCAAGAAGACACAATGCATTCCATCCATTACTTTGTCTCTAAGCATCACTCTTCTCCATTTAAACATGTTCACAGCTTTAAATAGATGTACTTTAATAATAAGATTATGTGGAGGAGCTGCATGATCATCCGTCCCTTTCATGCTTCCACTAAATCCACCACATTCGCTGTCTTTCTGTCGCAAAGAAAGGATTTTAAAAAGTGATGAATTTAAACCAGAAGAGCAAAATGAACATGAGTCGGGAGTGAAGCAACACAAGCCAGCGGAACGTCAGGGTTTACAAATCTGACAGGAATTATTAATAATTGTAGATGAGAGCTCTTACCTTATCAGCTGATCTGAAGCCAGTGAGGAGCTCAGAGTCGTTTTCTCTCCTTCGGCATTTGCTTTCTCTGCTGCTCTCCCTCCTCTCTCTCTCCCTCTCTCTGTCAGCAGATTGGGTCTTTGGCATACTGAACCTGTGATTGGAAGGGGGGGGGCTGGATGGACAACGGTTACCGATGACACATTAAATCACAATAAAAGTCCTGTTAAACAATAGACCATCACACATCTCCTGCGGCTTTAATAACACTGTGATTACAAGCTGCAACACATTAACACTCAAACGTTTATGCACGTGGACATGGGGTGTTTAATTTAAATTGGTTTAAAATGAGGCTGTTTGAAAAGTTTATTTCTAAAAATGTCAAAGATTACTAAAGATGATCTCCATCTTCCTAATATCTGACCTCGATATTCTTACATAAACTACAATCTGAAACATGCAGCACAGGAGCAGTGGAAACATTCCCACCTTTGTTTTTAAGTTTAAATTTCAAAACGTATGCTTACATCGTGTAACTTGTATCACTTTTAGATTTTCAGCTTTACAAAGAAAGTATTTTTACTGCGATTGATTTCCAAAGATCTGGCAAAAGACAAAAACAGAGGAAGAGAAATGCTTAAGTTGAAAGTCGAGGTTTAGGCTTGGAGACGACACATTTCCGGGTGAGAAGGTGTGTGAACGAGTGTTGGAACGTGGCCCATACATTTCTTCATTAAATTTGGCTCTCGACCGTGAGAACGTGAAACACTAATTCTCTCCACCGTCTCCTCCAGATGGATCAGAGGTGAAATAAAGCTTTAAGGGTCACTACAAACTGAAATAAGGTTCATGATAACAGCAGCATTTTCGTTAGGTATGTACTTGCGGGAACCGGTCTGGGGTTTCTGAAGTGGGCCTGAGGACCAGTGGGAGTCTCGTGGAGGATTACACAGCATCCCCGGGAAAAATACAATGAAACACTACGACACTGATTCAACAGTGTCCTCTCTGTTGCCTCCAACCAGAACAGATAATATAACTCTATAAAAAATAGGGTTTTTTTTTTGTGTGTATCACTGATGTCCTTTAAAAAGAGTTGGGAAATCTGAGTTGGTGGATCCACCAGATCTCAGATCAGCCTTGAAAAATACTGGACACAGAATTGTGGTTTCTGTCTGTGCGGACGATGAAATTGCAATAAATATTCTCTGCATTTCTTGAGCATCCTTGATTTAGACAGTGAGCAGCATCAGTGGAGAAGGTTGGGAAAGTCATATAGTAATATTAACCCCAGTTATATAAGTTAAAGGTGATTTTTGTTCACTTCCTGCATTCCCTCACAAGCATTGGACACGAGAAATGTGCAACTGACCCCAAAATCTGTTTTAATGACGGCATATTTAGGACTATTGTTGGTTAAAAAATAATAATAAAATAAATACACAAAAAACAAAGCCAGGGCAGGGGATATGATTCAGATTTTATATACCCTGATCTAAAGTGGCACATTTATGAGAAAACACTTACAAATTTGTGATTAAAATAAACTTGAATATCCTCTAAGATTACAAAGTTGTCAATTTACAAGAAAAAAATATATCTAAGAAACAACATTTGTCTTGTAAAGGTACCACATCACTTTACACCGCGGTCACATGACCCACCCAGTCCATTTGTGTTTGGCCTCCGAAATTAAAATTTTTTATTATTGCAAATATGTTTTTATTCTCGTTTTCCTGTAATGCATTTTTAATTTTGCCTTTATTTTCATTTATAAACATTATTAATTTTTTTCACTTTATTGTATGACATGTTATGATGTGAAGCACTTCATGTCTGCCTTGTGGATGAAATGTGCTTTACAAATAAAGTTGCCTTGCCTTTGTACCAACAGTGGCCCTGATATGCCATCGTGATAATTGTCCATTTTAATAAATAATATTAAAGAATGTCATCAAATCAGGCCGTATTTATAAAGCAGCCATTTGTCTTCATGACATAAAATCAGTCAGCACACACACATTCCTGTCTGATGAGGTCATCCAGGATGTTCTCAAACACTTTCCATGAATGTGAACAAGTGTAAAAAAAAAAAAAAGACGCAACACATTTCAATATAACTGTAACAGTGATCGCCGTCACAGCTCTCATCGTGGGGACGTGGAGATCAACGGCACTCACCTCGATCACAGTAACCGTCATCATCTTCGGAAAGCCCCGGGGTTTTCAGCAAGCTGCAAGAATTCAACACACAACCTGAAGCAGAGGATCATGGGAGCTCCAAAAAACAGATTTGCTGATGAATTCTTACCTGTTGGTTTATTCTTCTGTTAATCATCCGGAGCTCCAGGGTTACTACTATGAGACAAAATGCTAAGTTTGTGTAAAATAAAATGAATCCCACTGGGCTTCGGACGTTTCATGGCACAGTAATAATAAATAATAAATATGCTTCAATCTCTTTAAATGTCAGTCAAACAAACTAGTATCACTTTAAAAAAACAAATATTGTTATTGCGTCGCAGATAGGACACGTGTATTGTGAAAAAAACTATCTAATAATCTTAAATAAGATGATTGTATATCATAAGGTCTCCCTGCATAAATATGGGACAAATAAATAATCATAAGTATTTTTGTTTTCCTGTATTTTTTAAAATCTATTTCTCCACTCGTCTACCATCACTAGTGATGTGACAGCTTTATCACATCACTAGTAACGATATTTATGATTATCCAGAAACTGGAAATTCACCAACATACAGTTTTTTTTGTTTTTTTTTACTGCGATTCTCGATAGAATCCTTTACCCAACCCTGAATTTCATTATTAAGTTTAAAATTTAAAAAAGATGAGATGAGATTGTGTTACTTTTAGATTTCAAGCTTCACAAAGTAAGTAATTATCACACATTTCTTATGATAGATTGTGTTACATTGTGCCATCATACCCGAGTTAAATTAAACACAATAAAACCATTATAATTATAAATAAAATTAATAAATAAAGTTGCTTTTTACAACATCCCAAGATCCAGGGAAACACATCGACCTGCTATTAAAGGACACACAGGCACAACAGCACCATCTAGTGGTTAAACTCAAGTCAAATAAATTGCCTGGCAAGAGCGCTTTATTGTAAAATTAGGTTTGTATCACTTCACAATAAACATTAGTGTTTTCAGAGTGTTTTACTGGTCGGCTGTACAACAAACTGCAGGATAAAACTGAAATCTTATGTTTCACCAACAAACAAAAGAAGAATCTTCAGTTTTACAGGATTCTACATACATTGAAAACTCAACTAAAAGCACAAAGCCAAGATCAAATTAATTCCTTTAAATGTACATAGTCTTTCTTATAAAAAAAAACATACACAGCTCATTTTTCACATATAAAAAGACAGAAAATCTAAAGACCCCAACAAATCTACATCAGCTAACTGAACCTACATAAAAAATGTTAAAATTGAAACCAATCGGAACGTTTACTCATCAAAAAAAAAAGAAAATCACCTTTGCAGTGAATCTTTTCATCAACTCGACGTCCACATCTACACGTTACACTCTGTACACTCTTAAGGCACTTGTGGCAGCCACAATGTTTTACATGAAAAAAAGGGTGCATATATTTCATCCGTGCACCTCGTTTACTGGAAATTATGCGATATAAAAAAAATTAAATCAGCACAGCAAATTTAGCAGTGTGACTAATATTTACAGTCTTAGAGATCAGCTGATCCAGAGCTGCAGGTCGCTGACGTCGGTTGGTTTTACACCACCAGGCTCTCCCGGCTCACAGCGCCATTCTGGAAAAACAACAAGAGTCGAGTCCACAGATTAACTCAGATTAAATAAATATGCATAAATCCTAATTTAAAGTCCCAGTCGGCAACATTTTTTTGATCATATTCACTGAAGCCGGCCCTACGCTCCGATAGAACAACATAAATCATCCGGTTTTAGAAAAAAGCGTGCCTCCACGTGGACGTAGAGCCTGTTGTTTCAGCACGCAGGGCTGTGTTCCTGCACACACAGAGCCCCTCCCCCCTAAAGGTCGTTCCACTATCACAGGGGGAGGCGGAGGGAAGTAGCAACAAGCTTCTAATTCCTTGTTAAAACCCGAAACGAGGAGGTCCAAAACAACCAAGGAAAAGAAAACACCGGTGGAAAAGAAGGAAAAAAAGAAAGATGGCGGCGGTATTTCAAAAGGGCCAGTAGGTGTATCTGCAGAAATGTAATAAAATATTCTAACTATGTTTCCGTTAGAATGAGCCTCCACATCTTGATAGAAAATGAACAAAGATGAGATGGTCTTTCTGTTTTTACTTTGCATTGAATGCCACCGTGGGGGGAGAAATGAGTATCACCGCAGTTTAACCTTTAACCTTACAGCAGAAGAAATGTGGCTCCTTCCCACAGTCATAACATTTCGTTACCATAATTATCAACATTTTCCATTTTTCTTAATGTCGGCGTCAGGGTTCACGATTCACAACGAAACTCTGGAACTTCCAGTGCTTTGAGAGTTTACGGTTCTGTTGCGACTCACCTTGCGGAGGTTGCTTTTCTTAGAAGATGACACGCTTTCATCTTCACTGTACGGCGGGGGTTGAGGCGGCGGGTAGTTGTCACGGCGACCGGGGTGTCCAGAGGCGGGGACCTGAGGAAGCGGCGGGGGTCCCCGCGGCGCCCTCCCCCGGTCCGAGCGGTCGCTCTCGCTGTCCAGTCGCTCCCGGCTGCGAGCCCTCAGCTGCTCGCCCATCTTCTTCCTCTCCATGGCTTCTCGCAGGATGCTGTCATCGTAGTCCTCCCGCCTGCCCCTGGCGTCGCCGCCGCCCCGCTGGCGATCCCTGTCCAGGTCCATCAGGTCGTCGCGGCTGCGGGTGCGTCTCCCTGGAAGGCCACCGTAGCCCCCACCGTCTCCCCGGCGACGGTCGTCGGGGGAGTAGTCGCGGCGCCTGTGGTCGTCGAGGTCGCGGCTGTTGCCGCTGCGGGCGCTACTGCTCCACCCGTCATCGGAGCTGCAGAGACACGGAGAAGCACACGACGAGGAAACAAACATTAGATCAGCAGCTGGAACGAGTTAAACTTTAAATTAAAGCCCAGGTTTAAGTCGAGCAGAAATGAAACATTTAACCCTTTTAGATCACATCCCTGCTCATATTGTTCACCTATTTAACAATATATGACAAACAATTTTAAATAAAAAAATAAAAAAAACTTTATACTACAATTATTTTTTATCCAAAGCTGTCATTTCTTGATCACATGTTAATACTCAGTTTATAATCTGCAGAGAGCCAGCAGTCATCCTTAATGTACAGAGTAAGACTGTTTTGGAAAGCATTTTATATTTGAACCATTCCATTATAAGCAGTAATGGAAACTTCGATGTAAGACATTTAGCAAACCTACAGAGAACAGTAAATACAGCTTCATGCAGTCAGAAGAATGAATGCATCGCCTCTTTCGTAAACTCACATTTGTGCCCAGGCCTCCCTAAATATTATATTTGTATAACAGCATCTGTAGCTTCTTAGTCATGTTGCCTGTTTATGTCCACTTGTCGTCATTTGTCTGCAATAATGTGCCTCAATTTATGTATTTTTTTCTGTCAGAAAGAAGGTTTTTGGTTATCTGGAGGAATTTAACTGATGAGCTGATCTGTGATGGAGCCTTTGAGATCGCAGTAAAAACAAACAGAGGAGGAAGGAAAGTATACAAATCACAGATGTTGGGTACTTACCCGCGATATTACTACTACACTGATGTCTCAGCATTACGGAGAAAAGCCTTCATCGACTCGAGAGGAAGAGAAAGTCCACTAACAAGCAAACATTTTTGATCTGTTTACTCAAAATAACATCATCACCCAGAGGTGCTTGCTGAATTTCACTGAGCTTTATTCACTGTGTATAGCAAGACACACATCAGCTGGTTTACTACAGCGGTATGAACCCAAAATCAACTATTTAGCTGTGATTTAATACCATTAAACGGATAAAAAGGATGCAGAATTAACGACAATATGCCGGCAGTTTGTAAATAGTCAGAAGTCATGGTTTGTCAGGTCTGTGTGCAAGACAATAAGCAAGTCGTTTTTAAAATGCTTGTTTTCAGAATGGAGTTCGGATAGATCAATAGCTGAGTATCAAAGGAATCAAATGACAACACAACAACCTTCTTTTTTAAATAAATAGCTCTCAAAACAAGTCAATTAATGCTCCGGATGCTGTTTACCACAACACGCTTCTGTGAACCTGGAATTCTTTTTGAGATCTTACAGTCGGTCACCGAGGGGATTTCCCCCGGGAGACGAGTGTAAAAATATCTGCCGTTCATTATGAAACTGTTGCAGGGAACGTTAATGTGGCTGAAGTCATCGCTGAACACAACCACAATGGATTTTCTGATGCCAAATAAAAGTAACAAAACATTCGCAATCGGGTACAGCCCTAAAATAATAACAAATAAAGGTTATTTTGTGCAATGAACCATCTACCTGTGTATGTCCATGACAAAATGGAGGTGAATGTTTAGGTTTGGAAGCTCTTCTTTAGAGACTTTTCTTCCCTTTATTCCACTCTTTCAAGATGTAAAGTATTACATTCGGTCTATAATCACTTGTTGCCAGCTTACTATTTAAATACACTTTAAATCCCAACTTCACTTGTTATGTTTTCTAAAGGATCGTTCTGCTTGTTGAGAAACGAGATAAGATACATTCTGTAGCCTAGCGGAGCTGTTGGCTGCTTTTCTTGCAGCCCCACCAGGTAAATAACCACTGCTAGCTGGGGTGATAATGCGTATCAGGGATGTAAGGCTCACCCTCTCCTGCCTCTGGACTCCTCTGGGCGGCGTTGTGGTGGGCGGTCGTCTCGGCCGTAGCGGCGTCCGATGTCGTCCAGGTTGTCCATGGAACGGGCACGCGCACGCTCCCCCATGTACCCGCCGCCATGGCGGGGGTAGTCGTCACGCCGGTGGCCCTGCTGGGAAACACTGCTGATGGTGCTCATGGCCTCATCCCTGTCCCAGACTGTGGTCAGTGGTGGCGGCTGGGAACGGCCGCCGCGGCCTCGAGGCTCCACGCTGTCGTGCAGGGAACTGACTTCGGTCATAGCATCCACTGAGAGGGGAACAGAAGAGCAAAAACGTCATCAAAAAAATGTTGGCGATAGGGCTGCTGGAATGAAAGTCTGGGAACGAGTATAATCCAAATAGTAAAAAAATATATTGTTATTGAATGCTGAAATTAAATTTTGAAATGTGTGTTGATTTTTTCATAAACGTGTGCTCTAACGTTAGCAAATCTCGACCTCCTCGCCTACCCGCATTAACAAATGCTTTTGTTACATGAAGTCTGATGAACAATAACGTTTTCTGAATCACAATTTCACTATCACTATTTATTTATTACTTAGCAAGAAAGCTGTCACCTGTTGGTAATGCAACATATTTATTGGTAATGTTTTTGGACACCCTCTAGTGGACAGGAAGTAAAACAACCACATTGCTGATAATAAGCCTGTGTAGTGTAGTTAGTATAAATAATAGGCTGAATTTGAGCATTCAACATACAGATATATTTTTAATATTGAAAAAAATATGCAACTTCGACCAGAAGAGCATGAAGTGATGAGTCACTCACAACGGTTGTAGTTGCCAGGTCTGGATGGGTCCATGTTGGCCAGCTCCCTCTCCATGTAGTAAATGGCACGTGTGGCGTTCCCATCAGGGTCCACCTGGATGCGATAGCCACTGCGAGCTGCTAAGAAGAAGAGAGGAAGTCAGATTTTAACGCTGCTTCCAGTCCGAGATCCTCCAAGTCCTCCAATCTTCTGGGTCATGTGATTGCCTCCCATCGGTTGTTTATGTTACATATGTGAGGCCACACCCATTTTTATTTGTTTGATAAATGCCCTGATTATTAACGATTCAGCCTCTATAAAATATATATATATGTGTGTGTGTGTGTGTGTGTGTGTAAATAACTATCTGCTAAAATAAATAAATAAAATAAAATCGTTTTGGCTTCACCAATAATCGATATAAATGCGAAAGCTAAACAAAGCTAAGTGGTGCAAGTCACTTCAAGAACTCTGCTGGTGAGAAAGCCCCGTGGAAACAAACAGAAACTTTTACTCACTGTGGTCCCCTACCCCGTCTTGGTCATGCAACAAAGGCACCTGGGAGCCCTGTCCAACTGCACAGACACAACAAACACATTTAAACAGACATTCAACCAGTTTTGTAGGGTTTTTTTTTTTTTTTACGTCACAAGGAAACCAGTCAGTGACTAATCCCTTGAGATTCAATCGGGACTGCAAAGTCTCACCCGAGCTGGCGCCGTCATATTCACGACTGTACCCGTTGTGGGGCGGCGGGGGTCCGGCTCCGTTGGGCAGGGGCAGCAGGGGCAGACCGGGCTGGTTTATTAGCGGCCCACCGTATGCTGGCTGAGCATACATGCTGGGAGCATAGAGGGTGGGAGCATACTGGCTCATCGGGATACCGCCTTTCTTCACGGCTTTCCCGGCCTCGTACACTGTGGCATAACGCAAGTGGAAGGAAAGCGTGATTAACAGGAGCTAACAGGGAGCAAAGGACGGTGCACATGTTAGGCTGGAACATTAAATGAATGATTACAAATTGTTGCTAATGCTGAGATAAACTGAGACAGTTGATAGCACTTCCATGTCTGTCCATTTAAGGTGAAGCTACAGCTAGCAGCCGGTTAGCTTAGCTTACACTGCAAATAACAACAAATATTCCCATGAATCAAAACTCTTTTTTTACTTTTAACATGTCAGTCTTGAAAAGTAAAAAATATAATATGTCAATTAGTAAGCTTTAGAGCTGCTGGTCTGAAATTTCTTATCACTTTGGTACAGAGACGGGCTAGCCGTTTTCCCCCTGCTTCCTTGTCTTTATGCTAAGCTAACATTAGCTAAGGTAAGGGACCCGTAGCTTCATATTTGCCAAACAAACATGATAATGGTATCAATCTTGTCATCAAACCCTCAACCATAAAAACATAACACAAAACATTTTTAATATACTTATACTAAATAGCCACATTTACAGATTTAAGTGGTTCATTTTTGTTTAATGTTATCAGACGGACGTGGATACAAGACATAGACAGTTAAAGCCTTTTGAGACTGAGATTAGTATTTTACAAGGTTGGAACAAGCGTTTTGATTTTTCTTTCCTTTCTTGAAGATGTTTTTTTTAATTTAACGAAAGGAGACAAAGTTTCAAATGTTTAATGTTGTCAAAGTGTAAGCCGACAGTAGTTTACCCACATGACATATAGCCTAATATCGGATTCTGATTTGAATCGGAAACAGACCTGAGATTCTGATCTGACCAGACTTTTGGTGCCAACTGTTGCTACGTGACATTAGCGAACATTCGCAAATACATGCATTTGGTACTCACATGCGCGCGGGCAGCAGCAGCGGTCGGGGCAGCAGGGGCAGCTGATGTAGCAACAGCAGGTGTGTGGACAGCACTGGCACCAGCAGATCCCGATCAGGAGCAGCAGCAACAAGAAGCCAAACACCACCAAAACCACCAGGAGCCAGTCTGTGTGGGGAAGCAGAGGGGGGCGTTAGACACATTCACATCAGAGATTTACATTATTAATCCACAAGACCTGATGCTTCTCCTCTAAGTGGTTTCAACTTGTTACTCGTTCGAGTTTGACCACAGGATTAGTTGTGTTTATTTGCGTCACCCGGGAGGCGGGGCTTACATCAATGTAGAAACCGACAATGTTTCCTCAATCATGGCTGAAATAACCACGATTGCTGATAAAAACAGAAGTAACTACATAATGACGATGATTTGTAAAAAGGCCAAAGTCATGCCGTGTTCTGTCTGTCTGCAAGATGATAAGCAAATAACTTTTAAAATGCTTGTTTTCTGAATGGAGTTCGGATTGGAGGAAGGCTATGCTAATAATGTAGCTGCTCCATCAACACTTATAACATCTAGACATAATCACCACATACAGTCTCTGGTTTGGACACATAGTCTGGTTTGGTCTCTGTACTAATGTGAGGGTCTATCGTAGACCTCTGGGAGACCACACACCGCTATAGGTTATATCTTCCATGTCTGATTCAGTGAAAAATTTAAATATTTAAAAAATTTGCTTCGCATTTGGTGTTGACGTATCTTAATCGGTAGCATAAGTCCAGAAAATGTCATATTTTAACAACAGGGAGAACATCAAACTCAACATAGATTTGTAGCTCTGGACTACAGATACATCTAAATATAATAAAACCCTGGAGGAGAAGAATATTGTGTTTTTTGTTGCATCTTCTCTTTGAACACAAGTCTTAAGGTAGCACCTTGTAAATTCATGACCGGTCAGTCAAACAGAGAGAGGTCGTTTATGTTGGTCTAATCATAGGTGGGGCTCCGGGGCTGCAGCCAAAAAGCTATCGGTTTTTGCAAGTACCAGCCTCTAGTGCAAGCCCCACCTCCAAAATCTCATCATTCTGCAAACAATTCCATTTCTGTTATTGAGTGTTCAGAACAACAAAGCTACAGCAGCACTGTGGGTATTTTTCAAGGTTTTGTCAAACCGGTAAAGCCGGTTCACTTCTGAACCCAGGACATGAATTCACTCTGCAAGTCAGTTCAGGCAGAGAGAGGGAGGGAGAGAGAGAAAATGTCCATTTAAATGAATCAACTACTGGATTGTTGGAGGCCCGTGTTCACCGATAAGGGAAATATGTGCTGGATGCCCTTTTGTTGCAACCAGGCAGCTACAGAAACAGCAAAGAAAGGGAACCGGAGGCAGATAAGGAGTGTAGCGGGGGGAACGTTAACGGGTTTAAGTGAAGTAAACACAAGCAGAACGTATCATTACATTGATACATTATCGTATAGATGAATCATACTGGTATTTTATTGTTGGTTAATGGGCACGTGGACTGGAATCAGGAAGCAATGCAGCCGGGGTGTTGTGAGTAAAAAGAAAGAAAAAAGGTTCCGATCCAGTCGCCTTTACAGCTATAACCTAATCGTCTACCGGGGGACTAAAACATGACTTGTACTACCTTCCATAACCAGTAAGTCAATGCCAGGCAGGAGGTCAGTAGTATTTGACTTTCTCTCTGTGAAAGAAAGATAAAGCCACAATTACTTAAAAGTGGTATCGCTCTTGACTTTATCTTATGACTTAGTCAGTAACCTCTCTGTTGACTACTTAACGGTTTCAGGCCCGGTTTATTATTTAGAAACGTGTAATCCCGTGTGTGTGAATGGGAGGAGGAGGGGGGGAAGGAAAAGAGAGGAATAGTCCCAACAACATCAAAAGGCCTACGATAGTGACTTACCGAGGACAATTAGCTCTGTGTAGTCTTGGCCGTTTCCTGAAAGGTCCGTTGCCGAGGCGACAGAGCAGAAGTAGACGCCGCTGTCGCCCCACGCCGTCTGCGCGATGTTCAGGTCTGCTTCTGTGGGAAACAAACATTTTTGGGGTTTTTTTTTCGCCCTTCAGCTCACCTGCATTCAACTACAAACAATGCACAGACCTTAATTGGGTACTTTGTCTGGTTCACTCCTAAAAGTGCAGTTTTTTTCTTACACAGGTTTAGAATAAAATGGTGGTTAATTCCTTTAAAGTGAACATAATTAAAGTGAAAATTAAAACATGTTATGTCTTTCTCAAATGCTATCTCAGCTGCCTTCTTATTTTATTGTTTATTCATTTCTAATTTTATCTTGCAGGTCATGAATTTTATCATTCATCTTTGTATTTTATTTTCTCTCTGAACTACTTTGTTTTGATAAGTGCTCCAAAAATAAAGTTGTGTTTTGCAACTTGATTTAATTTTTTTGATTAATCATTTGGCCTGTAAAGCTTAAAAAATGTATTAAATATGCTCATGGCAATTTCAAATTTCAAGTTCTCCCTCAAATGTTGTGTCTGATCAACAGTTAAAATAAATAAAACAAATGAAGGATAAAACATATTTTTCAAATATTCTGCATTTTTGCTTGACTTTAAAAGATGAATTGGTTGATAATGTTCTGTTGATTGTTGTAGCTCTTTAATTACATTTATAATAACATCTACCAACTTCATAGCAACATATTTTTTACAAATCTTTTTAATCTAATTGTACCTGCCAAGACTAAACATTAAATCCTCCCGTATACATCTTCCTTCGGTTTCAAAGCGTGACTCACGGTTTAGCACGCTGATCTTGCGACCCTGGTAATCCTTGCCGAGCGTCACGGCTTCGCCTTGCTTGGAGGCCACGGTGCGAATCGTCCTCAGGTTGTCAGCACACTCGATGTTGGGGTCGTAGTTGGGGTTTCCCTGAGAAATGATGTTCTCCGCGCTGCTGGGATTCAACGCAGCCTGGATGGGGTCCCGGCAGTAGGATTTGTAGCGCCACGTGACGATGGGAGGCTGGCCGGAGGACTGCGACTGGTAGTTGCAGGTGAGGGTGACGGGCTGGAAGAGGATGACGATGTACCTCTTGGTGGGGCACTGCACCGGGATGGCCAAGGTGGACTCTGGGAAAAAAATGTTGGGAGATTTAAAAAAACAAAAAAACAATGATGAGGCCGAGTGGTAAACGATGATCATGATGTTAGTCACATTTCACAACACTGGGTTAATGTTTCCAATTAGTACCCTCAGGGCGTGGTATAGGACAAACAAATATTTCCTCACTGCAAGTATCACTGTGGGTGTAATGAGTCATCATGTTTAGTTTCCAGACTGACCTTGAGATGCATCGGGCTTTTGGATGCACGGCACAGGTTGGTTGACAGTGAGAGAAAAAAGGTGGTTTCCTGGGCATACTCACTAGTTTCATTCCCCCACAGAGCTACTCGTAAAAAAGGCCCTTAATTATGTTTCTAGGTCACATTCAGAGAAACGCCAACATTTTGTTTACAAAAAAGCCCCTTAATATATATATATATATAATAAGAAATCACATCAACGTGAGTCTTTGTCGCATTTCTTTCTTTCATTTCCTTCAACACTATCGCAGTTTTGTTTGTAGACATTACAGAACGCACAGCGGTAGCATTTCTGCCAAAAAATAAAATAAGCACACATGTCAAAGGACATAAAAGTCATAGTGAGCAGGATTGTAAAGGACCTCCAGCCAGAATAAACTCCTGATTAATCTTCTAATAAGTTGTTGCATTAAGGGGATTGCAGCGATGCGTATTGGGGGCTTTCTGGGGCTTTTGGACGATGTAGTTTGAGTTGCTGTTGAACTGAACTGTTCAATCTTATCATATATTCCTATTTATATTATTATCATATATTCAAATTGTGAGCCCCGCCCTGACTTGCTGTCATCCAGCAGCTTGTTGATGTGAAATGTAAAAGGACCAATAAAATGGTTTGGTTTTCAGGTGGCACATTCAAATTAAACATTGCCTTTCCCAAATTACACCAATTATTTTAATACAATACATTTCTTTGAATTAATTAAATCTGGTATCAGGTTACATGTTTCCTAGAATATATATATATATATATATATATATATATATATATATATATATATATATATATATACACAAATTCTAGTAACCTGATACCTGATTGAATTAATTAAAAATGAATGTATTGTATTAAAATAATTGGTGTAAGAATACAACTTCCCCACAAGAAATAATCTATTAAAGTAAACCAAAAGTAAAAGTATCATAGTCTGATACTGCGTGAGTCCTGAATTCATTTTACTTCAGTGAAGTAAAAACTTATTGTGCAGAAAGGCGACTTTCACTTTGTTTTGACGTCGATTTCACTTCTGTTTTTAATCACGAAAGAGCATTTTAATGTCACACGTCAACGTTTTAACGTTTTGTTGATTAGCAGTAGTAGTATTAGTAGCATAATACTGCACATTGTGTTCGTTTCATGTAGCTTGTGACTACAAGTGTCAAATAAATAGTGTATTGTAGGCCTATACTATACACTTATATACTAAGTAGCCTGGCCTACAATATTTCCCTCTTAAATAAGAGAATTTAACACAACATTCGCTTTAAATAATCCCTTACATTTATTTTAACAGCCCAGACAATTGTGACTTCTTTAAAATAATAAAAATTCACCCCGAAAAAATATGTCAAAACGAGAAAGTGTCGAGCAGCTGTAATGAGTATTTATCAGCGCGCTTTCCACGGAAGAGGCCCACCCAAAAAAAGGCCAACTTACCTGTCGCCATGAAGGCGGCGACGATCAGCGCCCACAACATGTTTAATCCTCTTTCCCTTCGACCGTTCTTCTGATTATTTCTTCCGATACACTAACACAACTTCAGCTTACGCATTATATTCAGCGCGATCCTACTTTTCCTCAACCACGTAGTTTCAGCTCCATTTTGTGTCTCTGTATGTTGGAGGAGAGGAAGAGGAGGAGGGGGGGGGGGGGGGGGGGAGTACCTGAACGCCCCACGTGACGTCAGCCGCGCAGCCAACAGGTGAGCTGCCAGGGAAAAGGTTGCGAAACGCAGCCGGTTGTAAACAGTTTGGGGTTGTTTTTTTTATTTACTTGACCCCAAGATAATTTGTTATGAGAGCAAGATATAGTTTATTAAAATTAACTAAATTAACTTACTTTATGAAGTTCATTTTTGTTCGCTCAGAGAGATATTTGTCCAAGAAATAATGTTTAATCTACCCGCTACTTGGTACGGTCCAAACACTGATAACACAGACCACATATCAAAGCGCCACTGTTTGTTAATGTTCAACCAGCAGTGTGTGTGTGTGTGTGTGTGTGTGTGTGTGTGTGTGTGTGTGTGTGTGTGTGTGTGTGTGTGTGTGTGTGGGCGGGCAGGCAGTAACTAAGAAACCCAGCAGGTGTGAGATTTTGCGACTGACTATAGCCCGGTTGTACCTTACCATATATTATTACATTATAATATTAATACAAAGTATGTTCACAATTACATTTAAACATTTTTTTTAATTTCTCTCCATTTATTTGTCAGCTAGTTTGCAGATTCAGATCGTAAACTTGCATTCTCTCAGCTGGCCATCAGGGGGCGACTCCTCTGGTGGCAAAAAGAAGTCTGATTGCATGGAAGTCTGTGAGAAAATTACTCTACTTCTCACTTAAATGAATATCTCAGTAAACACTGTAAACATGAGTTTATGTCTCAATCTCTAGTTTCAAGTCTTCTTCAATCCAGCATGATGTTCATTTAGTACATTATGGTCCCATTGAGCGTTAGACCGTAAAGACCGGATGCTTTAGGGGGGCGGGGCTTTAATTCTTATACTGTCAATCACAAGGTTGCCCCGCCCTAAAGCATTCCCTGCTTTACAGTGTATTTAATGTTAAATGGGATGCATTTTATCATAGACTTCTATGCAATCTGACTTCTTTTTGCACCCAGAGGAGTCGCCCCCAGATGGCCAGTGGACAGAATGCAAGTAAGGCACTTTTCGAATTGGCTGAAAGTTGCCGCCTGGTTGGCCGACACGGTGGTACTTGTGAAGTACAGGACTTCTTCCACCATAATTATTCACTAATATATTACATTGCCTGGTCTAGTACCATAAATAAGACAGAACCATATAGATGTTTAAACAATGTTTTATTAAAATATGTCCAAAAATACACATTAACATGAATTCAACCTATCATAAGCAAATATAAATCTTCCTATTTATTAAATGTTGTCATGTGAATGTTAGAAATGCCAATATAGAATTAAAATATGTTCTATAAATATATGAATCTGACTGGCTTAGCGTTGTATACAAGTACTACATGGCTGCACTATTGGCTGCACTACACATTATTATTGGACCAGTCTGATGAGAAAAACTGTTTATGATATGTAATAGGTGGTCGCTCCACCACGTCACTATAAGCCAACGGATCCTTGTCCAGAAAAAGGTTGAAGACTAATTTAAACATCATTAGCAGCAAGTAGAGCTAAAAGAAGAAAGCCGTCTTCTTCACTGTTGACCACCTTCAGCACTATTCCAACGAGAAAGAAAAGAAACATGATCTCAGTGTGAACAAATATCAGTCCACTCCCGTATGCTGGGATTTTGCAGCCACACAGATGCAGATTAGAGTATGAATATGAATGCTTTTGTATTCATTGTTTATTTAACTATGAGGAGTGGGCTCATTAAAGAAATGGAATAAAACAGACCGAACCTACCTCTTTTTCTGGCAGCACTAAAAGGAAAGAATAGAAAAAAAAAACAGATTTAAATTGTGAAATGTCACTTCCCTTATCCGAAACAATGAATCCATTTTATGCCAAGACCTTAAAATAGAATGCTATCAGTGACTGTAAGTAATGTGAGAACATACTGAATCACACTTACCTTGGAAATCACCAGCGCTGCCGCCAAAAGGGAGACTGGAAAAGTGAAACCATGACTTTCATGCTGCATTGCTTTTTTGTTTCTTTCATCTCAAATCATGCAAATCATTCAGCGCTCGTGTGAAATACATACCAACAGTTACGCTAGCAATCAATCCAAAGCGTGGGCGTCCAGGGATGCTGTTGTCCTGCTGCACACCTAAAGAAATGAATTCAAATAGCATCTTTAACTTTTTATTTGTAATAAAACACAACAAACTGCATTAAATGACAAGATCTGTCTGTCTGTCTGTCTGTCTGTCTGTCTGTCTGTCTGTCTATCAATTTTATTTTATTAATACTCTCTCTGCATTCTGGCATACAACAGATGAACAGATTTTTCTGTTCATGCCTTAATATTTGTGTAAAACGTACAGTCTGGAGAGATGTGCAGGCTTCCTCCATCATTATCTTCCACATCCCTTCTTGGTCCCACGTCCTCCGAGCAGTAGATGACGACCTCGGAGTGGGCGTGGCACACAGCACAGCTCTTCGTCGCCGCCGCCGGCAGAGGAGGAGAGGTTTCAGAGCATTCTGGAAGCATTTCATGGAGGTCTCTTTGGTACAGATGAGTGTCGTCGTCACTGTCGTATATGTTCATCAACTTCAGGCATCTGTCCTCGTCCGTGCAGGTGAAACACTTAACTGCAGTCAAAACAGAGGAAAGCATTGATTGTGGAAAAAAAAGAGCTGCTGGTGTGAATGTTTATCTGAGAGCAAGAGTGCTTAAAAATGTTATAAATGTATTTGTATATTTGAAATATTAAAAATATTAACTTACGTTTTTGGTTTGCAGGAATTTGAGCAACTACAGCAGATAATATAGAGAAAATATTAAGTTTAAAATAAAAAAAAAACATGGTGAATTATTGCTCAAAACAGTGTTCAGCATTGTGACGGCCTTCTCTGGGGCTCATGTGCATTGTTTGTTCCAGGGTCGCTGGTGCAGAGCGACGTGTTAAACGAGAGGTCGTGGGTTCAGATCCCAGACGAGCCCCTAATTTGTTAGAAAAGAGAAAGAGATCCCACAACTCCAGCTTGTTTCAGTTTCTTCAAGACCTCGTCACACTGCACCAGGACCCGGGTACACGGACAGACACATGAGACCCACACAAGCCCTGACAGCGGCCCGGGCCGTCACAGAGTTATTCTTCAAGTTTCAACGTACCAGGAAAGCCCTCAGTGACAGGAAGACATACGGCCGCCATCAGACATAGAACGTACACTGGAAATACAGACAAAGAGAGTACTGAGACACGAGAATTAATCTTTCAGATTCACCTCAAATGCAACTGAAGTCTACGTTTATACAGCCTACAGTATAATACCGGTAGTCTGGTTTTGCTGACACCGTGGTGTCGCAGTGATGTCATGCATTATAATGAGGTGAGTCATCACTGACATTCTTCCCCACGCATGCATATAAATGGAGAAGACAAAAGAAAAGAACACCTCTCACTATAATGTAGTCCAATACAAACAAAATACAAAATACAAAGTAGGAGAAGCTTAAAGTTTTGTATGGGAAGCTTAAAGGCAGAGCTGTTGTAGTGAACAAATATGTAGCTTTTCATTTTTAAGTTTGTGATATATATAATACTGCATAAATGTGTATATTAGCTCATGTGATAACAATGAGGAATTCAAGAAATACAATTTCAATTAAAAATGTATCAGGATTTAAATATTTACGTTTCCGGGACTTCCCAGCAGTTCTTTTCCAGCGGGGTCTGTGGTTTCTTCCTGCTCCGGGAACCAGCAGTGGACTGGATTTTGCAGGTTTTTCCATCTTGCTGTCTTCTTCTACCTCATCTGGCTGCCCCTCTGTACCGAGTGAGGGTAAAACGTCGACAGACTCTTCAGGGCTCGTCTCTGTCAGACCTCGTGGTGGAGCTTCACCCAGTGGAGGCGGTGTCTTGATGCCCTCCTCAGCAGACACTGAGCGTGCCTTTAGATCGGCAGCAGGGTCAAATATTGCTTCCCCCTTAGGAATGGGTATCACGGAGCTGCCTCTATCTGCCACCGGAAAAGCACTTTGATTGTAATCATCACTGAACTTGTGTTTCATGTTAGAGGAGAGGCCAGCATCGCTGGAAAAATAGAAATAAATATGAAATGAATTAAATCAAAACGTATTTTACCTGCAACAAGGGAAACGCATACAAGCAGCTCACATCACAGAGGAGCCATAAAGAAGTTCAGATTAATCCAAACAAGATAAGAAAAGGAACACAGGCCTACCCGCTCTCTTGGGTGTGTCGGCCCCGGCCACCTACAAAACAGAAATACAGTGAAACTGCTAATAATAGCAAATTGCTATTGCTAATTGATTACAAACATGCAGTTTTTATTTTTGTTTTTGCCTCAAACACAGATCAGATTAAATTACCAGAAAAAAAAAATACATTTTTACGAGACAGTATAGTGGTTAAAGCCACATAACGGCTCGCTGCAGCAGCCTGTACAGGAAAGTCATTTCAACTGCGACACAATTCCATCGTGGTTTATTTCTCGCTTGGTTTGTTACTCATTTCCTTAGCAATTGATGTTAAGAAAACCTGTGATTTGATCAGAAACTACAATGCAAGTTATGCCCCATTTGGAAAGTAATCTTGATAAAACCGGTTTGCAGGTCAGGGATGAATGAAGCATGCAGACCCGGGAGGAAAAAAAACATGTTTCTCTACTCCCAAAAGCCATCAGATGAGGGGAATTTAAATAAATAAACTTACTTTCTGGTCGAGGTTGGAAAAAATAATCCGTTGGGTGGGTCATGTTTGTAAGTATGGGCACAGAAGATACGTTTGTGCCAGCGAACTTTGTTTGAATGGGACACATCAACCAGGAAATTACTTTTATCTGCTCGTATCCTCCCCTGAAACTAATATGAATACAAGAACTCCATCTAGTGGCAAGGCATCTTTAACGAAGTGTGTGTGTGTGTGTGTGTGTGTGTGTGTGTGTGTGTGTGTGTGTGTGTGTGTGTGTGTGTGTGTGTGTGTGTGTGTGTGTGTGAGACTCATTTATAACAACAGATTTTGGTTTCGTTCTTAGCTATACAACACATTCATAATGTGCGACACCATGGGGACGATCAAAAGAGCAGACTCCCCCGAATGTGAACATCAACCCCTCCTAAAGATTTTTCGTTTCAGCTCAAACGTGTTTAGGAATTTTAGTGAAGAAGCTTGAAATGAGTCATACATTCTCATCACAAAGCTCTGCATTTCCTCTTTCACACTCTCTTTCTGCTGAACGGGTCTGAACTCAAGCTGTGTTCTCTGCATACATTCTTTTTACTGCGTTAACCAAGTGGCAGCATTGCAATCATGACTTCCTGTTGAATCCCGTGATGCCATGGTGGTGAAATGGTTTCTGTTTCTATCCCTGTAGGCTCGCTGAGAAGCACTGATGGATTAAAACAAAATGGAACATTGGAAATAAAGGGCTGATTCTGTGTCCCCAACCTTAAACACAAAACCTCACAATTGTATTCATGCAACAAACGCTTTATACTTGCTTATTTGGTCACAAGAATGCAAACAAATACAAGACATTACCATTTGGGGGGGTAAAAGTGAGTAAACCGTATTGTTTGGCGTCATGATAAAAGTAGGCCTACAATATCATGACGAGGCTTACATATGTCACACTATGACAGATGTGAGTGCTGTGGTGACATCAGGAAGCTCATACTTCTCACCGGCTTTTTGATGAAAGCTGGCACCTCGGTGAAATCTGGAAACAATATGAGAGAGCAATATTTCCAGCCAGTAACAGCAGAAATGTTCACATTGGAACTGGGCGTTGGGGGAGGGGGGGGGGTGCTTTATATACATATAAGGGTAAGTGACAAATCAAAGGAAAACTTTCAGAATCAGCTGAATGTTTGCTTTCTAGTCTCCCAGTTTATGTCTCCGGTGTTTTTAGACTTTAGCCACTTTAAAGCTACTTTTTTAATTCGCTGCCTGACTCCGTTGTCTGTTGTCCGATAGGCGCTATGAATGCTATCATGCTCAGAACGGCAAAGCCAACATGCTGATGATGATTAGCAAGTACCATGTTTATAGTCATAGTTTAGCATGTTAGCATGCCAAAACACAAAGTACAACTGAGGCCCAGTAAGACACTACAGACTATAAGAAGTGGACGTAGTCATGGTAACGTAAGCTGTTGGTTTGTGGACTCTGGTTTTGAGGCCTCGAGTTCAGCATTTTGACCGTCGCCATCTTGGATCGTTGCAACCAGTGGAAGGAAGTGACCATATTTGGACTGCAGAAGAGCGACGGGTGGATGTGATGAACTCATGCAGCAGAGCGGCACCCTTACTGGATCTGGATCCATCTGGATTCTGGTGTGAAGCTGCTAACAAAATTAGCTTCATAATCCAAGGCCAACTTCACAGCTAAGTGTTAAAATCATCTTAGTAGCTAACTAGCATTGGTAGCATGGTTGTGACATGTCAATCAGCAGGTAGCCCCGCCCCCTAAAGCATCCCCTGCTTTCTGGTCTGGTGGACTCTAAATGGACCTGTCAATCATCAGGTAAGCCCCGCCCCTAAAGCATCCCCTGCTTTCTGGTAAATGGTAAACGGCCTGATTTATATAGCGCTTTTTTCCAAAGCGCTTTACAGTTAAGACTGACATTCACCCATTCACACACTGACGGCAGAGTCAACCACGCAGGGCGACAGCCAGCTCGTCAGGAGCAATTAGGGTGAGGTGTCTCAGCTAGGAGGAGCCGGGGATCGAACCGGCAATATTGCTGTTGCCAGCCAACTCGCTCTACCTCCTGAGCTAAACCCTGGTTGATGAGATAATACATCAAGAGAGAAGTAGGACCATTTTCTCATAGACTTCTATACAACCAGAGAGGAGTCGCCCCCTGGTGGTCAGAAGAGAGAAGTAGGACCATTTTCTCATAGACTTCTATACAACCAGAGAGGAGTCGCCCCCTGGTGGCCAGCAGAGAGAAGTAGGACCATTTTCTCATAGACTTCTATACAACCAGAGAGGAGTCGCCCCCTGGTGGCCAGCAGAACGAATGCATGTTTAAGGCATTTCTGCATTGGCTTCACCTTACAGAACCGACGGTTGCCACCTGATTGATACCTGAAATTGGTGCTAGTTTCAAAAAAGTTAAGGGATCAGTAAAGTTATTACAACTTAAGCCTGAGGAGAGGTTAACTTTGGTTCCTTCATCTTCTGGGTGACGTACAACATCTCTTTGCAGCATTAGATTGCGTAAAGGTGTTACTCATCAGCATGGGAATGCCCCCTTCCCGTTACGTAGGTTGCCTCCACACAGACTCATCCATCACGTCCTCCGGTTTATGAGCCGCCTTCTATTCTCATTGGCTCGACGCTCACAGTGTGTTTTTCACATTCCTGACCTGGAATCAGGCGTGCCCGTTTGGTTCGAGGCCTGATCCAGGATACGAGAAGGCGTGGAGCAGGTATATAAAGAGAGGCAACTATGTCGACTCATGTTCAGACCTGACGCAGCTGCTCTTCCTCTCCAGCAGCAAAGGTAAGCACATGAGACACAACAGACGATGACATTGATCTTATCCACTTTTCTTTAGAACATTTTGAATTAATTGTACTATTCCCTCCAGTCAGCCCAGTCTGGCTCTGGATCAGTATAGATTAGAGCACTTTAGGAGCTTGTAATTGTGGCAAAATGTCCTTTATTGAACAAAGTGTTTTCTTGCATTGGATGTTGTTTTTTAAAATGTCTTAGTCCGCCCTTTGTGAATGTTAATAACTGTTTCTATAACATGAATGTGATTGTGAGAATTCATTCTCAAGCTATTGACTGAAATTAAACATGACGGTGCGTTTTGCTCCAGCTAATGCAAGGACTTTCTTTTAACCCTTGTGGACGAACCAGTTTGTCAGCTTTTTCCATGTCCCAGTTATTCAAACCAGGTTGCTGCAGAAAGCTGACTGGAGGCCTCTCATCCGCTAAAGTGGTTCAAAACGACAAACACGTCTGCTTTGAAAGGCGTGTGGGAGCTTTTATTTACGCAACAGGCTCAGTTAGGGTTCATTTACTCGGTCACCTGAGGGGAGCAGCTATCTTACATTATTTATTCATCTGCTTTTTGTTTTGTTTTTCTTGTTTTTTTAAGGTAACTTCAGGATTCAGGATATCCTGGTTCCAGAGAACACCCACACGAGTACAACTCATTTGTTTAGCGATACAAATATTGATTCCAATTAAATTCAGCGGTTTCGCTTGAAGGAACAGGCTCTGACCTTTCTTAAAATAAAAAAAAAACTGGTCTTGAGTTGCTCAACCGAGGTGACGCTCCTTTCCTGAGAACGCTCATTTCGACTGATTTGAGCCGATTTGCTTTGACAGACAGTTGACAGGTTCATTCATGCGGAAAGGAAGCTCGGATATATATAAGATACAGAGGTAGGACATAAGGAAGTACAAATATTTCCTCAATAAATTCTACTTAAGTAACTTATTAATATGACGTGAGATTCAGTTAGCCCAAAAAACAACAGCCAGTTGAAATGTCCCTTAAAGTGATACTTTTACAGATACTTTGAGTACATTTTTGTCCTTCAAAGAGATACTTTATACTTTGAGTACATCTTTGTACTTCATAGAGATACTTTATACTTTGAGTACATCTTTGTACTTCATAGAGATACTTAGATTAGATTATGATGCATTTTTAAGATTTAATGTTGAAGTAAATCATCTGTATAAACTGTTGGATAGTTTCATCTATGCCTATTCTTTTAGCTACTCATATATTTTATATGTAATCATTTATCTTCAAAGGAACTAGCTCTCAAATAAATGTGGTGATGTAAAAAGTCATGAGGTATAAAAGTAGCATCAATACTTCCCACTATTGGAGGCCGTTTGTATTCAGTGTAAATATGCTAAAAACACACCTGATGCACACTAATAATTGGAATTGAGCTCTGGTTGATCATAACCACAGCTTGTGTCTGACTTGACGCTCCACAACCACAAATATTATGCAAGCTGGCTAAGAGGAAAGTCCCCAAACCAACAGCAGCATGAAATGTACTAAAACAGCGTTTTATCCTCCTCCTCCTCCTTCCCGTAAGAACCTGTAATCCTGTCTCTACTTTAATCTATTTTTAAACCTGAAATGTTTTGTTCATGGTTTCATTTCTCCCAACCCTAAGGGTATTTTTTACTGCTGATTTTACCCTGTATTTGAAGCGCCTTGAGATTCTCATTTGTATTTTAAAGTGTGCTCTATGAATTAAATTATTATTATATATTTATATATATATTTTTTTTTTTCCTGCAGTGTAGTTGCCTAAATTCCAGCGTTCACCGTGATGGCGTACTCCACCGGCACCCTGGCACAGGGCTGCTTTGGGAAGGTGTACCGGGAGAAGTACAACGACACCTGGGCGGCGATTAAGAAGGTCCCCAAACATCTCATCAGTGTGAAAGACCTGGAGAGAGAGTGCGAAGTGTACAAGTAAGTGTGTGTGTGTGTGTGTGTGTGTGTGTGTGTGTGTGTGTGTGTGTGTGTGTGTGGTGCCTGTTAATGTTTGCAGACTCAAACTTGGCTGAGTAGATGATTAAAAAGCAAATACTTCTAAAGCAATAAAGTCACAAGTCCTGAGGATAAACTATCCAATCACTAAATATGGGTGAACCATTCTTTTTAAAAGAGCCTCTGCTGTCACAAAATTGTTCATAGTAAATCATTGATTTTAAATATTATTTTTAAGCCCCTTATTCCGTTTTACCTATGAGCGTATCCGTGTAATTCATTTGTTCATTTCTCTTTCTCTCTGCGACCTCCTGCCATCTGATGTGCAGAAAGGCAAATCATCCCAACATAGTGAAGCTTCTGGGCAAAATAAATCTCAAAGACGGAAAATGGATCATTCCAATGGAGTTCATCTTCGGGGAGGACCTCGAGACCACCATCTTCAAATCATCAAAGTCTAAAATACAGGTAAAGTATATTTGCCTTTTCATGAAACTGCGGATAAAGCCAGGAACACACTACATGATTTGAAATGTATAAGAACAATTTGGGTTGCACAAATAAGTGCAGCATTTTTGTGACACACCCTGTGCATCAGTTTAGAATAAAAATCGCCTTTTCATGCGGACCAAATCTCAGGCTTGACTTTGTAGTTGAAAAGCAGTTTCACTCAAGCCACAAAGGAAACGGAGCATGCAACTCTACGAGGACGTTGGCTTGCAGGTTATGTGGGTAAACTTGATCTCACATTTTTTGTTTCCACAGCTGACTCCATCTATCAAAGGCACGATCATCATCGGCATGTGTGAAGGGCTGCTTCACCTCCACTCCAGAGATATTGTCCATCAAGACCTCAAGCCTGAAAACATCATGGTGAGTGAAGGCCTGTACGAGGGGTTCAAGTGCTCTAAAAACAAGAAAACGTCCTGTCTCAAGTTAAATGAGGTCGTCAATGAGATTGCTGCAAGACGGATAACAAGCTTGACCTGACGCTCTCCTCGGGGTTGACTTTTACTTCTTTTATGAATGACTGCTGTAATGATGATGTTGCCAGTTCTGAAAGGCATTAGACTCAAGTGAAAAGTGAAGCCAAAGCTGAATTGCCTTAAACGTGCATTCTCTCTACTGGCCATCAGGGGGCGACTGGTTGTAAAAAAAAAAAGAAAATTAGTTCTCACTTGATGTATTATCTCAGTAAACATTGTAAACATGAGTTTATGTCTCAATCTCTAGTTTCAAGTCTTCTTCAATCCAGCATGATGTTCATTTAGTACATTATGGTCCATTTAGAGTCCACCAGACCAGAAAGCAGGGGAAGCTTTAGGGGGCGGGGCTTACCTGCTGATTGACAGGTCCATTTAGAGTCCACCAGACCAGAAAGGGGGGCGGGCTTTCTGGTGATTGACATTTGGTCCAGACTAGAATATAAATTTTTGGTTCAGATATTCATGGAGCCCAGAGGATAAATCATAGGGAAGTTGTGATTGTTCCTCTAGTGCCACCACAAGGTTAAAATGTCCGGTTTTCAATTAATTTTCTTCTCAACAATTAAACTGATTGCAGTGAAATTTGGTTTGCGCATTCATGTTCGACTATGGATTCATTGTAATTTATTTAGTGATCCCTAAACTTTCAACTATGAAGAAATGTGACATTCCCATCAGCCTCAGCTGGACTTTATGTTTGGTGTAAATGGAAAATGGTGTCATGCTAACAGGCTAAAACTAAGATGGCTGAGCTGCTGGCATACCTGAAGACTCTTCCATCGAACTCAACAACATTACGTTTTGTAATTACATAAGAGAATATTTCAACAAGACCTAATCATCATTTGGTCCTACAGGTGGAGCATAACACGAACAGAGCAGTCATCATCGACCTGGGACTGGCCAAGTTCTTCCGATTCGGACTCAACTCTGCGGTGGACATGGGGAACGAGGCCTACTCGGCCCCCGAGGTGCTGCAGAGGGGCAGCCAGCGGGACCAGCGCTCAGACGTGTGGGCCATGGGGAAGATCATCGCCGAGCTCTGTGCCCGGATTCGGCTGTACACGCCCAGCGTCTGCCCCGCCAAGATCAAGGAGATCCTGGAGGATCAGCAGTATTGCCGTGCTGTGTGTAGGATGGTGGAGACCGACCCGAGTCTGAGGGCCTCCGTGGGCGGTGTCATCAGTGAGCTACGAAGGGCTGCGGGAGTCGTCACCACTACGTCCGTTGAAAAGGATCACCTTAAGCCACCTTCGTCTCACATTAATGTCAGAGACCGGTCTCCGTCTCCGGCAAACAGAGCTCCATCACCCTTCAACAGAGATCCAACGCCGTTTAAGAGAGATCCATCGCCGTTTAAGAGAGATCCATCACCGTTTAAGAGAGATCCATCGCCGTTTAAGAGAGATCCATCACCGTTTAAGAGAGATCCATCACCGTTTAAAAGAGATCCATCACCGTTTAAAAGAGATCCAGCACCAATGAACAGAGCTCCATCACCGTTTAACGGAGAGCGTCTAGCACACAACAGGTCTCCGTCGCCGCTTAAGTGGGAGCGCTCCCCCAAACCGGACCTCAAAGCTTTGCGTCATCGAGCTCCTTCCCCTCAGAGGACGGAGGACAAAAACAAAAACCAGGCCCTGGTCCCGACCGGCGCCCCCCAGGTGACCCAAGACTTCCTGAAAATGAGGTTGTACCAAGAGGCCGCCAAGGATCTGCCCTGCAACCTGCCCACGACGGGGAGGGTGGTGGTGCGGCGCTTCGAGCAGAAAAACGGCGAGGTCGAAAAATGGGAGCAGAAGGAGGTGGTGACTCGTGACGGGAAGATAGTCGAGTTCAACGACATCAAGTTTGATAGCAAGTGAGGATGAGAGCTTCAGGGGTTCGTTACCCGGCAGAACTGCATGCGCTAACTGAGCGGTTAGCTCGGGGGCGGCTAACTTTTGGTATCTTCTTACGACAGCATGAAAAATACGTCTCTGACGAGCTAAAGGGCGGACTGAGATGAAGCCGAAGTCGTCCGATTGAAACGGCTTGGGTTGTGCTCCAACACGATGTTCAGCAACGTCAGGAATTTGATTGAGAATTAATTTCGCCTGCTTGCCGAGACAGAAATCTGTGCAGGCACGAACAACCTACCATCTGTGAATGTTTTTCAGCATCTGAATGCAAACAGGACTGTGAACATGGCTCTTACATTATGTGTATGATTATGTATGTAAATACATTCTTAAAGTTCAGTTGTTCAGATAGATTTTTGTTTCCTTAGGATGCGTTCATGTTCATATTTATTGCACCTTTTTTGATTAGATTGTCATTACTTTAGTTGTTTTAATAAGCAGAACTGAAAGTCTTTGGTTGAAATTGTTAAACAATAGTGTTTCTAATATTTCCCTTCGCTCATAAGTCAGATTTATTAAGGGTTAAAACTCTTCAGCACAGTGTGCAACTGCAGCCAAGCAAACCAACAAAATAAAAAATTCTCAAGTAAACATTACTTACAATTTAAGAACAGTTTCTATCAAAAGCACTCAAGTAAACTTAACTAGCAAGCAGTAAAATGTACTCAGAAATCATGAATATAATTTTGTGAAAAACTAGTAAAACTTACTAAGGAATAGTAAGTCAAATTTAGTGGAAAACTAGTAAAACTTTCTAAAGGAATAGTAAGTCAAATTTGGTTACAAATACAGAAAATTGCAAGTAAATGTAACTTGAGTGCTTTTGATAATAACTATTCTTAAATTTAAGTAGAATTTCTGTGTGGTAATTGTTATCTAGCTTTTTCGAAGTAAATTTAACTCCACATTAGACCACCTTTGCATCTATTAACTAATGTATATTATTAGCTTTATACTTAAGTGACATTTATAGGTAGTCGTCCTTACTAAGCATCATTTATGTATTCTCTAAAAATCTGGCTACTATCAGTGACGATGTGCCTTATCAGTCTGCGTATGTGTTTACAAATATATCTAAACATTGTTCAAATATAAATAAAAATCTTTAACATATCTCTTGTGCTGAACTCTTTAACCAACGTTGATCTGAGGCGCTGAAGTGAGGAGTGGAGGTTTACGGCAGTTAAATGTAGTAGAACCCAAAAAGGTTTGGGGTTCCTGTCAGGGTGACCCTACCCAGAAAAAACAAACATGAAGGTGACAGCGGTCCGTTCGGGAGATTCAAATCAGGCTGCAGTGACCAACGACGTATATTCATCAGTGATTCATCTGAATGTTGGCCTATAAAACAGCGGAAACTGCTCTTTGCAAAAAGAATCAATGCTTACATTTGAGATGCTGGAACCAACAGGAAAAACACATGAATCATCAAATGTTTTGGGGTTTATCCTCCTGGCCTTTATAAAAAAAAAAAAAAAAAGAATATATATATATATATATATATGAAATAAATAATATATAAAAGAAACCTCAAAAAGCTTTTGTGATAGAAGTTTACTGATCTGTTAGAAACAGTAACTGCTTTCATCCTGATAGGATTTTGAGTTGTTTTGCATTATCAGGTCAATTGTTTGTAAATTTCAAGCGTTATCTGTGATGTCATCACTCATGTCATAGAAACGGATGTACCTTTGTGGAGGAGTCAGTGGGGGGGGGGGGGTGTAGTTTTCCTTAAGTAGCTACAGGTCAGCAGGGGGCGCTGTCCTACAGTTTAACAGGCACGTTATCAATCAGCTGGGGACAAACGGGAGATGGATAATACTTCCTGTGACCACTATGTTTATTGTATTGGGAATAATATGCTTAATAATAGGTTATAATTGACAAAACGACAAAAGTATTTTTGAATAATCAGTTTATTAATGAATTTAAGGCCACTATGGACTGTGCAGAATTCAAAGAGAGCAGAAATAACTCACAAAGTCACGTTGCCCTTGGTAGCTTCAGTGCCACCCTGTTATAACTGCTGAGCTTATCCACATCAGAACAGAGTCCATCAAACGGAAAAGTAACTTCAAATGAAAACCCAAAACGTCCGGTCAAGTCACCGATGGGAACTGTTCGCCGTGACGTCGGGAAATATAAGCTTCCTTTGTACATTTTGCTCAAAAATGAAAACTGGCGTCCTCAAAGTGACAGTGAGGAGCACGCCGCACAGCAGACGCTTTCAACGAGACGGTTTCCAGTTCACAACAAAGACACGTGAGCATGCGGCATATTTTTCTAGATAAGCACTGATATGCATCGTCTCCACGTTGTGCTCATACATTCCCTCTTTAATAGGTTTGTTGCCATGCATATTTACTCTCGCTATAGAGATGCTATCGGATCAGTGACCGAGTGTGGAAATACTAGTAATGTGTGCACGTTTCTAAGGCCATAGGAGTTGAACATGAATTCACATCATTATGAAAAATCACAGGCAACCAGTCGCAGAGCTCGACACGTCCACTTCCACAGACAAACACCACGATAAGAGCAAAATAAGATTTTCAGTACAGCATTGGGGTGGAGGAAAAAAGAAAAATCACTTCTAATCATCAAGAAATATCCTTATCCCTTCACTAAGAAAAAATAAATCTGTGGTTTGTACATTATCGGAATACATGTTGGTTTATGATGCTTTGAACACAGAATTGGAAAAATGCTACAAGTATTGTGTATTGTGAGTGTTATGGAAATCATTCCCAGCGCGCGCGCGCGCACACACACACACACACACACACACACACACACACACACACACACGCACACGCGCACACGCGCACACGCGCACACGCACACGCGCACACAGCTTTCTATACATCACAGCTTTCCATGCAGTCGTCTTTGGTTTCAGCCTCCTCACCTGCCAACACAGCCACTCTCCGGATGAAGGGACCGTTTCTTTTATGTCGTGTCAACAATCAAATGTGTCTCGAGTGGAGAGAAGTGAAGAGCAGAGGGTCAACATGCAGAACAAGGGCACGAGTGGAAAAGGAAATGTGATAAAAAAAATAAAAAAAGAAGTGGCTTTGAAGTGTCATATAGTGGAGGAACAACTTCACATTGAAGATTACACAGTTACTTGTTTTTATGCATTTGAAACGGCCCGTTTCCTCAACGACGAGCCTTTCAGTTGCATCACGAGTGTTTTAAATGATCAAAATCAGTCCAAGATGTGTTATCACCCTGCAATTGAACTGATGATCAAAAGAATCATAATGTTCTCTTCAGTCAACAGCAAAACAACTTCCATTGCCCCTACCTGTGTTGTCTATATGAATAAATTTGGCTACTTTAAGCTTAAAACAGCAGCATTTAATAACCTCGACTCCTGGACCTGATGCTGCTGCAGATGTTTATGTTTTAGTCTTTTTTTTTTGTGCAGAGCAAATGTTTTTTAGCTCATTTAATCTATAAAATATTTATAGATTAAAGATAGAAGACGGCAAAAGATACATGATAAAGCTTGACTGCATATAACGTGTTGTGGGAGGAAGCCGGCACTCTTAAGGGACACATTTACAGAGGATGTTTACACACAACACACCATCGACATGAAGCAACGCGAAGCAAGACGGACTCCATTTTGATGTGAAACTCAAGCTCACCTCGAGGCAGAAGACTGATCCCCGTCACCAAGGCCTGCTCTACTTCATAAAAGGCAAATACACAAAAAAAACACGGGGAAAAAAAGAAGAAAATCCAATCACATGAAGCTATTCGATATGCTGAAATTTGAATGGATGAACTGAACTGTGCCAGGCTTCACGGGATTCAAGAAATGTTTACACTCGACTCTCATTCACGACACGACAGGAGGCAACAAGTGTGTGTACAGCATCCGTCACTTTGAAAACATGATGAAGAGTTTGTCCGTCTCCCGATGGACGGACCAAACGGCTACAGATCAGCATCTCTGCGTAGGAACCCTTTCTGAAAGAGACCCCCGATATTTGCAAGATGCCATGTCGGCCGCAGTAACTGTAGTGACACACAAATCTGTCAAGTTCCTTCATTCGGCACTCAATGTAGCAGCTTCGCACGCTCAACTGGAAACAAGAAACCGTTTCCTTCACTCGTGAATTCATTGGCGTTGAAAATATATATATATATGCGAGTGTGTGACGCCTCAAATGCAGCTACTGCGATATTGTATATAATGAAAAGGTAAGAGTGAAAAGAGAAAAGAAAGAACAAGCTTCTAAGGCATCACAAGGTTTAACCAGCGACCACAGCGCCGTAGATATATAAACTCATAGAGTCCAACTCTTAGCCTTCACTCTTCACCGTGGCTCCATTGGAAGAAGAATCAGTGATGTCATAGGAACCGCGGTGGAGAGCTGTCACCTTTCTCAGGGTTGACATTCAGGTCCATTGTTTTTATTTGTAATAAATCCGGTGTTTTTAAAAATCACCCAAAATCGCCCGTCTGTCCGCAGGCAGTGATGTTGGTTCAGCACAAGCAAATTCCTCCAAACTGATGAAAAATATCAAAATGGGAGGTGGGGGGGCGATTGAGGAGAAAAAACACCATCCTACAGCAAGTACTAATAGGATTATCTCATTGGAGTTCTGGCAGGGAGAAACATGATCAGCGGTCCCGGAGACTATTTCTCTGAGTGACCCTCTTTGAGTTTGGTTGGGATCTTTGCTGGGACTTCGGCAGGCGCTCCGACGGCAGCTTTGCCTGCAGCTTTGGCAGGAGGAGGTGCTGTTGGGGGAGGTGGATGTAGGCCGGCCTCGGTGCCGATGTTGACAGTGATGTTGGTGTAGAGAGGCAGGTACTGCCGCGAGATTGTCTCGTACTCAGCCGTGTTCATCCCATCCAACTTCCAGGTCTGACGCGTCTTCGCCAGCATGTTGAACCTTTAAACGGAGCGCAAAGACAACATACATCAGTGTTTCGCTTGCACGGTTTAAAAACGCAGCAGATACTGTGGTTTCCGTGATGTAATCAAGCAGTGCAGTTTGTTTTTCCTCGAGTCTACATGCGTCAGACATCCCACGTGTTTATGGTACCTCTTTGGGTTCACGTCGTTGCCTTTGTCCAGCTTGTGTTTAATCATCTTGTAGCGGCCGATCCTCACTGATGGACGAGAGATATACATCCCCCCGAGAGACACTCTGAGTAGACAGGAAACATGGCAGTCTTTTATACAGCTCAGCAGGGTCACACACACACACATATCTCCTTATGTGGTTCAAGAAGACACTAATCCTGTATCCATAACAGACTTGAAATGTGATCATTATTCAATCTATTCAGTTTTCAAAGCTGACCTACATTACAGTAGCAGTGTTGGATATTAATGTCCCCTCAAAGATCTACTCTGAATTCAGAGTTCAAGCAGAGCTTGGAAACTAAAAGCCTCAATATCCGAGTGGCACCTCCCAGTCTGAAGAGCATCTGTTACTATTCTCACCTGACTCCAATATCGTCGTCCTCTCCGCCCCAGCCCCAGTAGTTGTTGGGAAAGCCGTTCATCTTGAGGTAGTGCAGTGGCGTGAGAGCCGACACTCCTCCAAAGTACATCTTGTACGGAAGCCTGGAGAGGATTCAAGTAGTTTGAATAAAGCATAGAACGCGTATCTGTGAAGGAACGTCCATCAGTGACATTCACAGACAAGGAGGAGGACGTACTTGTAGCCGAACTTGTCCATGGCGATGGCTGCATGCTTGGGGTTGCTGTCACAGACGTATGTGTTGCGATCGTCCTCTGGAATGAGGTCCACGTCGTGGAAGAAGAGACAGTCCCAGTCTTCCTCCTTCATGGCCTCCCGGAAACCCACATTCATCAGCTTGGCCCTGTTGAACGTGTAGTTTCCAGCCTGGGGGGGGGGGACACAGACACCTAATGTCAGAGCAGGGCTGTGTGTCGCAATCATCTAATGTCAAATTAGCAACAGAGATTCTTCAGTTAAAAATATAACAACCTATCATAATACTGTATATAAATGATGAACTGTCAAGCTGGAACACATGGAACTCAATATGAAACACTCACCACCAGACCTACTGCTCATCTCTACTACAGTGTTAATTAAGCATAATTCCAGGCCTTATTCAGGTGTGTATTCCTTAATTAGCAACCTACTAGACTTAGTCCACCAAGCAGGGGCGATGCAAGGACAGATTCAACGATCTGGCGGTGCAATGACAAATCCAGCTCAAGAGGTGGAAGAGCTAAAGTGCAGAGGAGCACACATGAATCAATTGCTACAAGCAGTTTAGGAGATTAACCCGTCTAAGCGACTTGAGCATCCTCTGGGTGCACATCCAGAGTCCGACCACTAGAGGGCACACTTCATTTGGTCTGAACTGCAGCGAATACAAATGATGGGATCCCTTCCATCCAAATTAACTCATCTCAACCTCGTGCTTCTGAAGGGGAGCGAAACACTAGTTAATGATGTTACTTAAATCCCATATTCACCCGCTGACTCTTCCTTTAGTGGATGACGTACAAGGCGTTTCTCACCTGGTGAATGATGTAAATTCCATAGTTGAGCTGTTGTCGCTGCAGAAAAGGATGCAGGTAGTATAGCAGGAACTTCAGGTGGTGTTCTCTGTGTCTGTGGGGAATGATGATGGCTGTTCGGTGCCTCGCCTCACAGTCCGGCGGCCTGTAGCGTCCTCCGCGCACCACCAGTGGGTTTTTCCTCTGAACCTCGGCCAGAGTGAGCCCTGATGGAAAGTTGACGTGGATCGGCCCACCTGTGAGCAGAAGATCGGCCTGCTGTCATTACCGGACGAGAAACCAGATACTTTAATGGAGTGGATGCAAATTCTCTGGTTGGAGTATGAGAAGCTATGATTTGAATGTGATATTGGGCTTCAGCTGGATGCAGCACGATAAATTTGAGTACGCAACACGGATTTATTTTTGTGCATTCATTCCGCTAGTCTCACTGGAAATGTCCATAAACAGGAAAATTCATTCAGTCTAAGAATTCAACATTTGGATGGCTGGAACGTGTGTCCATGGAAACAACAGCTCAAGCAGTAACACCGATAACCTGCTTCCAGCTCGAATCCTACAAGGGAAAGTCTTGAAAAGGACATTTGCTATTTCGATTGACAATATTTACAAATCTTTTTTTTTTTTTTTTTAAAAAGGACATCGCAACTAATAATCTCACAATATCTACCAACTGATTGCTTGCTTACCGATTACTAATTTGCCCCTATATCAATATCTACATTAATGCAGGCGGACAGGACAGTATGTCTTATTGTTAGAACATTAGTCTGTGTCTATTATACTGAATCCAAAGGGCAACCCCCTGTTTGCCAGGATTTTATTTACCGTGCCTCTTTTCTGTTATCAGTATAAAAAAAAATCAATACTGACTAACCAGCAAAATAAACAAGACACCCACTAAGTCAAGATAGAAAGTCCCGTTAGACACAAAAACAGGAGTAACATCCAATTTCACTGAAACTCATAAGGTTTTAATCACTTCCTGCTGTCTGTTATAATATTCACTAACACCTCAAATACCTTTTGTTTAGAATTAATACAAAAAAAAGGTAGCCGTTATCAGCATGTAGTTGGCAAAGTCTTCCTAACACAGGACTTACTTATAAGAGGGGACGTCTTCGGGCAGTAGGGGATGTCATCTCCATGGCTTTGAGTCTTGGATAGGCGGGACAGGTTGGCGTATACATCCGCTCCAGCGATGGCCGCCGCTGTGTGGTTGCGGCCTAACAAGCCGGTGGAGTCAGGCTTGCGGAAGATGCGGATGAAGTATGAGACCCTCTTTTGATATCCCTCACGGGACAGCAGTGCCATGACCACCAGCTGGATGCCCAGGAACATGAAAAGGTAGCGCCATTTGGAGTGGATGCTGACCATGGCGACGGCTCGTCAAAGCAGCGACGTTTGGGAGAAGGCAGTGCAGAAAGTCACGACTCCCGAGGAGGGGAAGTGATGATTGTCTACTGTGTATTTAATGGAGGCTGGTGTAAACTTCTGTGTGGCAACACGAAGTGAATGTGGAAGTTACTGTAAACTTATATGCAATAATCTGTGGGAAATACGGATATAGAGCAAAAAAACAACAAAAAACACAAAAAGGCACTTTTGGTTGGCTGTAACTGAAAAACACCAGAAAATAGAAAAATATTCAAAATCAAAGAAAAAAAAAAAAAAGTCTGGTCTACGTTTCTCTAGTTCACTGCATCACTTGCTGCTCGCCACTATGTGGCAAATATCTCCAAAGTTGACTGTTGGTCCAATTTGTGATTGGTGTTGGGGGGTAATGCCAGTTCCACATCATGTAGTTTCACCCCCATTGAATTCCAACCTTTGCTCTGTGAAGCTCATTCTCCTCCGGTCAAATAAACGGCAGCGTCAGTGTCTCTCACTCACTCCCTCTTCCTCCCTTTATGCTGCCTTCTGTTCTCCCTCATGTGCTCTCCTGAGGGAGGCCTCTGCAACAACAACAGCCGCCATGACAAAAAAGGAACATATGCAGCCGTATAGGCCCTATACTTTACAGAGGATTACACAGCTTCCCTGGACTCACTGCCTGACTGGCTAGCTGGAGAGACCGTGACCAGCGTGGGAGGAGTGGTCAGGAGGTTGTGTGTGTGCGGAGAGCAAAATAAATGGGGGAGGAGGAGGAGGAGGGAGAGCTTTGATTCCAACTGCTATTGTCCTATAATGATGCAATCCACAACTCTGAGACTCGAGCAGCTCACTGGGCCGACAGCCACGAGGCTCACTGGATGCACAGGGACCGGACCGGTCACTCCAGCACCGCTCTGAAAGACAAAACACAGAGGAGGAGGAGGGACAGTTACACAGACTGATCCCCTTTGGTTCAAACTGTTGACATCAGCGATTTTGTACTGAGAGCAGCAATGCTTTTACCCACTCAAACAATGACGGATTGTGCACAATACAGGCCCAACAAATGGATTGTGTTTGTTTACGCGGAGACGCAACAGCACAGTTGGATAGCCTTGATTAATCAGGCCCAGCATGGGCTCCAGTGCAGATGCTTCCCCCAACGAGAGGCCTGCTGCCCACAGCGGACGGCAGACGGGAAGCGATGCGCCGCCACGTGGATGAAACGTCCCCGGTCCAGAGCCAACAAGCTGCAGGCTGCTGCTGTAATGTGGAGTTTGTCGACCTTACATAACCTCTAACCCTGCTGTGGTGCTGTCTGCTGCAGTGTCCGACACATCCTCAGTCGCAAATCAATTAGTGCTCGTTAAAGAAGCCAGCCTCAACCCGCTAATCCTAATCCCACTGAGTGCTAGGAGACTGGCGGAGAGACGGATCGGAAAAAAACTTGTTAGTGGAGCAGCTTTCAACGTCTCATCTACAAATCAGTAAAACCATTACTGGGTTTACCGCTTAGCCAAAGGCAAACATGTAAAGTACGTTGCAGTGAATAATAAGGCTTAAACCATGGAGAACTGAAATGTCTCAACAGCTAATGTTTAGAAGCACTTAGAGCATTGTCATCCTTTTTAGATATTAATGTCGTCAAAAGCAAGGAGATGATTATTGACTTCTAACGTTAGCGCTCCTGTGGGGATAAATTATCCGACTGTTGAAGTCACACAGCAGCTCAAATATCTGGACACAGTGATTGACCAAAAACTGACCGTGTGTTTTCATCAAAGCACCGTAGTTTGGTACGGGTTACTGACCCTGAAAAGCAAAAACAGACCGCAGGGGATCGTGAGTGTGCAAAAAAGTAGACCCTGTCTTAAATGACCTCCCAAACCTGCCCAAGGTCAGGTCCTTGAAAAAGGATCCCATTCAATTCCGGCCGATCCCAGTCCCCCCATTAATGCTTCCATCAGGTGAAGAGACATAAAAACTCATTCATCCCTGCCGTCACTGGCCTTATAAATCACTAAACATGGCTGTATGTACTTTTTATGTTTCTATTGTATTGTCCATTGATTGCTTCGTTTGTTCTGCTGGCTGCAATACAGATTGTCCCACGGGGGATAATAAAGATAGCCTGAACGTTGAACCTTGAATAACGCACGAGAAAATAATTAGTTTGCAGGCGTCAGTCACACTCTACAAAACACAAGCATATTACAGTCCGTCAACGGAAAGAGAAACAGAAGGGAAGAGTTGCATTATATTCACAAGTGTTTAATTACAATTAATGCAAATTACTCTTAAATTGAAATTTTATTTTGCAGACATGTTTTTTTAGGGCAAGATCTGCAATGCCATGTTGTTTTATAGATAATCATATGGATAACAAATTAGGCTCAAACATTATTACTAACAGGAAAAAGGTTTAAACAAACAAACCACTGATTATGAAAACTACAATTCAAACATAAGGCCTAGTTACTTACAATACAAACATACCCAATAAAGTCCAGTTGCTGAACTGTAGCGTTTGTATTTCTGCATTCTGCTTGGACAGCTGAACGTGAGGATTTTCAGTTGAAGTATAATAAAGCGTTTTCTCTGAGGGGATATGTGGAGCAAAAACGGAGAGGAAAGCCTCTGCAGATGATTTTCATCTGCATGTGGAAATGTGTGCAGATGGGAGATTGACCGCTCTCACGTTGCCTGGCCTCCATAATGACCCCATAGATTATGGATATGGTTCATAAAGATCAGTTAAAGCTTAATCCCACAGCAGGGAAATTCAACTCCATAGATTAGAAGAACACAATCTTTTTTTAAGTAACGACTAAGACGGATTCAAGGTTTTTCAGGCTCGCTAGATAAATATAAACTATCAAACATCTCAGGGTTTTGAGGACAAAACACGGCTGATAAGATCGCTGTGGTGAGCCCGTTTCAGCAGCGACATGACTAAGCATCATGCATTAGAAAAATCCCCAGAGACTAAATTAAAACTTTCTATGACAGCCCATCCTAATTCATCTGAAAACAATACACAGTATGCCTTTACAGCAGGGGGTGAAATGAGGAGTCTGGTTTGCTTCGTTGCTTGGGGCCCAATGTGCTTGAGCTGGCTTATCCAGTCGAAGAACTTGGCAGCAGACACCTCCTTCAACAACACTCAGGCACTGACTTAACACGCATATAAAGAGGAGATCCAGTGACTAGATTTAGATGAATCTCTCTGTGTTGGCTAAAGGGGCTGAAGAGGGAACCGAAGAGAGAGGAGGACAAAGCAAACTAAGGGGAGCTGGAGGGGGAGAGGGAGAGCAGCCAACAGTCTGGTTACACCATGTTCTTTTGACTTCATTGTCTCTCCTGCACGGATATCCTTCCTTTCTAGATTTACAATTTAATAAGAGCCCGTTTTGGCATGACATACACTAACTGGTACGTTTTCTGTGCAACGTGAGCATTAAAGAGTGATGGCACATAACAGCCGACAAATGGGACCTTTGCTTTTCTGCCCGTGGGGCATTAATACTGCATATATATATATATATATATATATATGGTATGTCCACATGGATGGTTACACACACATGGGTGGATGCAAGAGGAGCCATGAGGGCTGACACGGGGGTTACAATGAAGAGCCAACAAGAAAATAAAAAGCGATGAGAGTTATATTTAGATCAGCATCTAGGGACTAATAGCTTATGCACTGCTGTTCAAATCCTAAAGGACAGCATGGCACTCATGCAGTGCCCGATGGCAGCCATATCAGCCCCGGAGGGAGACAAATGAGTAGCTACACCAAGTCACAGTGGGAGCGACCACAGAAGAGGTTTCATATCCAGACATTCCTACCGAGTATCCATCGACACCAACATCTGGGACACTTTCCCTCTCTCCTCCCCCTGCTTTTTGTTTGGTTTATGCCTCTCTCCACTTGATGATGAGCAGCATTTTATGCACAAATCATCATGTTTTCAAGAAAGCAACAGTCATTTATTACCTGCCATGGCTTACTTCACAGTTGGTAGTAATCTGAGCCAGAAATTCCAGGCACAGCTGGTTCACATCAAAGAGCAGAGTAGAGATGTGGTCCATCTGTGCACCAGTATAATGCAATTTCACTCTTTTCACACAACTGATTTCAAACCAGCATTTCTGCTCATTTCTGCTAAGTGGTATTGCAAAAAAAAAGGGAAACAAAAGCTATGAAGTATTGGCTATTGATTTCTAAAGTCCTCAGAGGCTAGACGAAGTGCCTGTAAAGCAAAACATGTCGATTATTTCAGGAAATAATCAACATGACGGATGGAAATGCTCCACAATCCACAGAAATACTCCACTCTGAATATCTGTACCAGGAAAGTAACAAAATAAATAGTTGGATAGAAAAGCTTGCTACAAAACCTGGGCTAAAGTATCCGGTCTGGTAAAGGGCCTTAACCTCTTCACCCCGTTGAAACCCATAGGAAGGCTCTGCATTAGAGGATGAAGCTTACACATCTGCCCGTGTGTGTCATCACTTCTATATGCAACAGTTTATCGAGGATGAGCGAGTGCTTTCCAGTCTTAAATGTGTGTCCTTCCTGTTAAATCTGCTAAACCCCTCCAACTGTTGCTGGAAAATCTATCAAATCCCACTCGCTTTTTTGCAAGGAGATTCCCTTGAAGCTATTATTCAGGGATACAGCAGAAGACTCCTGCATGCTATGAGGACCCGTTATCAGTCTCTTTTCAAAGCATAATACTATAACTGATCAAGGCAGCAGAACACAAACGTTTATACGCATCTAACGTTAAAATAACAAATGCACTCGCCATTGAAGATGACAGTCAAAAGGGTAGATTGCTTAAAAGTGCACAGTCCCCTGGGTCTTTCAACAGGAAGAAGATTGCACGGCAGAAAAACAGGCACTCTTTCTTAAAGGTTGTATCAGCGATTCTGGTTGCCCTCACTTCCGTTGCGAGATCCAAAACAAAAGGGGCCAGCTAGCCCCTCCCTCCCGTGTTTTGAAAATGATCATGGACGCGCATTTTCATGAACGTGATTGGTTGGAACACTGTTTATTTTGCTTTTGAGGTGTTGGTAGTACCATTTGTTTTTGTGTGCGATCTCGGAGCGTAGGCTGCCTAGAGAGACGCGGTTTTTTGACGGCCTGCTTATGGGGCGGGCAGCTAGCGGATCATGAGGTAAAAACAGATGAATGTGATCATTAATGTTTCGGCCCAGAATCGCTGATATAACCTTTAATGACTGACTACAGTGAATTGTAAAAATGCTAGTAATAATTTAGTGTGTTGATCTAACATTTTGTAGGGAAGAAAAATTATATTTTTATTATATTATATCCAGTTGAATATACCTTATATACTGCAACTGGTTTCTTTACTTTGCATCTGATACCAGATTAAAAAAATGTAATAATAAATCAGTGAAACTTTGCCATTATACGTTTAAAAACATCCTAGATGTGTGCAGCATTTCCAAAGGTCTGTAACCAGAACTTCAGCTGAGAATTTGAAGACTTGAATGGTTTTTATGAGAGGAATATACAAGCTACAGCAGCTGTTGTTTCTTACCATTTGTAAAGTGCAAGTATAAAACATGTAAAATGTAATTTGTAAGTCTTGCCTGCAGCAAGGGGATGTCATTAAAGAAACATGATGAGCATTAGTGGTAGTCTGTTTTCTGATGACCTTTAACCTACAGTGTCAGAAACATTATCTATTACTATTAAATGATTCAGGGCCTGTGTCCATGTAGCGTCTTTTTCTGACAGAATGGATTAAAAAAAGCACTTTTTTATATTTTTCTATGAAACATCACTACTCTAACCACGTTGTACGATAGACAAGCATCACCTCTTTAGTCTTTTTGGGCTACTCTCCATTTGCCTTACATCGTTTTTTCCCCCCATCAACCAGAGAATGCCTTCTACTTTGCATGGATGAGCTTGTCACCGCAAAATCGGACAGGAGGAACGTCGGAGCAGGAAGGACGATACGTCGGAGACGAGGGCGATAAAAGCAAACCCCAACATTCAGTGTCCTGATCTGCTCCCACAAATGAGCTTCTCAGTCTGTTCTGATAGTGTCTGTCTGACTTATAAAAGGCCAGTGTAGACGGACGAGGCCAAAACAAGCTTCTTCTCCTTTTTCTAAAGTGACATCACCAGTGCTTTATTTTTTTAAGTTCAAAAAAGTTTTTTGGAGTTGACCTCACAGATTCCAAGAGGTGCTTTCTGAATCATGTTTGGCATCGCGTCGGTACAAAAGTCTGGAATGAAAGCACAGATATACTCCCCCTGCTGATTTAACCTTGTCCTCAGTGTACTTCTTGCTCTTCTACCGTCAACATTGTGTCACACACACTACAACATGAGACAGACAAAAAGTGATCCTACTAAAAGAGTGATTCATGATGTTGCAATAACTCCCCCGTTAGAGACGGATATCTCACAGTGGTGAAGGAGGTAAATCCGGCTAACTTTCCATTGTGAGCCTTTATCAATCGTGCCTCCTTTCATTCAGCCATGAAATATTAAGTAATCATTCATTAGACATTAATGATTGCTTTGTGTTATCTTTAGTTCATTCTTTAAAAGAGCAATAAGGCTCAGGAACCCAGAACACTTACTTCTGGACTACAGGGTTGAATTTTAAATGCGTATCGATTAATAAAAAGGGGGGACAAAACTCAAAGTGAGGATCTGGAAAAATACTGACTTGCAACTGGTTTTAGAATAAATACTGCACATAGGGTTGAAACTGAGCAGGACAGATGTGGTCAGCAGGCCCACAAACAGCTCTTACACAACATCTTTTTTTTCTTTTTCCTCTACGCGGCTGCCAAGACATTAGGAAAATATTCTTTACAAAACGAAATCAGGATTCTGTGTACGCAAGCAATCCTATTCTCTCAAGCACCAACCAAGCAAGACCAGGCAATGAAATAATGTGCAAACATGCCCTGAGAAAAGAGGTGTCTACATAACAACGTGTACCAGCGTCCTTGCCATGGCAACCCATCCTGACGCTGGCCATTCATTCGTGGGTGCAGCTGGTACATGTCTCTATGGCTGTTCCCTCGAGTCCGACTCTGCTGGGACAGACTACTGAGGGTGGGGGGGACACATCATCCTCCTCACGCTATTTCCTTCTCATCTTTCTGCCTTTGGTTGCTCATGCTGTTTCCATAGAATAGTGTTCACCTGCAGCTATAACCGCCCCACCAGGGACAGCCACTGAACTTGCAAACTAGGCAATGACAACCAAGGAGATACAGAAACCCCCGGGAGGCCTTGAAACCCACAACAAAACCGGAGCAACAAGTTACTCAACAAAGGAGAGTGTTAACTCAACAGCTCTTAGAACATTTAGTCAAACAAAATCAAACTGCATGGTGAGGAGACCGACCAAGCCTCCTGCGATTGTTGAACACTGGTGCCATCACAAAATACTACAATGAGATTTTTGATGAATAATCGTTAAGGTGGATATAATGACACTGGGTGAAGGCAAATAATAGAAAAGCTTGAAAAAGATTTAGCTAAGTTCAGATAATTTACTTCCCTTTACTGTGGTGCAGCCTTTAAAAGAACAGGGGAAAACATTTATGTAACACCAACATATTACGACATCCAAAATCTAAGTCAATATCTAGTCTCAGATCACAGCATCAATACGATATTAGTACGTTGCCCTGTCCTAGTGAGAATATGTAGTGCAGAAAAATAAAAGCAATGTGAAACGCCATATCAGATACCTGATAACAACTGAAAGTTTGGGGGGAACAATCTATTATTCCACATTTGTAATTTATGACAACAAATTTTAAAACAGACATGATTCGTGATTTTTTTCGAGTGTCATTTCAAAGTTATTATTCATGGCCTACCTGTAGACGTGTTTTTAACGGTACATAAAGCCTAGCTTAAAGGTTGAGTAAGAAAAAACAGATTCTGACTTTGAATGCATCGCTGAATTTAAAAAATCCTCCCAGAACAATCAGGAAGTAAGCATTGACAGCATGACAGCTCTGACCCAACTTTTTTTATTATTTTTTTATTGGGACGGGTTTTTACAGCCCTGCCACAGGTGATTTATTTTTAAAGTCAGAGCATATAATGTGTTCATTATTACATCAATGTTACAAGGATTTCAAGTCATAAAGCGTTTCTGAATACATTCACCTACTAAACCTTTAATAAGTAAAAGATTGCATGTGCATTGTAAAAAGAGTTTACAATAAAAAGGAATCAGTGAGTCACATTTACCCAACAGATAATAAAAAAACAAGAGTTGTGTTCTTAAGGGAAAATTTAAATATATATATTTCTGTCTTGTGCATTGATCCCCTCTTTCCCTGAAGTGTTGACTCGGTGTATCTGACAGTTGAGAGGGGGAGGGGTCGCTTTGCACGGCCTTTGTTCTGGTGGGGGGGGGGGGGTCACATGAAAACATGGGGTCAGAGTAACAGAGTCGAGGCCGTGAAACTTGTTTCAGCTGGGAGTCAAGCGACTGAGGAGAGGAAGGAAGGAGCACGGAATGGCGCAATCAATTAAGTGTTTTCAACACTCCCGGATATCTCAAAAGAGTGACAGCAGCCTCGGCTTACTCAGGAGTTGTTCCCGTTAGATAGTAATAAAGCTCCTTCGCCACTTCCTGCTGTCATTAAAAGTTGTGACACAACTTTCCATTGTGTCACCGCAACCACCGGCGTTGCCTCGAAATCGACCAACTCGAGAGGCAACTAAAAGTTGTGCGAGCGAGTAACAGTTGAACATTAACATAAAATCAGCTTAACTGTGTGAATTAGCTTTTTAACGTTAGCCGCCAACAACAACACCACCACCACCACCACAGAGAAAAAGCACAGTTTCGGGTTAAAAACCGCGACGTTCATTTTTTTTTTAAAGCTAAATCAACTGTTGTGTAACTGACGTGAGCGTGTTTTAGCCTTAAAACACAACAGATAATCAGCCACACGTTGGTTTTGGTTTCTAAAACACTTCTTCATTCTGTTAACTCACCTAAAACTCCTGCGGACTGATCTTCGCCAGCTGCGTCGCGGATGACGAACCAAACCGAGTGGCGCTGCGGTTAACTGACGTCGGTTAGCCGACTGGCTAGCTAGCTAGCTAGCAGCGACACACACACACACACACACACACACACTGCCTGTTTTCCCTTTCGTGTCGCGTTATTTAAGAGTTGTATTCTTACCAGACGGGTCGCCTTTATCCCCGCGGCAGGTTAAGCAGCTGCCAGCCGTCGATATCCCCGGCGGCCCCCTCCCTCCTCCGTATTTCCGATATGTTTTGTGAAGTTAACGACGTGCGGTCGCAGCCGATGTGACCGGCAGCGAATGAGCACAGACGGAGTCAGGTTCGTCGTTTCTTCGCCCTCCCCTTCGCTGGAAACCGCACACAGCACGATGATGTCCCCAGTTTCGCTTGTTTTATTTTTTATTTTCATAACGAGGAAATGAATACGTGGCTATTGTCGACACGTACACTACTACTAGTGTAGTAGTGTAACATCCGGATTTAACCACATTTAGCGGGCATGTTACTGGGCATATATCATTATTCTTCTTATCCTTTAGTCATAAAAAAACAAGTGATTAACAGTAAAAGGACGTTATTTACACTGTTAATTACATCTATAAATGAATGAGACTCAAACGTAGAGAACATTTAACTTTGGACTTGTAAGCTGAAGTATGGAGGTACTAAGTTAATATTTTAATACTAAGTAATTTTTTGAGATATTAAGTCATTTTTTGAGATAGGCTACTAAGTATTTTTTTTTAGATGCTAAGACTTTATTTGGAGATACTAAGTCACTTTGTTATATACTAAGTAATGCAAATGCTTATTTTTTTATTGCTTATTTGCTTATATTGCTTATTTTTTAATGTTTCTTATTATTTCCAGATACTATGTAATTTTTTGACATACTGAGTATTTTTTTGAGATACTAAGTATTTTTTTATTTTTCATTATTTGGAGATACAAAGTCACTTTAATATATACTAAGTAATTTTCTTTAGATACTTAGTCATTATTTTGATAAAGTTTCTCATTATTTTCAGATACTATGTATTTTTTTTAGATAATAAGTCATTATTTGGAGATACTAAGTAATTTTTTTAGATACTAAGTCAATATTTGGATAGAGTTTCTCATTAATATCACAAGAGATTCAGTTCAGCAAAAACACAGCCGGTGGAAATGTACTTCATAGTGATAGTTTTTACTTTATGTATCTGTACTTCTACTTAAATAGATTGCTGTACTTCTGACAGCCTTAGCTCTGTGTTGAGGGTGGCTCCTTTCTTTGTGTATTCATGAACTTGTGTTTGACTTCCTGGTTGTCCCAACTCACTGACACACTCGCAAATCAAAACCACGTGTTCTAGAACAGGACGAAGACAAATCAAAGAAAACACATTTCAAACAGGAGATCATATTTCACAGTTAAGGTGAGTATAATTCACATTTGATCATGTAATTTGTCTCATCATAACCAGTGGTGGAAAGTAATAAAGTAGATTTACTCAAGCGCCAATACGTAAGTACTTGAGTATTTCCAATTTCTGACACTTTATTCTACTCGGAGGCAACACAAATTATTATGTAATGTTAATGTAAACATGGGGGAAATTCTACTTTTGGTACAGTTTACTGTATACTATAAATAAAGTAAAAATACATTCTTGTAACCGAGTATTTCTAACATATTGTTACTTTTACTTAAGAAAAAGATCTGAGTAATTACGTGACAATTACATGGGGCAGAGTTAGAAAAATGGCATCTGTACCAGTTATTTGATCACAGGCCGTCGGAAGCTGAAACCAGCATGCTTTGGTGCCAACCTTGTGGTCCAGACTCTTCCCTGGACAGTACTTTGGACAAACCCACAGCTTGGATCAACTCTTCAGGACGTCCCGCTGGCTGAAGTGGCATCCCCACAACTTTGTCCATACTATTTTGACAAATACAGCCTTCCTAGACCAAGTGGAACACAGGTGAGTACCGCCTATTTGGTTTGAACTGTATTTTCTACATCAAGTTCCCAAACATTCATGTTTTTTTTGTAGACTGGGATCCTTGCCTTTGCACTTTTACCCTTCTGATCCGAATAATTGTGGATTCTCTCCTAATTTTACCTCCAATTAAATGTACTAATCTGAGCCGTTTCTTAAAGGGACAGGAGTACCAGCAGGGAAGACTTTCATTTGGCTAAAATACATCCAGTACATTAGTTTACCTCTGTGCCGGTACTCCTGTTTCTCCAATCAGAGGCGTGCTGACCGCCAACTACTGTAGGTAAATACATACAACTATTAAATATCTGATACAACTCCTAAAACTATTCCTTTATCTTGTGCATTCAAATCCAAACAAAGGTCATATTTGCTGTGCATTTGTTTAACCGATACTGCCACTTGGCATGCTATAATGTACGATCTTCCCCCCACTTGTGGCCTGGAGGGAGAGCTGCAACCTCAGGCTGCACTGCTTCGACTCATGGGTAAGCTTATGAGAGGCAGAGGGCCACAGAGCGGCGACTGAGACAGATTTTCCGAGGGGCACCACCCAGCGCCGGCATCCACCTGGACACGCTCCGTCATCTCCATGGAGAACATCCACTGAACACTTTGTTGATATGATGCACGGCCCACGAAGTCATTACTTCAATCTGTCTCATCACAGACATGCATGTTGAGCACACAGGGCGACACTTATGTGCGTTTGGGAGATATATTCACATTTGACAAATAATACACATTTTATGTACATTGATTTTGTCCAAGTCATCATTTCCACTCCTTGAAGGCCAACATTTCCCATCTACATTGGCAACAACAAAGCACCAATCCTGAACAGTGAAGAAGTAGTGCAGATAAAAAGGTCAGGCCATGTAAACTATAGTTGACATAATTGCTGCATCCACGACTTATTAACAATAAGCCCAACCAGTCCTTCTACTAACTATTATATTTGCATTATTGATTGACAATTGAAAAGTGTTTGATAACATCAGAAAATATTTTTAGGATGCCTTAGTTGACATATTCAAATTTCTCATTTTGTCATGACAAACATTCCAAAACCTTAAGATATTTAATTTAAAAAACAACCAATATTCCCATTGGAACCAGTGTTTTCTTTTGCAATTTTGTTTAAAAAATATTTAAACAATTAATCAAAAGCATTGCCTCCAATTTCCCATCAATCAATTAATCAATATTTGTCACAGCAATATTTCCATCCCAATATTCAGCTTACGACAACAAAATTCACAACACAATGCTAGTGTTACAATAAGTATCCTGAATAAAAGTGTATTTCAAGGCAGAAAAACAAGGACCATCATTTGGGTTTTTATGGAAAACTTTAATTATTTTTTTTGATGTAATGTCTTGTTAATGGAGTACACATAGATACAAATGTTCTATCCTAGCTACAGTCAGGGCCAGATATTTATTTATATATCTGCAGCAGCAACAAAAAGACACTCACACCTGGTAGTGTGTCTTCTCAAGGCTGGAGACAAAGATGGCAGGTCTAATCTGACTTTAGGCCGTGTGCTGCAGTGAGTAAATTTAGTGAGTCAGAGACTGCAAATCCACAAAAAGACACACTGTGGATACAGACACACAGATGTAAATCATAACAAACGTGTGTCTGGACAGATTTTTTCCCCCAGATGTAGTTATTAACTCTACTTGTAGAACTCGTGCTCCTGCTCGTCCTTTTTGATGACGGTCTTGTAAGCTTTTTCGAAGTCTTTGGCCAGGACGATATACCTGTTCTCACGCACTGCCAACATGCCAGCCTGACAACAGAAGAAGAAAGAAACGGAAGGAAAAGAAAACAAATAAATAATGTATAATTTAGCAGATTCATTTTGCACTGCTCCAGGAAAAGAAAGGAATGGTTCGGGGTTAAATGATCAGATAATCACAGCTCACCTCCTGGCAGATGGAGTTGATATCCGCGCCAGAGATCTTGTCTGGTCTGGCCACATCTGTGAATCAGTTAAGGACGACGGACCAACACACCAAACCAGAGCATGCGAGTACCCGAGCCGTTTCAACATGGATTATTGGAAAGATGCAGTGTAAACAGGTTGCTCACTCTCAACCATCAACGCTGTTTGAACTGCAAATGAACCAGCTGCTGTATGTTTTTTTTAATCTTTGTGATTCTGAGTTCCGAGGCCCGAACTCTACGCCGTCGTTCTGCATGCCTGTTAGTAGAGTTTACAACTTCCCATCATCAGTGAAATATCTACCCAACTACCCAAATAGACTGGTTCACCACTAAAAACTGACATAATACACACAGATACTGCACACATTCATACGTGTAAACAAGAGTCAGAAAAAGCCCAAAATGTCCAGAAAATAAAAAGAGGCCGCATTTGCACAGACAGAGGCAGAAGAAGGACGACACAAGAAACTGCTAACCCTATGCCCGCAACATCCCATGTTGAAAACAAGTATCAAACATCAATTCATAATTTACTGTATGTAAAGAAAAACCTTATTTTGTACTGCGCTAATCCATCAGAAAGCATGCCCTTTGGAAGGAAAACTGAATTTTTCACTCCGTCTCTCACACTCACACTATACTTAAATGCGCGGTTGTTAAACCACAAGGATACAGTCCTCCAGGTCCACCTCCTCGGAGAGGTTCATTTTACTGGTGATGGTGGAGAAAACGAGACGTTTCTGCCGGCGGTCTGGCAGCGGGAACTCAATCTTTCTGTCCAGACGACCAGGACGTAGCAGGGCTGGGTCCAGCGTGTCTGCTCTGTTGGTGGCCATGATCACCTACGAGATGGGGGGGATAAGAGATGTTTGCTTCTGGTTCGAATGCACCTATGGTATCTAGGGAAATGGTTTTGCCAGCCTGTTGAAACCCTCGACCCAAAAGTAGAAATTTGTGAAGTGGACCCCCTTAGGAAATCTTCACAGAGAAAACAGTTCCGTGAAATAAGCAGCCACCTACTTTATATATAGAGGGCTTTCTTTGTTCAAGTCTGAGCTGCATTTGCTTATGAGCAATAGTGTCCCTTTAAGGATTTTCAAGATTGACAACATAAACCTTTTGGATGCTTGCTGAAGGTGAATAAGCAGACAGGAGGTTCGGAGAATGCATGGCTGGTTTTGACAGTTCTCCAGCTGAAATCTCCGACACCACCAGTCAGTGTGTATGGAGATGGTTGCAGGTCGACTATGCTCACCTTGACGTTGACGTTCTGGTCAAAGCCATCCATTTGATTAAGCAGCTCAAGTAAGATTCGCTGCACCTCCCTATCAGCTGTAGAAGAAGAAAAAAAAACAAGGTCAGATGGTTCATGTTTTCCCAGAATGTTATTGCATTGACAAGGAGAAGATCAGGGAAACATAAAAACATCTCAAAATGAGAATCCTGACTGCAGTAAGAAAAACGAGAGCAACATGAAATCTACAACAAAACTCTAGTTTGTATACAGCAAGTCTACACGTGAGCCACACATGGTCATACCGCCGGTCTGTGCATCAAAACGCTTCGTGGCGATGGCATCAATCTCGTCAATGAAGATGATGGCGGGGGCATTTTCCTTGGCCAGCCGGAAGACATCACGCACCATACGAGGGCCTTCACCCAAATACTTCTGAACAAACTCCGACCCCACCACACGGATGAATGCAGCTGGGGACGGAGAGATTGGACAAGGTTACATTTTTCTATTCACTGTACATACATCCTTACCAACAGCCCATCATGAAAATAGATATTGCTTGTAGTCAGTGTTTCAAATAATGACAGATATATTTTATAGTGTTTCAATCCATTTCATCTACTTTGGTACAAAACAAGATATCTCACACCATAAACACCTTACCTGTAGTGTGGTGTGCCACGGCCTTGGCCAACATGGTCTTACCACAACCTGGAGGTCCGTACATAAGGACACCCCTGGGTGGGTCAATGCCAATCTGAGAAAGGAAATAGACCACTGTTAAGTATCGAGCGCAGACTTTCTACATTTTTCTAAAAAGCAAGTTTATGATATTTCACTCACTGAGACAAGCGAGAGTTAAAATCCATGAAAAACTTTGGTTGTCCATGCAAAATAAGTGACATTTCTCTTGAATATCTCACCTGTTTGTAGAGTTCAAAGTGTGTGAGCGGCAGCTCAACAGCTTCTCGGACTTCCTGCTTCTGAATGTCCATACCACCAATGTCGGCATACATCACATCGGGCTTTTGGTCTAGGAGCAGAAACGGTGAAAAGGAAAGTTATCTTTGCGCCTTTTTTGAAGAAGGCTGGATATCTTGCTATAATTGCAATGTGTAAGGTATGGTCAGAAATGTAGTGTTCATTTTTTTTTTTAATTAGCCAACAATGTAAACAGAATGTGAAAAGTTTACAGTATTGGTCAATCAATCTTATGCCAAATCCCAATGTTTCCACATATGGCCTTAAACCCTGAACCCTCTGGGACTTAACCGACTGTGAGAGGCTGTGATGGCTTGATTTGAATGCTGATAGTAAAAATTATGAAGACAATCTTCTGTGAGAACAGCAGAAACTTGTCGTCTCCGGACATGACAACGGCCATCTTAATTGAGGAGCTATTAACCCTGACCAGAAATGCTCTGGGAGACGGTGGTACTGAGTGTTTTACCCGACGTCAGCATCATGATGCTGCTGTCAGCTTCAGGAGGGAGCACATCCACCAGGGCATTGCTGTGCTTGTGCAAGGCGACGGAGGCGTTGGGCTTCAGCAGCTCTCTGTCGATGGTGCTCAGGATGCGCACATAGTAGTTGGACCCTGAGAGAGGAACAAAGATGAATAAAAGGAGAAAGAAGACAGGAACAGAACTCATTACAGATTTAAAACATGGACCTCCCACTGAATAATTAAAAGTGACAGCACTCAGTTCATCTCTTCCAGGTTCTCGCTTAAGACTCTGAAAGCCTGAACACGAGAAAGCATTCAAAAATATACAGCATGTATGCATCATTTGCCATTTCATTCATTTTTAATTATCCACATTTTCTGTTTATTCATTTATTTTCAGTCATTTGTTTGAGGTTTTTAAATGCATACTATGTTTTTCCATTATTCACTTGAATAAGAATCAAATTGTTCCTCAGTGCAGGAAATACGCCCTTAAAATTCAGCTTAACAGTGAGTGAGACACCGCAGTGACATCTGTAGAAATGACAGCACACAACAGGAAACAGGTTCTATTTATGTGTTTTGAGTGCAGATTTGAGGGCAGATGTAACATCCACCTCCACCCTTGCACACATTTAAGGACTGCTCTTTAAAAGCTATGATGCCATGAAGCTGAATATAGGTCTTATGATACATAGAGTACATTTTTACATGTGTCTACATTCTGCCAGGTTTTTCTTGGTACCTGTAGTAGAGCCAACAATGGCTGTGTTCTGGTCCACAGCTTCCAGGAACTGTCCAATGACAAGCGGAATGCTCTGTATCCTCTTCACCTCCTCCTGGGCATGGAGGAACTCTTTCTTTAGGTTCTTCTGTTCATCTTTGATGTACTCCTCCTGCACCTCCAGGAACTCCAACTCCTGCTGCAGCTTCTGCAGACAGACAGAAAAAGGGAGGTGAGAGCTTGCTGGAGATGGAGGTACCATGAGTCTGCTGTCTGGGGATCATCGACCAAAAACTGTAGCTTTTAAGAGTTTAAGAAAAAATGTAGGAATAAAAAAACAATTGAGAGAAATCTGGGATTCGACCATAAGCATAAATATGGTCTAAAAAGCCTAAGTATGTAACAAGGTCTGAAATTATTGAGATGATAAATTATGAATGCATTGGCCACTCTTACAGTATGTCAAATATGCTCCGATTGAATCAGCATGTAGTCGGTACCTGGTCACAGTTAATGCACCACATTGTTTATCATTGTTTTCTGTGAGGCAGCCATAAATATAAAGTAGAGTCAAGAATGTCTATGTGAAGTATAATGTAATTAATAAACCATTAGTCTTAATGGGCTTATTCTACATTACTTCTAGATAACAGGTGCACCAAAAAAGTAACATCAGAAGCAAATGTTGCTGATGTATACCGACTGAAAAATCAGAGATACACATAGCGTTGCAGAGGACTGAAGTCAGGCTTCTGTAATGTCATGCATGAGGTTCAGTTGTACAAGTTTCCTGATTTATATTTGTCTTTATTGGAATCAATGTGACCCAGAATTTGAGTGGACCAAATCCCCGTTTTCCATGAAGACAGAATAAAACAAAAATGCAATTCACGTTCAAGGCAACAGTTTGTAACACATATAGATTAGACATATTGTATTGCAAGTGTATAGGCAAGTATAAGACCTTGTATCTGCTGTAAAGGTCCTCAAGATCTTCTGGTTCTGGTGCCAGGAAGGACAGACCAGTCTGAGGTCTGGAGGTCAGTACTGCAGGCATTTCTTCCTGCGAAGGTGACAGCATAAAAAAAAAAATCATATACACATTAGGCATTATTGAAATGTTAATGCATAACAAGCTATTATGCGATGTATGTGTGTGTGTGTGTGTGTGTGTGTGTGTGTGTGTGTGTGTGTGTGTGTGTGTGAGACAGACAATCAAACGTTACGTTCAGCTCAGGAACAGAGAACCGAACAAAAATCAAACTCGCCGATTAATAACTGAATGATCGATTATTGCCTTGCACTAACAAACACAAACAGTAGCTTAGTTTAACGTTAGCTCGTTGACAGCTAGCTAGCTTAAACGGCTCGCAAACAGCTAACTATTTAAACCCGCTTACGACGCAGCGGCAGAATAATAAAAACAACATCTAACATTAATATCTGGTGCGCGTAGTTCTTTAAAAAAAAAGTCGTCTACTTTAAAGCCAATCAGTGTTTTTGTTGTCGAGCTCAATGAGCATCAGGCTAACGATAGCAGCTAGCTGGCATGACATAGCAACTAACGTTACACCGAACAGAGAATGAATTGGCACGTTTACATTTCGACAGTTAACGAGCCAACAAAAGGTGAAACACTGCAACACACAACAGCAGAGAGCAACAGTCAACCACTCAAATGTACAAACGCCTACCACAGAAACTCTGTCAATTTAAAGCGGAAAAAAAACAGGAAACAATCTCTCTAATTCATACCGGGCTCTTTTCTACAGCTACGATATCCTCCATGTTGAAATATACCGAGCGACTGACGTTATGACGCAATACGTTGGCAGAGGGTCGTATGGGTAATGGAGTTCATCGCTCGCATAAGTTGTTTCAGGCTGGTTTCTGGCTCCATAATTATGTGTAAATTATTATTTTTATATATTTTTGGCGTGTGTAAGGGAATAATACTTATTACGTCACAATTTGTCTAAAAACAAACAAAATGTATAGTTTCATTTATTACTTATTTTAGATACAAATTACCTACATTGTACAACTTTTTATAATGTTTAGTACTGGCTTTTTTTTTAAATCTTTTTTTTAATTTTCTCTTACCATATTTATTCATTGTATGTGAAAACCTAACTGGCATAAACATTCACCGCACATCCTGTTTGGATTTATTATAGCATAAACTGTTCATATGGCTGTTGTTGTAGGCTGAAGGAGAGAGTTTACAGCCTAGACACACTTTCACACATTTTAAAGAATACAAAATGTATATTATAATAAAATCAATGCCAAACATTATAGATGATTATAAACTGAGAATGATTTCAAACCGTTTCTTTTGACACCTTCACCACATGCACGAGTGACACAGTCCCAGTGTGCAAGTGGGTGCGCAGATCAATTTAATCTTCTGTTGCAGAGTTGGTGGTCTTAACACCTCTGCAATTTGTGAAAACCACAAAGGACTCATTGCACATGCATCACAGCGGTTTCCATTCCAGGCTCCACTGAAAAAAGAAAATAGATCATTACCCTAGAACTAGCTTTTCCCTTGTGTGGGAGAATGCATACAAAAATCACACCATTGTCTGTCAGCTATGCACAAGCCTACATGCATAGACATCCATAAAGGTCATCAAGTAATTTGTTGAGTTTGAAAATGAATTATAGACCTTGAAACAGCAGCATATCAGGTTAACTTACAGTTAGAGGTGAACCTATGTGACTTCTTCAGCCCAGATGCTAATATTGATACCTGGGCTTTGAGTATTGGCTGATACATATTATTATTAGATGATAAAAAGTACACCAGTACAATAAAAATCCTCAAAATTAAAAGAAATTCCTTTTTGACGCAGCAACAAATTGGTAAAAATGTAAAATTAAGACTGGTATATAATGTGTATGGAAGAATTACATGTTTAGCTTTCAGTCAGTTACATGACCTTCATCAGCTGCTCTTGTTTCACGTTGGCAAAAAATATCAAGAATGAACCGAATGAAAAGTGCTCAGAATAAAAGAAGGTTTCATGACAACTGAAAAAACAAAAAGCTCTAGAACCAGCGAGCAACAGCACCTTGAACGGAGATTGTTTCTTCAAATATGTTATTCTATTATTCAAAAACCACATGAAAAAAAGAACCACATCCTGTTAGTGTGCTTTCATTTTATGAAAAGCATGTACGTTTTATATATACTGACAATTGTATTTATCTAAATGCTATCCTTGGACTGTTTGACACTTTAAAAGCGGTAGATTCATCTCATTCTGAGGAAGTGGTTTAACATACGCCTGCATGTATTATATCAGTCTGCACTCGGAGGAGGTAACGTCAGTACTGCCGTCTTTTCAGAAGAGAAACCTGAAAGATTATTTTGGCTGAGATGCTTCACAGCCTCATGGTGGTGAAATGGGGATTGACACAGTGGATGTTTCTCTACTTTACGGCTTCAGGTACAACTTACAGATATTCTTGATTTGTAGATGAGAAATTTGTGTTTGCCATTAGCTTTTATCTAGGGAAATGTAGTCATCTTGCATATTTGTCTTTTTATCCATCTTGTCCATTTGCAGGCAATTGCAATTTCTTTCTCAAGTCCTATCTTAAGGACAGACTCTTGATAATGTTTCCTGCAAGTGCTCAGATTTCAGTCAGGCATTTTCAAGCTTTCTCTGGGGATTTCTTTACTATGTTATTGTCACTTATACGTCCACACTGTAGTGTATTTTTCTTACATTTCCATGATTTGGTAATATCTAGATTATGTTTGTTGCTCTTATTGGATGAGTGTAAAGGCAGAAGGAAAACAAGGGACAAAGAGAGAGAGCATGCAACATGTCATGTGGTATGTGCCTTTAATATTGTGGCATTTGCTTGCACCGACTCAGTCGCTTCCTGTAGCTTTATTCACAACCATCATACGATCATTATAAGAGCAAAACAGGCAGAGGTTGAGCGGTTCGGTGGAAGATACTGAGAAGGTTAGTTTTGACAGGAAATTGTTCTGGTTTACATTTCTGGCTGTTTTGTTCCAGGTACTCTCTCTCTGGTCACAGTCCACCAGCCCCCTGTGGTCACCACCACTCTGGGTCATGATGTCATAATGCCGTGTCATCTCAATCTTTCTCATGATGAGAAAGTGACGAACCCAGCGGCTCTGTATTGGTTGTACGTAACACAGAACAACACTGTCAATCCCAGAGTGTGGAAGCCCTCTGAGAAATATGCTGGACGTGTTGACCTTCTCGACAATAATAAAAACACTACGAACAAGTCCATAGTGTTCAGGAACGTCCAATGGGCCGACGGTGGGAAGTACCTGTGCAAAATGTCCATCACCACACAGAAAAGTAAAAGTTTCCGGATCAAAGGAAATGGAACTTCACTGATGGTTTATGGTAAATACGAGGCTTTACAATGCTTTTTGTCTTTCCAGTTAGGGGATAAATGACACCACTTTTTTTATTTACATAGTGCTGGTTAGAGTTTAAAGTCAGCACTCGACATTTCGGTTGAGCACAGAATCAGTTTGTGTGTTGTTTTCTGCAGAGTAACAGAAGTTCTCCCGATGAAACCCGGTTTCTCTCAAGTTCCAGTAAATCGGAAACTGCTACAACCAGAAAAGAAAACTCAGATTTATATATCACTATATATAAATCCAGACTTTACTTGAAGGCAAAAACTATTTTATATTAGTATCCAGGTTTCTATGAACATCGTGGTATTTGACTGTGGGCTCTCACATGCTACGTATACACCTGCATCTCTACCTGCGTCTCTCTTTTTCAGACAACATGACCTTTAACCTCACCGGTCACAATGACTCTCTGCTCTGGTGTGAGGTAAACGTGACCCGACATCCAGGGATTGCGTTGTCCATTTTTCACGACGGACACAAACTCCAAGCCGTCGACGCCGCTCCAGGAGATGCCGACCCGACTCGGCTCTACGACACGCTCACCGAGACCGGCTCTCTGAGACGGGAGGGGAGGTATGAGTGTCGGCTGCATCTGAACGGAGATCTGATAACGGAAAGCATCCTCCACTACCATGCTGGTAATAGTCTCCCTCTTGCTAAAAGCATTGCTTTTTTGCTGAAAGAGACAGTTTCAAGGCTTCAGTGGTCAGAAATGCTGCAACGTTCGTTTGCTCTTTTCTTCTTAGTTGCTGAAGATGTTGGAGACGCTGAGAAAAATGTTTCGCTAACATGTCCGACAACCATCTCTGGTGAGTCTGTCCAAATCAAAGCACTCACTTTCTTCTGGAAAAAAAATGCCATATTGTGCCTGGTTCAGACCACACGACGACAGCCACGACATTAGCCACGACAACATTAGCCACGACATTAGCCACGACATTAGCCACGACAACATTAGCCACGACAACATTAGCCACGACATTAGCCACGACATTAGCCACGACAACATTAGCCACGACATTAGCCACGACATTAGCCACGACAACATTAGCCATGACATTAGCCACAACATTAGCCACGACAACATTAGCCACGACATTAGCCACGACGTCTGCCACGACGTCACCCACGACGTCACCCACGACATTAGCCACGACAACATTAGCCATGACATTAGCCACAACATTAGCCACGACAACATTAGCCACGACATTAGCCACGACGTCTGCCACGACGTCCACCCACGACGTCACCCACGACGTCAGCCACGACAACATTAGCCACGACTCAGTGTCCCGGGCGACAAAGCGATCGTTTTATAACACGTACCGTGTCATAGACGAGAACTGTGGCTTAGGAGATAAAGCGAGTCGTCCTCCAATCGGAAAGATCGGTGGTTCGATTCTCGGGTCTTTGGGCATCTATAGCACATGAAATTAAACAATGGCGAAGTGAAAGAGGAACGATGTTTGGCGCTGTCCGGTGGAGGGGTGAATTGTTCGTAACCATGGCAACATCAGCCCTGCCTCTTTGATGTTTCCCTGAGGGACAATCACGATAGAGGGACTAAAGGCTGGCGAGAAATAACGTACTGAGTAGCGATGACATCACACAACCAGTGACGATTGGTCGGTGATCGAAGGTCTGTTTTAGCCAAGTCACGACAAAACTCATCGTCTAACCTGACAGTGGCCATCGTACCCAACCCAAATACAATGTAGTCTGAAGAGCTAGCGGTATCATGCATATTTGGTTGTGTTGGAATTTTGGTTTTGATTTTCCTTGAGCTGTAGAAATGATGACAGCAAATCCATCACCATCAATGATGTGATGATGCGAGTGATTTACGCTTCATCGAGTGTTATTTTGTTGTTTTTTTGCGTTTTTCTCAGGGCCCTGCGAGGCAGGGTTTCCGGAGCCGTGGCCCCTGTACGCGGCTCTCCTCCTGGTGCCCATCACCGTCCTGCTGAGCCTCTTAAGTGCCCTGCTGAGGTACAGACGCTGAGGGGCTTGAGACCGGAGACCCAGGCTGTCGGGGGTCAACTTCAAGGTCATTCACAGCCAGGGACAATCCGGCCATCACAACGGTTCAACAAGCTGTAACATATGAGACATGATAGCAAAGCATTTCTTCATATTCCTAATATTTAGAGGCCTCAGGAGAATGTATTTGTCTACTTATTCACAATATAAACTGTATGATTGTGAACGTTGCATAGAAAGGTGACAGAATAATAAGTGTATATTATATTTGAATAGATGATTTTATTGTTACCCCTATTTATTCATTCTCACTGCTCTTTATTTGAGATGAGTCATGTGCTTGTGTGTAATGTGGATTTCCTGGGAACCCACATGTTCCGCCTCCATCAGAAAAGTGCACGTCTGGTTCTCTCTTCTAAGTCTTAAGCATCTTCGCGATCTGTTCCCTCGTTATCAAAAGGAAGAAAAGGAATTTTTAATTCTTTATCTCCTTCTTTTTCACTTTTTCTTCATTATGTAATGATTTTTTGAGACATCTACAGACACAAACAGAGTAGAAAATAAAAAAATATGTTTTGTTCTATATCTATTTCTAAGGGTTTATGCCATTATGGTTTGTATGTAAATATGATTAATGACAAATGATTAACTGTCTTATTCAATTTGCTTATACAAAGAGGGAATTTTGGATATCTCTTTTTTGAGAAAGAAAAAAATGTATTCAATTTCTCGCCATGTTTTAATTAAAATAAAACTTTTTGAAGACACTAGAGGTGAATAGGATGAACAAGAAGTTACTAATGGATATCACCATTAACCTTCTCCATGTTGATTAAGGCAGTAATATTATGTTTAAATATGCTAATGAGGCAAATTTAGGAGAACAAAAAATAGACATTTTCAACGTGTTGGTATTTTGGATATTTTCTTCCACTTGCCTGAAAGAAGACTTAATAGTCAAACATCCGGCTTAACTTTAAGCAACCAAACCTAAACAACGAGCAAATGAAAGATTGATTTCAAGAGCAAAATATGTGGCTGAAACTAAGAGGAAACAAATGGAATCATCTCTTAATTAAAATGTACGATAAAAAAAGTTTACCCTCAATACGTCTCACTGCACAAGTGGATATTCATAATCCACATATTTAAAAGAAGAAGAAAAAATGAAAAGGGATGTTAGTGGAATTAGGGACAGGAAGTCACACACACACACACACACACACACACACACACACACACACACACACACACACACACACACACACACACACACACACACACACACACACACACACACACACACACACACACACACACACACACACACACACACACACACACACACACACACACACAGGAATGATGCATTTGTCAGTGCAAGGACAAGCATGCAATCAGCACAGTAATCCTCACTGCTGGCATAATGAAATGGCCAAAACGAGAGATCAGAGCACACACACACACACACACACACACACACACACACACACACACACACACACACACACACACACACACACACACACACACACACACACACACACACACACACACACACACACGACTGATTCCCCTCTGAGTGAGACAGCGAGTCAGCTGCACCTGTGGTCATGTTACACGTGGTTGTGTGTGTGTGTGTGTGTGTGTGTGTGTGTGTGTGTGTGTGTGTGTGTGTGTGTGTGTGTGTGTGTGTGTGTGTGTGTGTGTGTGTGTGCGTATGTGTGTGTGTGGGGGGGGATAAAAACAGGTTAAAACCTTTCAGCCGTCAGTTGAAATGTCAGACAGGCTTCCTTCCATGCCGTTTTAAGAAGATGAGCAACCCTGTAAATCCTCCACACTCAAATGTCAGATGTTAATTTGTGGGTTATGAAATATTTGCACAACGGGCCGGTTTTAAAGAGGGGGGGGGGGGGGGGGTAATTGTATGTTATTTGTATGTTTAGTGTACAATTATATAACTCCCCAGTGATATAACACACCGTTTTTCTGTGATATCAGATTTCTTTGCAAACACGTGGTTCCTGGAAGAGATGAAAACACCACATTAAATCACTGTTGCCATAACAACGGCTCTAAACTTCCCTCTCCTCCTCTTCTTCTATCTCCATCCCTCTGCTGCAATGCATCACACCCTCTCTCCTCCTCCTCCTCCTCCTCCTCCTGCACGCACCTCCCTCCCCCAAGCCTTCACCCGTCCCAAAGACTGATTAGCGCGGCATCCTGACACACCATGTCATTTCTGGAGATTACTGATTTTCTTCTCTCTTTTTCCCTGAGCGTGTTTCCCTCCTGCTGCTCCTCATTTTGACGTCTCTCTCTCAACACCAGGAGGAATATTTCACACCGCGCGTCTCCCCTTGAAGGAAATAATAATAATATGATTTTTTTTTTCTTCTTTTTTTTCTGTGATCTTTAAATCTGTCCGATGGTCCGCCGTGTGACAGCGGAGAGACTTCCAGCATCCGGCTGCCTGCCGCGGGAGGGAAGCCGTCCACAGTGAGGTTGGGATTAGTTCGGGGCTTTGCCAGAGAGGGGACAGGTGACGGGGGACGCTGCGCTCCGCTGTGCAGACGGGATTACATGCAATATTGCATTTTCAGCAGATTCACCGATTCAAGACTGTAGTTTCTTGACCCGAAACACACATCAACTCGCAGCACCGCTGGAATGCACTCGTGCGCAAACTAAAAAAAGCGCACTTTTTAATGAGGCTCCAATGACGCGCAGAATGGGCGTCAATAGAACCGGTGCGTGCCTTTCACTCCGCGCCTGAGACCGGAGTCGGGAGCTGGTGACCCGTCCGAGCAGCTGAGCCACCTGCTGGACGTCCGAGCGCGCCATGCGCCAGACAGCTGGGGAGCAAACCACGTGACTCAGCCGATTCACACGAACAAGTCCGAAGAAAACAGACAACATCAGCTGCATAGAAGACACGTGGAGCTGAGAAGCTGCTGTTGTAAGGAGGAAAGCAATGATACAACCATTCAAGTAACAATCATTGTCATTTCATCCATATATTAATATGCTTGACACTCAGACTGTGGATCTGACCAGCACCGGCCCTCCTTCCTGCCCAGGCTCACATCTGCAGTCAGGGAAAAGTGAAACTCTTTAACTATCTATGCATGACGGCGTCTGTCCCACGAGATACCAGTCTTCCAGTATGGTGCGTGGTTTCCTCCGTGTGTCAGTGTGCCGGCATCATTTGGTGCTGCACACGCTCTCATTGTGGAGCTAACAGGCCTGAGGGTGTGCCACCGAGTATAAATAGTTGAACAAAGGCCCTTTTGGTGCTGAAACCTGAAGCTCCGAGTGATTCCTCCCTCTGGTAACCCTACACGCTCGCACACTGAGAGGCTGGACACAACCGAGGGATTAGACCCTGAGAGGACGCACACTTTCCACACTGCTGCTGCCGCTGGGTTTCTAAGGTGCCAGGAAGACCAGACCAGCAAGAAGAAGAAGAAGAAGACCCACCCAGCCCTCCTTCCATCCATTGCATGAGCTGAAAGAGAGGAAGACCACGCCCAGAGACCCAACAGGCTCCGGAACCAGTCTCCTCCCAGACCTGTAGCCATCGTCGGGACGTCTTTGGCCTCTTAGAGGTTTTGACAACCAAGCTGGAATAGCAGCTGCGCAGATTTCTCTCGTGTGTCCCATTCTGAAAAGTGTGTGTGTGTGTGTGTTTGTGAGAGAGTGTGTGTATGTGTGTGTTTTGACACCGGTGAGAGCCACCACCAGTCTTCTTTCTCCTGTCAGGATGTCTACAGTACAAGAGCTGCTGCTGCTGCTGCTGCCCCTCATGGCACTTCAAGGTGAGTGGGCAACAGTTGTCGCGGTGTCGCCATGGCAACACCTTGGCATGTAGATGAACTAACATCCAAACACCCCCCCCCCCCCCCCCCCCCCCCCCAACTAACCCCCATCCCATCGTTAGTGATGTCTGCTCTGTATGTATGTAATGTTCTCGAAGTGTGTGTGTGTGTGTGTGTGTGTGTGTGTGTGTGTGTGTGTGTGTGTTCACATGTGACTTTTTCTTTTGGGGGGGGGGGGGGGGGGGGTACACGTGTACATGCAGCAGTCATCAAAAGGTCAAGAACATTCATCTCTCCCCGTGTTCGACCGCACGCTAATAATTATTTTCATTATTGATTTATTTTCCAGAATTTTCCTCAAATATACTTTCTTCAAAGTTGGTTTGTCGGGACTTCCTCAACACATCCGACCAATCAAAGAACTTTGCTTGAAAAATTCCTTCAATCAATCAACTGATTCAAGTATTTGCTGATTAATATTCTGTTAAACCAAAATGCTATTGACTATTTAAACCAGAAGCAGATATAAGTAAATGGGGTTAGACCCACGGAAACATGGCTTTTCCTTTAAATGCTTTTCCTTTTTAAACTAGTTTTTTGTACAAACACAAGTTAAAACTAAACAACAAACATGCCAAAAGCTTGTCGTCGCTACAGATGATGTCATTTTGAGCACATGAGATTTAAAATTGAGCACCAAAAAGAAGAAAAGCATTAAAAGAGCGATTTACTGAGCACTCATCGCTCTCAGCCCAGCTGCTCTTTGTCTCACGCTCAGTCGCTGACAACGATACCACAAGCCTTCACCATTTCATGGAATATAATAATTAGAATAACGTTGTTATTCCTGAACATGAAGCGGCGGTTTATCCCGGATATCGAGTTGAGTCAGGAAGCGGAGAGTGAGCGGAGAAGTGCAGCTTCTCTTCCAGAGAGAGAAGTTTACACATCATCAGCTGACAGAAACAGACAGTTTGGTGGAGGAGCCGGCGGGTTCGTTAAGGAGTGAAGTGATGGAGCACATCTGGAGCCGTCGAGTGAGGATGAGGATACAAGACGAGACAGGAGTTCTCCCAAAAAAACGAGAGGGAAGGAACAGATGGAAGCTTTTTTTAAAGCTGAGCTGGAATTCAAGACGTTTCTGAAAGAAAGTGGATCAAGGAGGGAAGAAAATAATAACCACAAGCTCCTTCCCTGGGCTCCATCTGAAGAGCAGAGGGCAACGACGATCAGAAATAGGAGAAATAATAATAATCACCTGTAGCTCAATAGTGTGAACTTGATTTGTTGTGATGCTCAAGCAAACGTCTCTTTTTCCAAATGTAACACAGACCACCGCGTGTCCTCGCTTTCAAACCCAACCAGAGGCTGGAAAACTTAATGCAACCGCGGGGCGAACCTCGACTAATGCATGAGGGAGAGGGAGGCCATTTAGGCTGCATATAGTGAAAGGAGATCAGTGTGAGCAGGATGTTTGAACAACCACACCATCTTCTCCGTCCAGAGACGTTCTGGATTCACATCCATTCCATCGCTGCTCTCCAAACCGCCACAGTCTGCACAAATTGGAAATCACATCAGGGAGAAAGCCCATCAGCATTCTGAGTGGCGGAGAACGTAACGTAATTAGAATAACTCGAGTGCTGCACTGCGGCAAGTTCTTAAAGAAAACAAAATGTCTGTATGGCTTGAATTTTCTAGAAAATAGATTTGACACTTCAGGCAAAAAAACATAAATATGCACTGCATTCTCTCTGCTGGCCATCAGGGGGCGACACCAAAGAAGTCTGATTACGTCAGTGAGAACTTAAAAACGTGTTCTTATGGCTTAATACATCGCTGTAGGTTGAGTGTGTGTAGTGTAAAACAGAAACCTTTGTAACTGCATTCTCCCTGCTGGCCATCAGGGGGCGACTCCTCTGGTTGCAAAAAGTCCGATTACATGGAAATCTATGAGAAAATTACCCAACTTCTCACTTAATATATTATCTCAGTAAACATTGTAAACATGACTTTGTGGTCTCAATCTCTAGTTTCAAGTCTTCTTCAATCCAGCATGACGTTCATTTAAATATATTAGCAGGGGATGCTTTAGGGGGCGGGGCTTCCTTGTGATTGATGGGTCGTTAAAGAACTTTAACCCAAGACAAGAGCAGCAGAGTAGCACCAACAAGTTAAATGGACGACTGTGCCGAGGATTTCCTGAGGAGAGAATGAATGTTTCATTCTTCAAAAGAGATCCGGGTTTATTTCACAGAAGGAAACGTTACGTAGTACTAAGAGCCGATAAAAGAGCTTCAGGACAGAAAGGAATCAAGTGAGACGAAACCAGACAGAAGACAGATCTTGATCCAAATCAAAACATGCACACAGTCGTACGACCCGAGGGGCTTTACGTTGCCCTCAAATGTCTTTGCTGCTTCCAATTTAGACCTAATCTGTTGCTGCATGAACTATTTGTCTTCATCTTTGGTAATCAGATGACAGTTGATACATTTTTGTGGACTTCTTTTTCATTTTTGTCTGTTTACTATATTAGGATGGATGGATGGATGGATGGATGATGGATTGATAGGAAGGGAACAACTGGGGAGGAAAAGTCTTTTTATTCCTTGAGGAAATTTTCCAAAATGTGGTGTTTTTTTGGGTCACATGTTGGATGTCTTGTTTTGGTTTTTGGACTCAACCATAAAACAGAATTTGGTTCCCTCATGTTTGTTCTCTATGATGCACCAGCATGCCGTCACTTTACCAGCCATGACAACATCTCATGGTTGGTAAAGTGACGGCTGTAGTAGAAATGCTGGAGACTCCACCGGTTTACTTGTTCCAGTGGAAAGTCTCGCTCGCTTGGCGTCGAGGGAAACGCGGCGGACGCCCGGCGTTTCCCTCAGGTCACGTCTGTGTCTGTGGATACCCAGCCTTGGGAACAGATGTTTGTCCTCATCTCTTTTGCTGTCGCTTATCCAATTTCCCCATCTCCTCTTTCTCTCTTACGGCCAGTTCAGCTAAAATACTGATCCTTTCCACACTTTCTGCGTTCCCCTTTAGCTCGTAGCGACATGCTGAGACAGCCACCCTCAGTGTTAGGCGGATGGTCTTTTGTGCGGCCAAAGCTGTAAAGCAGATTTTTTTGTTTTGCTTTGTATGCCTCAGGGGTAAACAGCAAATGATATGAGGGATTAAGAAGCCAACCCCCTCCCAGGGGGAAAAATCCTAATCTGTAATTTCTGGAATATCCGTTGCATAATCCTGAACCTCCACAGATTACGCAATGGATTTGCATTTTTTTTTTTTTTTTATGCTGTGTGTGTGCAGTGTCCTGCTGCTGTTGCTGAGAATGGTTGCAGGAGCAGTTTGCTGGCTCTGTTTACTCTGCACATCCTTTTCTGTCTGCTTGCATCTTCGTCTCTCTCTCTCTGTGTGTCTTTTTCGCTGTCTTCTCAACTTGCCGTCTCAGCCTCGGACAGTCAGCAGCGTCCCTGCCCACCTCGCACAATCTGCCCCTGCTGCGTCACCAACCTTCCCTCGGGATTAACGCCTCACGCTGTGTGTGTGTGTGTGTGTGTGTGTGTGTGTGTGTGTGTGTAGCTGTTCCTGCTAGGGTTTTTTTTAAATCGGTGTCTGTCCGAGTTCATTCTCTCTGTCCTGTGACTCAAGTCTTCTTCTGTCTTCATGTCCTGCCGACCGTCAAACAATAATATCTCCTCTGTAGTGTCTCCTCCGTCCGTGTTGCAGGTCTCGCCTCCTTTTTTCTCCAGATTCAGTCATCTCAAACTCCTCCCGTGTCTCTCTGCATGCATGGGATGTCTGGTGTCTCTTTGACTTTCTGTCTCTTCCCGTCTGTCCTTTCTACACAGTAGACGTTGAGATCCGGTGGTTCAGCGTCGTAAAAGAGATATTACAGGGTTGTTAAGTGATGAATGACTTTCATCGACCTCTATTGGCAGTGGAGGATTAGCCGCAGCACCGACAGCTGGTGCATCTTACAGCAGCCTGTAATTAACACCAACAATCAAGCCACAATTGGAACAGACAAGAAAGCCAATTAGAGCAGAGATTTAAGAGAAAAATGGAACTCTTTCTCCACTCTGTGAATAAGTGCACCTGTTCTCCAGAAGCTGTTGCAGGTCTGTTATAGATAATATAATCCAGAGGTGCTCAGAAGACCCGCCTCCCAGAAAACCAGAAAAACCGAACCGTCTATTATTACTTTTGGTCGAACTTGCATCGTTTTTGGCCATCGTTTCCATCCTTGATTACACTATTGCACTCATTAAAGTGCAGAAATCTGGGAGAACAATTAATGTACTGCAACAAAATCTGGAACACAAACACCTGATTTTTACACCCAGAGTGGAAGTTTTTTTTAGCAGACCCAATAGATTTTTTTCCATCCAAACAAAATGAATGAATTGGTTTTGTTAAGGCAGGTTTATTTAAATAGCACCATTCAAGGCAATTCAAAGTGCTTTAAAGAGGCAGAGAAATATATTAATTTGTATAAAAGCAAGCAATCTGCACATCTGAGACAGGAGATCAGCTTAAAATATCAAGTTTAACTTCAGCTCCACTAAATCTGCAGACTCAAGTTCAGGTTGACTCATTCTCGGGTCCAGCTGGGTTCGGGTCTGTGTCACGGCGACGGGTTACATTTACATCTGTGTTTCTATTTTTGGGCTGTGAAGTCTGACATGATGTTCTTAACTTTCTCTCCTTCTCCTTCCCCTTGTTTTCTCTTCCCTCCCTCTTCTCTCTCTGCAGTGCATCAGCCGGCATTAGGCCTCTTCCCTCCCCACCCCCCCATGCTTTTACAAAAAAAAGTCTATTTATTTCCTCCCCTACGTGTTTCTCTGCAGCGCGGTGTCATTTCTGTGATTCCTTCACAGGGAGCAACAGATAATCTTTGTTTTTTATATGTGTGTGGACGTGAGGCTGACGTGCAGCCTCCGTCAATCCAGAACTTTCAATGATTTGATTTTATCTGATCAGTTTCCTGTCCTCTCCCTCATCATCCCCCTCCCCCCCTCCTCCTCCTCCTCACCCATCTTGCGATTCGAAACAAACGCATCCCCAGAGGTCAAAGTTAGTACAAGATCATTGGTTGAGAGCCATGCTGAGGCCTCAGTGGGAACTGCAAGGTGCAGTGTGAGAAAGAAACATGTGGAGTTACAGGTGAATAACTCCCGGCCGATGAGAAGTATGTGTCATGATGATGATGGCATATATAGATTCACGCTTCTATATATGGATTTAGCTCAATCACGATCGCTAGAGCCGCAAACTGCAACGTCTTTATTTCCCCTCACTTTCACAATCTAAATTTACTACAAAAACTTAAAGATTCAATTCACAACGATCTATGTGCTGAAATTATGAGTGGAAATAAAAAATGCAAAAAAAAATGAAAGATGTGCCCCGTACAAAAACAACAATGAAAGAAAAAACAAGCATGCAGTGAGCATTGGAAGAAAGCACGCAGAAAATACAAAAGTTTTGTCACGTGGTGTTTAGACAGTTTGCCTGCAAGTAGTGAAAACACCAGAGCTCTGCCCGTTTACATCGAGTCACAGGTCCATGAAAAAAAAAGAAAAAAAAAAGAGGATGATGGCCACCCACGGCTTTGACCTCTGAACCCTGTGACCTGCGAAGAGACAACGAGCATCAACGTGAAACGGGAGGTTTCTAACTGTTTTTCCGCTCCGTAGCGTCCGTGTGCCGGGGAGCCTGCGTGGAGGTGGACTCGGACACCGAGGCCGTGGCCAACGAGGGCTTCAAACTGGGCTGCATCTCCTGCAAGATGAGGGGCGAGGTGCAGGCCACGGCCTTCGTCGACTGGTACTTCAAGGCTTTGGACGACACCAACTTCAGCCATGTGAGTAGCAATAAGAAACACGACGAGGCGGGCTTTCCAAAAGACTCTGTTACTATTTAAAAGATTCTTGCAGAGCGTGAGATGAAATTGATCAGGGTTTAAACACAGCTGCCACTCACACAAAGACTGGAAACCAGATGAAACCTCTAAACCTTAACATCGTCTATAACTGGCTCGTTTAATCCGTATAAAAAAATAAAAGTGTAAATATGCAAAAAGAACTTTAGTCCAACAAGTAAAAATAGTATAAAAATGAATTTCCAGCAAATACAATGCAGCCAGTTTTCTCCCCGATATAATAAGTTATCATGTTTGCAGATAAAGCAATAAATAAAATCAGCACAAAGCCCCAGATAGATCCATCATAACGTGGTTATTTGTCCTCTGTTTCTGGGGAATGGCTGCAATGCATGGGGGGGAGAGAGGGAGCAGAGTCTTGCATTTTTTATGACTCTTGCTGAACTAATCATCCCTCCAGGCAAAGCAAAGAGGCCATTATGGTGCATTCGTATAGCAGCAGAAATCCCATTAGCTTTCAGCTGCCATTTAGAATCCGTGTCCACTAATTCGAATAATTAAGGTGAGGCCGTTTACAGCGGCTCGGACGATTCAGGGAAACAGCAGCGGTGGTGATGCGGAGAGAACAGCTGTCTGTTTGCTCAAGGATGAGGGAGAAAACTGCAAAGTCACTCAGTAATCCGTTTGTTTTGTAGATATATTTATTCTTGCAAATGCAACCCTGAGAATATTAGTCATCAGGTGGAAAGTCACACCAGATGTGGAAACGTCGAGTAAAGGTTGCTGTTTCGCTGACTCACTTCGTAGCTGAAGGTCTTACAGCATGAGGAAGCAGCAGCATCTTTCAACACCTTTGTGATTGAAAATCTTGTTATCACTTTGCTGAATGTTCAGTCTCTATTTTGCTCCTGGCCTCCTTTTAAAAAAAAAAATTCCCATTCCAGCTGTACAACTATGAAAACCGCACACAATACATCTACGACCTGCGCTTCGACGGGCGTCTGAACTGGAACGGCAGCAAGAACACCGACGACCTCCAGGACGGCTCCATCCACATCCTCAACGTGACCGTCAACGACACGGGGACCTACAAGTGCATCTTCACCCGCACCCTGGCGTATAGCAAATACAAGTTTCAAACCCACGCCAACAAGACCATCGTCATGAAAGTGGTACAGCGACGTAAGGGCAGACTCGAGGGATTGTACTGTGTGTTTGAGCGGGGGAAGGGAGAACTAAATCTCAAAGAGCCACATCACTGCTCTCATTCTCAGTGTCAGTATTTCACTCCGGAGATCGGAGACCGAAATGTTGGAGAGAAGGAGTGTCCACATTACTGATAGTGTAGACTAAAAAAGGCAGCCGTTTGATATTATGTTGCGTTTTTTGAGCTGCCTCCAAATTCTGTGCATTAATATCGCAGCAAACAACTATTTGCTTTATGTCTCCCTCCCTCTGTGTGTGTTGTAATCCAAGCTTCTCTGTGCTTTGTTTACACGGCCGAACGTAACAAACGGCAACGATAAAATCTCCCTCCACTGTACACTAAATGTCCTGCATCAAACAACAGGAGAGGGTTGCTAGTGAACATGCTGGAGCATTTAACCGGTGGTGTCCCTCAAGGTTCAATGCTGGGGCCACAGAATTTTTAATTATTGATTCAGGATTTGTTTTTCTTTTTAGTGCTAGGCTATCTTTCACCTGCAGGACAGTGAACCCCTTTGGAAGAAAACTGTAGGTTAACGGTGTCTGCAGCAGGGTTGTGATGAATTATGACTCTATAGGTCAAACAGGACAGGAGGTCATGACTTACGACTTGTCGCGTTTAAAAGATGTATGGCCTGGGCAGCCTCCAACGTAAGCGCACGGACAAGATGTATATCTTACCTCATCTCCCTGTTGGTCCCTCTAGGTACCAGGGGCCTGGCATCCATCCTGTCCGAGGTGATGATGTACGTCTCCATCATCGGGCTACAGGTATGGCTCGTCGTGGAGATGATTTACTGCTACAGGAAGATTGCAGCGGCAGGAGAGGAAGCTCTGAGAGAGAGCGCGTGAGTAACCCATGAAACACTCCAGAGACAAACCCAGCCAGTCCTCCGTTTACCGGGCCGTCCAACCGCTATTCCCCCCTTTGAGTTTCCTTCCCAACGCTGTTCGGAAAGCAGAGACACGATCGGTTTCAATCTGCTTTTTTTCAAAATAATCATCTTCCCTTTTCCACGCTGAACTGACATCATCTTCTGGTTCTGATTCACTGATCTTGACTTGTCTGCTTCTCCTTTCCACCACTCTCTTCCCTTCAGGGCGGAGTACTTAGCTATAGCATCGGAAAGTAAAGATAATTGTGCAGGTGTACAAGTGGCAGAATAGCACCGGTAGGTCTGAACTTCATTTCAAGTCTGAACTCACTTTCTTCTTGTCCTTTACTCTCTCTTGTTTATTTTACACAGCAGGTACTTATACAGTGTGTTAACACATGTTGTATTGTATCAGTTTATAATATATTTTTTCTGATTTAGCAAACACAACTTCAGCCTTACATGCTTCTCTGGTTAGCAGACATGCTAAATATTCAACATTCGGAGCTTCAAAACAGCCGATTAACTAAATTAGTGCAAGTTTGTTTTATCTTCAAATAAGACTCATTGTTGTTTTTGTATAAAACCAGTGTAACTGTTATTCTGTGTTATTGTTTTCAACTATTCTTTCTTACTTGACAGTTTCATGTGTTTCCCTTCAGGTCGAGGAAGAATTCAAGATGGCTTCCTTAAGGATTCTCACATTCCCGCCTCTCCGCTCACAACCCGGCCATCCTGTCCACGTGATGAGAGATCAAACCCACGGAGAGGAGAAAGCTTTTTTGTTGTTTTTTTAAAGTGACTTTCTGCAAAAGGAGGGGAAAGCCTGAACCGTTTCCTGTTCTGAGGTACAGGAGGGAGGCACCAGGTCCAGCAGGACAAGAGACGGGGCTGAACTGTATATAGGCGTATATGCACAGATAATCCTACATAGATATTATAGCCCTATATCAAATATCCACAATCTGCATGCTTACAAGCTATATTCTCAATGACCAACATCATGCTTCTGATGAGGCAGACTTTTCAAAGGACCTGTGAGTGTATCCTAAAACAAAATACTAGCAAGGAAATTTGACTACAAATTGTATCGCTTTTGTGATGCAACGCTGCTAAAAGCTGCAGAGGAAACACTGAGCTGATTTTGTCCCGATGTTCAGGGTGTAATTTTTTACTAGTTTTAATGCTGCTTTTTTGACATAACTTTATCAAAATCCCTCCCAACGACAGGCCAATATCTAAACATTAAAGATCCCCATCGATGTTTTTATTAGGCTGATGAATAATTAACGGTCCAACCCGGCTGACAACCTTTTATTTTTCCGTTTTTATCTCAACTTCTTGGACAACACAGAGCTGATTTTACTGTCCTCCGACTTCCCAGAGAGCTCACGACGACAAATCAGACAAAAACATCAACCGGCTAAATTCCAGTGGAATTCCCTTTTAGTTGAAGACATTTCTGCAGACCACCACCCAGAAAAATGCCCAACAACAAACAGACGACGACAATAAAAGCAGCTTTACCTATTTGATATAAAAGTGTCACTTTTAACTGACTTTATCTCCAGCAGGAAACATCCCAAAGATAATAACGTACCACAAAGCCCCCCTGGGTGAAGCCAGTGGAAACCAAAAAGGAAGGAGGTGAAGCCTTCCACACCTTTAGCGCTGCAGGCCTCCTTCCTTCCCTTTCAAATCGACCACTAGATGGCGGCCTGACGCTGCCGTCCTTCGCCTTTAGTTCTCTCTTCTGTACCAGAGTTTGATTCATTTGATTCAGAATATCTGCATGTTTGCTGATGGAAGAAGTACAAACACAGAATGTCCCAAGAGAAACAAGCGGGGGAAAAACAAGTGACACCACTTACAGACTGATTTACGTTTCAGGTTTTCCAGTTAAACTCCTTTTTTCCTGCAAGGATGAATCAACTGGTGAACTAAAACCCCCTCCCCATGTGTCCAAATGTTAAAATACTGTAGTCACTTCATGTGCAGGTATGCAACGTTGCTCACCACAATAAAGCGATACACTTAAAAAAAACATAACAATAAATGTATTGTGAGGAAAATCAGGCCGCGTCTCACTTGAATTCTTTTGCTCTTAAATGAACAGTAAACGTGTCTGGACTATCAGCCTGATCAATATATTTTAACAGGAGGATCAGATGGATGGAGCCCACCATGTGTGATAAAAAAAAAAAGTGTTGATCATCTTAAAAAAAAATCTGTTTAGTTGCATTTTTGCAAATTTCATTACAACTCCAGTTATCAGGTAAAGGTAAGGTGCATTTCTGACAGAGTCAACGGTTGACCAATCACAGAGCGGGCCAGCTGAACAATCAGAGCAGACTGGGCTTTTTGGGAGGGAGGGGCAAGTGCTCAAGGGACAAATAAAGCGTTTTTAGAGCAGAAACACATTATAGTAGTAAACTGAAATTAAAGTATGCACCAGAAAAACGTTTTTTTTTTAACTAAGATCTCCTCCAGGTCACTAAAACCTGAATCATATTAAAATAAACAGCCTCTTTTCTTCAACAGAAGCTACCACTGATTGATCACAGATGACTTTCGGGGGATTTTGCAGAAGCTCTTCAACGTGACTGAAGAGCAACAAGTGAATGAAACTCACATCTGGCAAAAATAAACACAACAATAGTGAAATGGTGTCGGGGGTCACAACCCCCAGCTGAAAATGGTTGATAAATAAAAAACATATGACAGGCCGTGACCTTTGGAGGACGATCACGGCTCCTTTGAATGTGAAGAAAGGCACACAGACTCAAGGATGAGTGATGACGTGTTGCATGTTTTAGAACTTTTCATTTCTCTCCATGGCGCAGTGTACAATCACATCTTTACAGTACATTATCTATCATCCCGGGCTCCTCCGCCATCTCTCTCCCCCTTAATGTACCCCTGACACCCCCCCCCCCCCCTCCCTCAATAAATATTACGCCATTTTGTTATCCACAGATGGCCATGCACAGCGTGGCCCACATGCTTCTGTAGCCACCATTTTCAGTGAAACAGAGAGAGAGAGAGAGGAGGTGAAGGGGAAGAGCATAGAGGAAAAAAAGAGTGGAAGTAGGAGAAGAAGAAGAAGGAGAAGAAGAAGAAGGAGGAGGAGGAGGAGGAGGAGAAGAAGAAAGGGGGATGTCAGCGGGTGAGATGTTTCCACATGATCGGAGACCAGAATAGAGTGGAAGGTGAGGGTGAAAATGAACAACAAAATAATAAAGATAGAAAATGAATCGAGTAAAAAGAGAAGACGAACGAGTCAAAAATAATCATACAAACACACACACACACAAAAACAATACTGCAAAAACAGATTCCCTTTTTTCTTCACCTGGGCCCACAAGATTCTGGTTGGTCCTTTAGTTTTGAAAACGCCCGGCCCAGTGGGACAACGAAGTAGCCAACTGGCATTTAGGTTTCCACCTGATCAAGTCTACGGTAAATCCTGAACTGTGAACGTCTGGCTCCCGCGATACGAAGAGTGAGCATACCGAACGCGAAAGAGAAATCTTCAAAAAAAACTAACTCAAGAAATGCTAATATGAAAATGTAACAGCTGAAACGATGAGGACTCCTCGTGAACACGCACACATCAGTCAAGTCAACAAAAAAAAAGTCTTCTTTGCTTCTTTTTCACGGCCTCTACACACATTCAAACACAACTCATCATTATTATTATTATTATTATTATTATATACTACTTTGTTTGAAACATTCAAAAAGTACTAGCATCACTATTGTCATTATTGCTGTGACCAGTAATCGTTCCTGTGAAGCTCCTCTTGGTCCGCAAGCAAATCAGAGCGCAAAATACCCACCGGATGACTTCTTAAGAGCAGGACAGGACTTCAGATCCAAAAAAAGTCATCGGTCACAATAAATACTGTCAGTCAGTCCGGTCGGACGCGGCTTGCTGTCCTAACAAACGACCCGACAGACTGAAAAAAAGAAGTTAAAACCAGGAGTGGGATGGTGTTTGAGATTCATCTTCAGATGTATAATCTGCATCTAAACGTAAATCTGAAAACTAAAGTGTCTGGTGATGAAATGGTCCTCATCCCCTTTCAGGAGGACGGAGGGCCTTTGATGGGGGGGCTCAACTCGGACACTGAGGAACAAAAGAGGCATCCCGCTCCAGTCGGCACTCTCCCCTCTCTTTCTGGGTGTCCGTTGGTCGCATCCACACAGCTGGTTTGGTTGCCCCCCCCCCTCTGTTTTCAGCAGGCGTTCACTGGAGAGGCGAAGGTATCTAACTGTTCCCGGGACTAGGAGGAAGACCTCCCACTTTCCAGAATCACGGATCCCTATGAAATGTATCCTGTCAGAAGAAGAACTGTGAAAGTCATAAAATTGAGTTCTGAGTAAAAGGTTTTGTGGAACGTGGATGGCCATGATGAAGTGTGTGATTTGTGAGGAGTGGATGGTCTGCGTCGGCCCACCAGTGGCCTGCTTCTACATACAGGTGACTTGCAGCTGTAGGTAAATTATTGCTGTGGTCCTGATAGCTTCCAGTCTGAATGAGCTCACTGTGAAGTTGCTACTGGTTGAGGCTGAAGACGAACTTCGGCATATTCAAGTCAGTCAGGCGAGGAGAGTTGTGGGTAATGGTGTCCTGCTCCTGGCTAGTTCCATTTGGAAACGAGGGAAACCCTACCGGTCCACCAGGGAGTGTTCAGAGATGGCAGACAGTAGTGGGGGGGTGTCAGGCCTCAGACAGGGACTCTGTGACGGTCTCATCGGGGGGATCCTGCTGCACCTCTGGGACCACGATGCCCCGATGGAGCTTTTCTAAAGACGTCTTCATCTGGGAGATAAACATGGATGATAGAGGGGATAGAGAATTACATAATGCAGTGACGATCCAGCACATTATGAGCACAAGCCGTTTCCATGACGCACACCTGGTCGAGAAGCGTGACAGAGGACTGCAGGATCTGCTGCCACTTGCTGAGCTGAGCCTGGTGAAACTGCCTCTGAAGCTGCAAGACCTGGGCCCACTCTCCAGCAGTCTGGGGCAAAGGACTGGGGAGAGGAGGAGGAGGAGGAGGAGGAGAGGAGGAGGAGGAGGAGGAGGGGAAAGGAGAGGAGGAGGAGGAGGCGGTAATGGACAAGTGTCAATAATGACAAGTTTCTATTGCCAGTAGTCAGTAATGCAGTGTTTGTGATTTAACCAGAAAGAACATATTATCTTGGCCACTAGGGGCAGCAGAAACATGCTATAAACTCAAAACTGCTATTATATTAGAGAGTATATGTACTATTATCACTGTTGTTGATATGACAAACTTGTTGGCAGCATTACTTTTCATTTAAAACTGGCTTTTCTCAACCTCGTGAATTTAAGTCTAATATTTACTCTCCGCTAAACGCTCCACCAGCTGTTTGCTGACATGATCTGATGTTTGGTGCGAAACAGGAAGTGTAGTGGTTTTTTTTTTTCTTCTGAAAAACAGCTGCATAAAGTAATCCAAAAACAATGCTGATGAGAACTGAGCAGTTATAGCTGTAGCTGTAAGATGGCACAATGCTGCGTAATCTTCTTACGACGTGATCTATTGTGAAAGTTGATGAAACATTCGCTTTTTCACTCTTGATTTCACACCCGGGATCCCACGAGAATGACTAGTCGATAAGCCCCGAGACGCCTCGTATGGAAAACAGCGAGCCTGTGTTTACCTGTCAGCAACGGAGTAGGAGTGCCACGTCTCCAGTGTATGAGCCGCTCTTTCCAGAGCGTACAGCTTGTAGAAGAGCAGCATGTTGAGAGCCACCAGCACCACCAGACTGACGGGGACAGAGAGAAGACGAGGGTCGGATTTACGGGCCGCCGTGAACATGCTTCAACAAATCACTGAGAGCCAGATACTGCTTTCAACTACTGCAGCGTGTGTCAACACTTATTTCACAACACAAGGTCATTTAACTGCAGGAAAAATCCACTCCGACACAAATGTGTTGCTGAAATGTGATGTGGTTTCCTCTGGTGTGACGATAACAACAAATCATTCATTTCAGTGTCACTACGAGCCTGAAATAACCTTCAATCGTTGACCTCCTTTATATTTTGGTTCCGACTTCTGAGCTGTCAATCACAACAGAGCCAAAGAGAGCCGTTGAGCCGAATGTTATTACGCCTGGAAAAATAGTTCCTTCCAAGAAGTGAATTTGGAACTGGAAAAGGGAGGATTTTAACGACGAGGTGAGTTCTAACTAACCATGACAAACGTTTTCAGGTACATTCTGTAACATAATCTCAAAATATCTAAAAAATATAACAAAGTAAGTTCGGTAAACATGGTAGAGGTTTATGTGGCCGATGGTGTCGATCCACTGGTGTGGATTTTTCCTGTATCATCCACATAGTGTTTTCTTTATGCAGCCAGTGGTATAAAATCAAAGCCTCTCATACGAACCTGATACAGATCCTAATCACAAGAAGAATTGCAGAAAGGAAGGGGAAAAGAAGAGAAATAGCAAGAAAGGCATCGTGAGGCTAGTATAGGTTAGTATGCAGATCGATATCCAACGCGTCTGAATGAGGGAGCATTCAGACGTGGATGGAATCAAGACAGCAGAAAGTCAATACGATCAAAACTACACAATCAAGCCAGATATCATCAGGAAGGAAGTACAGGCAGAAAAGGATGAAGTGTATCGCATGCAAGGACACACATGCTATTATAAGTAACTGTACTAATTTTGCACATTCAGAAAGTCCCTTTCTTACATAACCATCTCTATTTAGAACAAGTTGTTTGCGTTCTGAGTAACTCATTGTGTGTGAGCTGGATTCATATGACCAGTGAGCAGTAAAATCATACAACTGTTCAGAGAGGCTGCATTTATTATCGGACTGGAAGCCACAAAGACACTCACATGAAGCTGACGATGAGGAGGATGGTGGATATACTGTTGGGTCCTCCACCACGTGAACGCTCTCCCAGCTTTATATACTGAGCACCTAAAAGAATTTTTAAAAAAGAATACAAAATGTCAGTGATCATTTTTATAATAAATACATTTATAATTCTATTGCTCCGTTTAAACAGCAAGATAAATCCCAGTAAAATGGTGTGTGATAACGGCCAGTTCCCCCTTCTTTCCAAGGCCCAACAAAAAGAAACTCCTCTTCATTTCCTGACATCCCAATATGTTCAAGGATCGACTGACAAAGGCAGTAATCCTACTCTGACTCTGACGTTTTAAAGACTCCAAAGCAACCAACGGCTCCAGTGTTTGTCATGCAACTCCGAACAGAACCACTAGAGGTCAGTATTGCACAGAATATGAGGAGAAATCCAATACACAACTGTGTCCTGGCTGACTTACTGGCTTCTCTCCTGTCCCTCTCCTCCCCGACTCCTCTGTCCCCCCGGTCTCCGGCGCCCATGCCTCCTCCCTCCCGTTCTCTCTCCTTCTCGCCCTGCCGCCGAGAGCAGGTGCGTTTACGGCGGCGCATGGCCGGCGGGGTCTTGGCGGCGTCGGCGCCCACTGCTTCGCCAGTGGTTACGACGGAAACCTCGGTCTGCATCAGCGTCTCCAACTTGGACACCTCGCTCTCTGCAGAACGAACAGAGGGAGGAATTAAATTACACAGGAAAGTACGGTGGGGAGACAAACCGCCACAATATGTCCTTTAAATGCAGCCAATCGGGTGATTTTTAAATGGTGGAGGTCTGAATCAAGAGTATGAGATCAAACATTTTGATGAACAAGGAATTATTTCTAACAAAATAAAACTATATTTCTGATCGTAGGTGATGTATTTTATGGTAATGTCAGATTATGATGATGAAGCCTGCATAATGTTATCATATTATATGCATATGGTGTTTGTACTGCATTTTTTTTTTATTTAAATGGACCCCCCATGCACTCTCAGTGTAAGTGCACTGGAGGTTTCATATAAACTGCATATTGGCAAGGCAGCTTTATTTATAGAGCATGTTTCTTTACAACACTCAAGAAAACAGGAAGGTTTTAAGTGTCAATACGTTTTTTATAGATCGCAGGGCAGCTTCACAGTAAATACACATAAGCAGCTCCAGATCTTAATCTGGTTCAACCAAAACGCCTCCGTCTGAAGACCTGAGAGTTGTGATCAGCTCAGAGAGCAGCAGTGGAGTGGAGTCGCACCATGCGATGGTTTAAAAACCAATAGAAGGATTTAAAAAGTCAGTTCTCTGCTGAATGGGAAGCCGATGTTAATTTGCATGTTGGAGTATTGTCATGACGCTTTCTTGTAATGGAAACAACTCTGAATTCTGCTGTAGTGTTTTCCTATTATTTGTTATGATAATGCACTGAATAAAGCATTGCTGTAATCTAATCTGTTCAAACAAATGCATGAACCGGTTTCTCAGAATGGGTGTGCAACGATATCAAACATCCATACTCCAAAATCCTGTTTATAGCCTGCTAACGCATCTTAAATTTGAGCTGTAATAAAAAAAAAAAAAAGAGTATTTTTGACTCCTTTAGATCACATCCTCATATCCTGCACCTGTTTTACAATAAATGCCAAACAAAAAACTAAAAATATTATTAGTTATTAATAGGCAAGCATAAACATATCTTCTACAACACAAATGAACACTCGGCCGTGCTCTCATGTTTTGTGGTCTGCAACATTAAACGTTTGGATCTCATGTCAAGTGTTTCCTTTTGGTTGCGCGGTTTCACTTGACTTTTTGGTTTTGGTTATTTACAAAAGGGAAATAGGCCTGAATCGGTCGGTTTGGTTTCCACAAGCTGTGTGTACACACACGGATAAGCTGGACGAGTCATGTGACTCACCCATGTGTCTGTAGTACTCCTCGATGCCGCTCCAGGTGTTCTTCTCAATCAAGGCTTTCACCAGACTCCACGGCTGCTTCCTGTAGCAGATGTCTGAGGAAACTCTGGGCAGAGGGAAAGCAAACCAACGTTCCTCAAAACACATATAGACATAAATAATGTGTTTATAAAGAAAAACCTCATAGCCTTGACATCTAACGACTGACACCTCTTTATCAGACGACGTCTGATAATCTTCAACCCTTACAAGTAATTACTTTTCTTCTTTTTTGCACACAAATCCTCCCTGAATAGACGAGGAATTACCACAAATATTAGTTATGAACCTTTTGGCAAAAAAATGCTGCCACACAATACGTTGTCATGGCAACACATCACACATCGATATGATGTTGCAGGATTACGGCAGTGGACTCTAGAAATGAAGAGATGGGGTCTGCTCAGTTGCTCATTGCGAGCGGCCTGATAACACTTCTTTTCGGGGTCTGCTTGCTTGTATGATTGCCGGCATACCGGATTTTACCGTGCATGGCTTGTCCCCCCAATGATATGACACGTGACGTCTCCTCTGTTAACTCTCCTTGGTCTGGCCCAGGTTACAGTGAAGATCTTAACGAAATAATGTTGTAAAACACTGCAACACATCACACTATGTAGAATAAAGGCATTATAAAAGCCTTGACACAGATTTCTGGATTCCTATTCAGGTTATTAGTGGAAAAAAGGCTTCAAATAAATACAACTAGTGAAACTGTTACTGAGAGGAAGACAATCAAAGGCTTTACTTAAAAACACGCCTTGCAGTTCTATTGCATAATAGTCTACTGGAGAAACTTCTCCGTCGGCTTTTTTCTCCTTCCTTTTTTCCCCCTCCTTCCTCTGTTCAGAAAGATGCCTTTGCTCTTTGATCCTGAGATGCTGACATACACCGTACTTGTACTGGAAATATGCTGATGTGCCATCAAGTCAAATGCAATATATGTGGCCAGCAATGTCTGCAGAAGTGAGAAAAGAAAATGTGGTGGGCGTTGGAAATGGAAGCAACATCACAAGTAGGCGTTTAGCGTTGGAGCTGAAAGCAGCAGGGGACACTTGAGGACGCGAGGGGAGAGAAAACTGATGGGATTAGCTCACGTGAGACTTTCTGGTCCCGAGGTTTACCAGCCTACTATAGTTTGCATCATCTATTTTGCTGCAAACTGACAGCACATGTTAGCTTTCTCTCTCGATTTCATTGTTTAAGTCTGTGTTTCTCCTTACAGGAGACTGCAGGTGGACATCGGTGGGTCAGTGTACGTTGCTGTTTTGTGTTCTTACCACCCTACCACATATAATCCCACTGATGGCCCTCCTTAAATGGTGTTTTGGTAAAAATCATTAGTTGCAGTAGCATTATGAGCACATAAATTGTAACTTTGCAGCCAAAGATGAAGAGTTTTCATCATGAAACCTGCAAAGAAAGTTAAAGGTCTGTGCAGTTGGTTTAGTCTAGCGTGCATAAGCAAAACATATCAAGAATAAATTCAACACTTCAGAAATCTGTCATGAAGTCAACAAGCTCTCACAGGAAAGCCACTGAGTGCGATTGTCACTTGAGGCTCTTGACGGTGGTTTTCACAGCCAACGGGTGAGCTCAGGGTTAAAGAAAATAGCACCCACAAAGATTACCTCCGATAAGGCAACAACAAACATACCTGAGCCGACTCTTGTGCTTGTTGATGGAGGTGAGGCAGTATCTGTGGACAGTGTAGAAGTAGTCCTGGTAGGGGATGCCTGAGGTGATGACCTCCGAGTCCACCACGAAGCACTCGCCCCGGGCGCTGCTTTTTTGCAAAGTCTGGAAGCAGGAAGCGGAGGTGCATTGTAAACGTTTGCTTCTGACAAAACCCAACTACTGGCACGTCTGCTAGTTATAGCTTGTTTGGCTCATAATAACCTGCTGTAAAGATATGCTTCATCAGAACTGCTCGTTGCTCTCCCCAACTGGGAGGGCTGCGAAAGACAACAACCTTTCTAAAACCGGCAATCAGCCGATCACGCCCACTTCCCACTGTGATTAGCCAGCTGCGTGGAGGGTTTACACTGTCTCAAGCTCTCCCTTTCCATTCTTCACACAAGTAGTTCTATTACATTTGAACAACTGAACACTATGGATGCTTCAAGGGAGACTGTATGTCTCCTCAACCCTCCATGACAGCTGGCTTTCACTCCACCTTCCAGTGTGGCCGTCCAACGAAACATCACATGAATCATTTCCAGCCTAACCTGGCATTCGGGGTGCATGTTTTCTGCTCTGCATTCATTGTAAATAATCATAGGTAATCAATATTACAAAAACACCAGTTGCATGATATAACAGGACCTCTAGAAGTCATACGATTCAAAATGCTTTGAGGGGGAAAAAATGGTATTGAGCTTGGTAAATATTTAAAATTGAATCTAATTTTCTTGTCACTCAGGATTTATGAAGTTATAGTTGTAATTGTAATGTGTGGGGCCAGCATTAGAAGCCTAACTGGAACCATTACAAAGCAAAAATAAAATAAAAAGAATCCCCAAGACACAACCACATACAACTATAGAGGAAGATCCGCTCCACTGTTTCTGTCTCCGTTAATGAAGCAACTAAAAAAGGCCGGTGTTTGTGAAGGACTGACCTGCGTCTCCACCACAGGGGCAGTCTTGGGGCCGAGGGGGTTGTTGAGGGCGATAGTGTAGCTAAGCACACGGCTGGTATTCCCACTGCTGCTGTCCTGCTGCCATTCACCCACCGACAGGTCTAAAGGGAGGGAGAGAAACGACACCGACGACATGAGCAAGCAAAGACACACAGGAGATTTTTGTGGAAATAAGACGACAAGAGAGGTTGAGAATTTATAAATGACAAGGAGAGAGACCAAGAGATCCAGAGGGGTTGAATGGGGAGACAGTGAGAGAGAGAGAGAGGGGGAAACAGAGGGTCAATCCACACTCCTTCATAAAGAAGGAAATGTCCCAATTAGAGCTACACAATGTTCCCAAGCAGGCTGGGCTTCCAACTGGGGTAGCCACTAGCCAAATCAGCTCCACCTCTGTCCTCATTTGACCTGCTACGGAAGAAAAAAATAAGCTGCATTTCTGCAACAAAAAAAAAGACCTTAATTATGAGTATCAGATCAAAAAGAAAATAGCTGTTCAGTAGCAAAGCAATAAAAGTGGTCAAGAAAAGAGAGACCAGTAACGGAGGGAGGTTCACACAGCTAGCGTGGCACCCTCATTAGAGGCACAATACAGTGGGCCAGAGCGTCTTTGAAAGGGGACTGGGGTACTTCACTACACTGGCATTTATATGCTGGACCGAGTAGCACAGCTGCTTTATAAGAGCAATAAATCTACTTTCAAAACAGGAAAAAACATGGAAAATCAACGTTTCCACAGATGAAAAGATGATAAGCAGAGATATCAGCAGGTCTATTCTTTTCTGAGCAAAGTTTTGGCAGCAACATAAATAGATACACGTACTGCAGTTGCAACTCAGTTTAATAGCAGAAATATGTCGACACAGAATGAAAGAGTGAGTAATTCTTTCATCTTTTTTTGTTACTCGTTCAGTAAGCAACAGTAAAAACAAACACTAGGGTGCAACTGTCACTGTTTCAACAGGAAAAACTTGTTCTTTTGTGCTCAATGTTATGGGACAAGTTAATGCAAGTTCTGTGCTGGTTGCTGAAATGTATTCTGGGCAATGTAGGAACAATGTGATCATCGTTATCACCAGCTTAATACAGTCTCACAACATGAGAAAGAGCTCACAGGGAAAAAGGGACAAAAACTGCCCCGATTATTTCATCATTAAAAATAAATCTTTTCGTAACTAAAGAGAAAATTGTGTACAATCATAGTAAAATTTGAATATTTTTGTGTGTATTTCTAGGCATATAACAACCATAGACAACAATAACAAAGTAAAAAGCTAATATTTAAAAGTTTTGGTGGTTTGCATGGACTTCGTTACATTATATCTGGAGATTGTATAACAAACAACAACAAACGATCTGTATTGACCAACTATGACTCATCAACGAAATTCTCTAAAAGTAATATTTGCTTTTTGTAAATATTACTGTAAATATCTGTGACTCAAAATCGTGAGTCATGATGTGAGTTTTGTGATGCGTTGCAACCCTCGCGTCCAAACAGAGTTTAAGCGTGGTATTTGTGTTTGAACTCACCAGTGAAGTGTCGCTGGGAGAAGAGGTGCTGGATGAAGTGTGTGTCAGCAGAGAACAGCAGGTCGTGCAGCTTGTCCACACTCATGCGGACCGCTGTGTTGATGTGCAGCCGCCCGTTCAGGTCGGCACAGAACGACTCCACCTCACCTGAAGGTCAAAGACAACAGACATTTAAATGTTTGTTTTTATTTCATTGTGGTTTAACATTTCCCCATCTTCTGTTCAGTTATGAATCCAGTTCTAGAAATGCATCCAAATGTAATGTTAAACTTTGCCAGCGTATGAAACATAAAAACACTTACATATGTTTGTTTGAGAGATACATTTGATTTAAATGCAGATTCCCACACACAGAGCAGTAAATCCCTCCATGTTAAGTTTGGAAAAACCTCCCCTGAAATCCAGCACGATGATCTTGTGATCTTGAAGGAAGCATGCATCCGCTCATGGACCGGAGGCTCATGTTCATGGCAGCGGAAGGTGTGAACATTAACGGCCTTCTCATTGGCTGAGCTGTAACGTTAGCTATCTCAGAGCTGCTCGGTGAGCAAGCAATGAACTATGCAGCAGGCAGATATCTCTACACCTATCCAAACCCTTTAAACTAGATTCAGAAGAAATGGCTGTTGTGTTTTCCCCGATTGATAGTTCCCTCAATTAAGTATGTAATGATTAAAAATACACTTTTAAACTGTTAAATAATGTATTCTAATCTACTTTAATATCCATACATTGTGGGTTCTTGCGGTGGTTTGTTCAGCAAAACAACACTCACTCTCTTCTTGCGTGTCAGAGGAGTTGCTGGGGTCTGTGGGCAGTTCCTCATCGTTGGTGATGTCCAATGAGGAGAGGTTTCCCAGACTGGTGGTTGGCGGGGGCAGCATGTGATTGGCTGACTCGGACAGGCTGTCCCCACCCTCTTCCAGATTCTGATGCAGTGAGGGGGAAAAGAAATCGCACACCAGTCAGCAAGAGGTTTGTAGGGAAATCACTCCATTGTCATATGACCTGAGAGGAAAGAGGCCTCGGCTGAGCGGGACCTCGTGTTGATGCGGCCTGAGCAGACGGAGCACTGCAGCCATGCAATTAATCTGAAAGTCAACACAGCACTCTATTCACTGTAGCTTTGCTCGGGCTTCGTCTGTCTGTATCAGGATCAAGACAACAGAGCAACTATACAGGATTGCACATTTTTACTTCAATACATCCTGCATTTATTGTCTAGTATTTCTGGTTAATTTCACTTCATTTTATTCAGTGATTTTATGTTGATTTTGCTTTATTGTTTGCCTTTTCTAAGCATTATCGCTGCTAGATGCTATATAAATAAATCTGCCATGCCGTAGACTATGATGAGTTGATACAAAAAAAAAAAAAACTACAAGTACAGGGATTTTAATCAATGTGTATCATCTTCTAGAAGGGTCGTGTTGTTGGAGCCGGTGCATTTACTGCTCTCATTACATGTAGAATTTCTAACGCTGTTATTATTATGTTGTTAATTCTGTGTTGTTTAATGTAAACATGACATCCACTGCACATCTGTCCATCCTGGGAGAGGGATCCCTCCTCATGTACTCTCCCTGAGGTTTCTTTATTTTCCCATCGCCTGTTAAAACGTTTTTTCCTTATCTGATGAGAGTGTTTTGGGGTAGAGGATGTTTGGAACCCTCTGTGATTTTGGGGGTATATAAATAAACAAATTGAATAGAAAATGTGATTAATGTTAAATTATTAATGATTAAAAACAAGTACTTTAATTCATCAGACTATGCATAACACAAGACTGAAGCCTAGCTTCTGCAATGCTGTTTGCCAAAGTGTGTGTGTGTGTGTGTGTGTGTGTGTGAGAGAGAGAGAGAAGAGCACTCACAAAGGAGGCAGCAGCAGAGACCAGGGCAGAGGCAGAGGCGTTGGTGGGGGAGCTGGATGGCAGCGAGCTGTGGGAGCTGGGCGGGCTGGGTTCGAGGTGGTCGGAGCTGAGTCTGCGTCCAGATGACGAAGGCACCTCTATAGGCAGACAGGAGGCGGAGGAAGGGGGAGAGGAGCCCCCGAGGTTGGTAGCTGAGGGAGAGCTGGCTGGACCGCAGGGCACCAGGGGAGGGAGGGAGCTGCCCGTAGAGGTAACCGACACTGAGCTCAGGTCTAGTAGATCAGTAACCGACACTGACTCATCTCCTGGCCTGGAGACCAGAGGGAGAGGAAGTGAGAGTGTGAGGCGGAGACACATAAAGAGGGGCTAGAAGGGGAGGAAATCTTTAACTGACAAGGCATGTAACACAATTAGTTTGCTAGCTGCCAAAAAACACGAGTTGATCAGACTTAAACACACACATTAGACACACACGCACACACAATCTCCTGAAATCTGAGGATCTGCTTGTTTAGTTAAAGGGCAAACTCACGCCTCATGCTATATGCGTGTCAGTTGTTCTGGGGATATTTGCACATACATGCAACCCAAGAACCCGATGAAGTGCGTTTTTTACTCTAGTGCTTTTCCTGTTTTACCCATTTGCTATTGAGCTGTCGGCAAGTACTGAAATGCATGTACTTGTACTTGGTCTGGGAAAAAAAGTGGTATCGGCACATCCCTAAATTACATAATACCCTCACACATATAACTTACTCTTTCAAGTCTAAACTCTTGAACTGTACCACAGAAAATCAATTGTGAAATATGCTACAGATGACACTGAGAGCACCGAGGGGAATATTCCGAGTATACGGGTACATTTTCTGTTTCATAACAGAAAAACACACAAACCATTTATGAGCTTGTTTTTACACATGAGTACTCACAGTAGGCCGTTCATGTGTTCGGCGGTGGGGGAGACATAGTCGTCGTCTTCACTAGTAAGGCCCAGTTCAGTGCCGTAACACTGGTGTACGATGTGCCACAGCTCTTTGGGGGATAGAGACTGTAAAAGAAACACAATGTTCTTGTTCAGTGGTTGATTCGGATCAAATTAAAACAATTACTCTTATTAACAAACCAACCAGGACACAGCCACTTAATAATCAGCATAATACGAGTCATGTATCACACATTTATCTTTTGGATCCAATTATTTAAATATGATAAAATCATTTAAGTCAGTTTCTTGTCAGACTTTGAAAATTGTGCTTCAAAATAGACTTTTTTATTTATTTTTGCTGCTCTCGTGGGTGGTTTTAATCATTAAATCATAGCAGCAAGAAAGTCATTTTGAAGTTCACGTCTGATTATAGTCACAATATACTGTAGCTTGTAATAACAGCAATTCTTGGCAGCGACTTAATGTTTTGTTTGACAGCATTTGCTCTCAAACAAAACATTACATGCAGCTAAAACATACGGTCGAGGTTTCATCTACAAGACTGTTGCCACGTGCCTTAATACTACATTATGCTTCTGCAGCAGCGCTGTCCAAATAAATGCCTATATTCAAATGTAGCAAATTACAGTGATTTAACTTTTTCGCTTTTGCAGCCATCTGCTGCTTCTCGACAGGCTGCTCTATTCTGAGACCTTAACTACTAGCTGTGTGAGACAACGGCACAAACCGGCAGGAAGGTTGGACAGAATGGCGTACCTTGTCCAGCAGAGCGTTCTGCCACAGACGGAAGATCATCATGAAGCTGCGATCCCTTGCTCCGAAAGATGTGAAGAAGTGCTGAGAGGGTGAATATCAGTGGGACAGGAAGACCGGGGAAAGGAAGGAAAAACAGAAAGACGAAAAGTGTGATTTGCCTGGTGGGTTTTTCCTCTGTTGGGATGTTTTCTTTGTCACAGTGAGTCAAGATAAAGTTGAGTCAGCTCAGTTCAAACATGCTTCACTAGCAAAAAAAAAGGATCATTTAAAGTAAACAGGAGCAACAGCTTCGACGCCTCATGCTTTGGTAGAAACCGTTAACTTAAACTAAAAAAAGAAATGCGTAGGAAATGAAAATATGAGTCTGAGAGCATTTCAATTGCTTCACAGTGGCTGAACATGGTGAAGCCTGAGCAGGCAGCGTGTAGCTAACGGTGCTAACGGTACAAACTACAGCAAACAACACACACAGAGGGAGAGCGACTCCATTCTCTGCTCTGGTGGACAGTACTCTACTATATCTGTACATAGAAAACAGCTGTATTAATACTCTGAATGTCGTACATGGCTTCCTTTACCACTAACACGTGTTTCTGATAGAACAAACGACAATATTATTTGTGCTGGAGTCTGACCTTCTCATTGTCAGTGCTGATCTGAATGGCGTTTGGGATGAGCTTGGCCGTCTTCTCCTTGGTCATAGAGGTCACGTCTTTCAGCAGGATAGTGATCTGTAAAAAGAAGCGGAGCGATTGACCGCGTGCATGCTCCAGCATGCGCTTCTGTTTGCGATACTCTTATCTTACCAAGGGCCATGAGCGTATCTATATTGATCTGCAAACAAGCGCATTAGAATGACTTCTTATCTGATTGCAGGTGTGACATTAACCAGGTGGCAACAGGCGTTTGTTTGATGGTTGCGCGTGCAAATGTGTACACAGTATGGCCATGACTTACAGTGGTTTCCCAGCGGAAGATGTTACTGTAGAAACAGAGCCAATTCTCTGACAGATAAAGGCGGCCCTGAAGCAGTATGTCCTTCTGCAGAGCGCAAGAGTAGTCTGAGAAAAGAAACAGGAAAAGAAAAGAGGTCAATTGAAAGGAGATACAGCAGCAGCGAGAGGTTGATTTTTAAGAGAGGAGTATTTAATCTACTTGAGTGTTTAGCGATGTCTATTAACATGACACACACAGATTATCATATGCCAATGCGTCTTTGACACTTCACCCACTCTCACTCACCCACTATAAGTCGCTCCGTGTCAGGAAGTTTCTTAAAGAGTTTGCGAAAATCCTCGTTCCGCTGTTTGTATGTAGGACTGAGAACCTGAGGTTGAGGACAGGAAAGAGAAAGGAGAACATGGTATGTTACTTCTTAACTAGCCTGCACAACAGTTCATAGCTTTGGGCTGGAGCGGGAGGTCGGTTAAATATCTAAAGGATAAACAGCGTTTCTCCGTGCTTACTATGTCAACTAGTTCCACTTGCCTGGAATTAAACTGTATATATATATATATATATATATATAAAATTCAGGCAAGGCAAGTATCCTGGTGGAGAAAAAACCTAATGAGGGTCTGTTAATGTTTACTTACATTGTACCAGCTCTGCATTTTCTGTGAAGGAAAGAAGAGCATATTTAGTAGCGATCAGTACACTTTGGAACAAAAACATAATATTATACCACAAACTGATGGTTTGCAGGTATGTAAAAATCTATCAGCGTACGTTTGGTAGAGTAAGGCACTTCTGAATGTGTATGCATGTGTGTGATCCTGCCAGACACGTTTTATGAAACCTTGAGGTTTTTATACTTTTTCGCACTTCTGCGTTTTAAAAAGGTATGTGTCACTGACCGGCTGCAATGTACTGTCATTAGTACAAGCTATGCCTTTCAGAACATAGAACCTGTAATACAATACTTGCAAAGTAAGTAAATATATGTATGTACATACAACTCACATGTGGAAAATGGAAAGTCAAGAAACTCCAAAACAAACACTTACATGCACTCGACGTATCTAGTGTGGAGAATTTACTGGCATGGAAACGGAATGCCATTTTCCCCCAGCCCAGAAACATCTTTGGTATTTCAACTATTTATTTATTATCCATTTATTTTAAGTCTTAAATGCAGCCGAGAGTTCAGACTGATTCATCGACTGCTTGTTTTCAAAGACTCAAATAATTTGCACCACCACAAGTATGCAGAATAAATATGGCTGGTATATAAACAAATTTGATTTAGTCATGTCACTGGGTTCACATGAAAGCAATTTGAGTCTTTTAATCACACAAATAAAGCTCACTTGGAAATCAAACGGTGTACCGAAGTGGAACCGGTAGTAAGTTCATATCTGCACATCTACTTCTCTATAAACAGATTAGTGTAGAATCTGCACGCAATGGGACACACCGTCTGGTGATGATGATTTAGCTTTTTCTTGGTTTACGATGAGCTTGTAAACCGGCCACCTGTGAAACGCACGTGGTCCCTCAAGTCAAACTCCAGTCTCGCATCTCAACTTGCTATTGATCCAAGAGGCTTATGGGTTATGAGATTTCAAATCTACAGACCTCTCGGCAGCAGCACTGAAGGACTGAAGCTTAGTTACCTTGGCATTGCGGCTGAAGTGGCGAGAAGCAAGTGGGTAGGCGGATGTGAGGGAGGAGGCAGAGGGTATAGAGGGCAAGGGACTATCCGCACCTCCTCCTCCTCCTCCTCCTCCTCCTCCTCCTCCACTGCTGCTCTTCTCTCCTCCTCCCTCGTTCTCACTGGCCCTGCTACTCCCAAGGACCCTGCGCCGCAGGGAGGGAGAGCTGCCGGGGGTGCTGCGTGGAGAGTTACTGGCCGTACTGGAAACAAAAAAAGATACAGAGAGAGAGATTTAACTCAGGGGAGAACAGAGGGAACTTTCATATTTCATTGCTAAATATAGCTCTGTAAATGCCTTTAATGTCACGCTACAAAGAAAGGCTGCGGGTGTTTCCTATTTGATAATAAACTGCCTATTTAAAACCAAAGAAAAACCATGTAGACCCAGTGTTATCAGATGAACTGGTACAGGTACCAAACAGGGAGGATATTTAAAGCCATTCAGTCATGGTCTTCAGTTACTATAAACATTAAAAAAAAACTAAGAAAGAAAGAAGACACTAAGAAATCTACCATAACTTCAGAGGGCTTGTGCTGTTATTACAGATCTGATCCTTTCAAGACCGAAACACCCCATTAGACATAGATGACGGCTTAAAGTTGTCTCGACTTTGAAGGAACAGTGTGTTTACAGAAATGTGATCGATATCAACTATGACAATCAACTACTGTACATAAACAATGCTTATACTGACTGACTTTGAAATTGGATATGATGTGCACTAAATACATAATGGTTCAGACTCGGCCGTCTTCGTCACGGGCATCCTACTGCTGCCAGAACATATCTAATGTTCATGGCTGTATTTACGTCGCAACACAGTTTCCATGGTTTCCCCTCATTCCCCTGTAAATAAAACAACCGCCACATTCACCATTAGTCAACTTAGAAATTTGCCACAACCTTTCAGCACACACACACGACTACTTATCGTCCATTCCCATTAACCTGAGCAGACATGTTGAATGTTCCTGCCCAAGTGTGCCACCTTTAAAAATCAGTAAACATTTAGGGGCCGTCCAGACGAAGCAAAACAAACTTTTTTTCTCCGTTTTGCCTTGGCGTCGTTTCAAGAAAATCCGCGTCCAGACGAATCCACTGAAAACGACTCAGCGCGCTGTAGTACATATTCCAGGCCCTTATGCGGCGCTGTTTCTGCTACAAAAATGCAGAAGAAGAGACGGAGCTGGACCGGATGTTTGCCATTGCTATGGCAACACGTGAGAGTTACGGCTAATCTCCGCCCGACCACCCGATCAATAAACACCCATAAGATGACAATTTGTCCCGTATAAATAAAACCAACAATAAGCACCAACAGCCGTCACCCTAAGGACCTTGACGAGGCGTTGTCACACATTGGGATGGATTAATTAGACAAATAAATGCCTACATTCATGGGAAGTTAGCTAGCGGTTGTTTGTTAGCATCGTCATAAAGTAGCATATCTGTGACTTTTTTCCCGGAATATCGCCTCCCTCTCTCGGCTCCGTTTTTTTTCATACAGTGGCCCTGATACGCCGACGTACAGACGAGCAGAATATCTGCTACGAGCACGGAGGACGCCGTTGCTGTTGTTGTTACGAGACGTCGCGGGGGAAGAAGTCAGGCTCGAGGGTCCAGGAGCGGGGCGATGACGTCAGCGTATTCGTTTTCGCCGTCCACACGAAAACGAACACGAAACGGAGGGGTGTCGTTTTTTTCCTTTCCACCCTGAGAGCTGGTTTCAAAAAAGTGCGTTTTCACGCCGCGAAAACGCCGGATTCGTATGGACGGCAGGGCGAAACGCACAAGACTTCTGCGTTTACGCACTGAAAACGTTTTTGTGTGGACAGGCCCTTAAGAAAGCCTCCACCCTGATAAATGCTCTACTCACTCGCTCCACAACATGCTGCAGTGGCTCCCTCTGGGCTACAGCTGTAATTTCATTATTAAAGCCAAACCAAGAACTCACCACTTCATTTACTACCTTTGAGCCAAACCGCTCTCCAGGCACCAAACGACCCATTTCTTCAAACTATCCCCATGTAAGCCACTGCTTTGACACAAACTGCCGTGTTCTTGACACGATGACGGCTTCTACCATCACCCTTCCTAATTTAGAGAGTGGTGAAGTTAGTTCCTTGTTCCTTCCATCAAGCTCTCATTTTCTCTCCATTCTCACCAACACCAACACTGAAAATAGGCGGCACACTATTGGTCCATTTTGTGTGTTAATAATATATAAAACATGTACAGCTCTGACCCTGTAAACGCCATCAGTGACTGAAGCTGGAAAGCAAAAATGAATGTAAAATCACCATGTGTAGAAGTAGAAGTACAAAACGGCTCCGGTAAAAGTAGTACTCTGATTAAACTTCTTTAGTCAAGTAAAAGTGGACAAGCTCTGAAATGTACTCAAAGTATAAAGTAACCCTATGAAGGACATTTCTACTCTTTCTTGCAAGGCTAATTGAATCTTGTGTCAATAATAATAATAATAATAATAATAATAATAATAAAATAATCAATAATTATCCACAAATGCATTAAAAATAAAGTGTTTTCAATTGTAGGGAGGAAAAGTAAAACAGCCAGAAAAATAAATCCTCAAGTACAGTACAAGTACCTGACAATTTTGCTTAAGTACAGCAAAAATAAAAATAAAAATTAAGAAAGGGGGGTCTCATCTCTCTCTAATTGGAAAACAACTCACCTAATGTAATTATCTGTTGCAGCAATGTGAATCAGCATGATTACAAAGCTACCTTGAGGGAAACGCACGTATAAAAAGGGGAGGCTCGGTGTGCGTAAATCAGTGATGTGTGAATCTGTGTCTGCATGTTTACAACTCGGGGCTAAATCCGTCTGCGGCGCGAAACGGACGAAAACGGCCAGTCGGCAGCATTTCAACACAAACCTCCCGTTAGCCGTCTGTCTGTCCGGTAGGGGTTGACCTTAATATCGTCCTATAAGCGACTCGCGAGCGCCGCGCACACAGATCAGATAATGGGCGTGTTTATATAGCACACTACGGTCCGGTCCGGCTCACCACAAAAAACACAACAACAATCAACACGATAACTCGACAAACATCAAACACAATTAGACGTTACATCACGAAGTAAAGGGTTTTTTCTTCAATTAAAGAAGCACCGGCTTGTGGGAGGGTGGAGGCGCTGGGGGGGGGGGGGGGGGGGGGGTGCTCCACAACACAACACAAAACATGCAGCTAGCTGTCATTTAACGCAGCCAATATCAGCGGCTGCACACACATGCGCTTTTTCTTTTTTACGCAAACTGCGCCCGTTCCATCCGTGTTACGGTGGGGGGGGGGCGCCGTGTGACTCATCAGCACCAACGGACACACATTGAGGACCACAGACAAGATCACTGCATAGGCGCAACGCTGTTTTAAGTCACTTACTTACTCGAACATGTCATGAGGCGTTTTGCGATCCAACAGATATCCACAAACACACACTCGTTTTGGTCAATATGGTGTTCCTGGCGCGTGTGTGTGTGTGTGTGTGTGTGTGTGTGTGTGTGTGTGTGTGTGTGTGTGTGCGTGTGTGTGTGTGTGTGTGTGTGTGTGTGCAGCTAAAGCAAGCCCGACGCTACAGGGGTGTATGTCCGCTCTTCTGCCTTGTTTTCTTCGCTCAGCCTCGGGGGGAGAAACGCGCCCATCGTCCACCGACCCGCGGTCGGATATTAATTCGCCATCGCGGCTGACGCCCCTGCACCTCGCAGCCAGGTACAGGACGGACAGCTGCTCCCTATTCCGTTAGCAGGACCCGGTAGCGGGCTGCAGTCTCTGCGTCCATCCGTAATCCCCTTTGCAACAAGGGAGAGGGTGGAAGGGAGGGAGGGAGGGAGGAGGAGGAGGAGGAGGAGGAGGCGGCTCCGTGTGTTCAGTGAGGCCTTGCTGTGAGGTGGTGGTGAACTGGGGGCCACCGATAAGGCAAGAGTCAAAACTGAGGAGGTTTTATCTGAATTCAGAGGGACCAGTACTTCACAGACGGGAGGTCACAAGAACATTAGCTGGTTATCTTTGCAATGAATGACTTTTTTTTTAAGCAATGTTGACTTTTGCAGGCTCCTGTGCTTCTTCTATTGAGCAAACAAATCCAAACGAGCTTCCATCCATGATTTTGACTCCTCACGTGTGAGGAGGTTGAATAAAACAAGCAATTTTAAGACATTTCCTTATTGACCTCTGGGAAACCACCATGGGTGACTAATTTGTGATGTTTTATAGCCCTAAAAAATGAAATACTGAGCAGATTAATCTACTCAAAATGAATAATTTAATGAAGTTATACAGCCCTTTTCTCAATCTGTATGTTCCAAACAAACTGAATGTCTACAAAATAAAAAAAAAGGCATGTTGTTAGGTTGCTAATTATTTGGGATAAATAGCACACATGGCTAGCATTATAAATACAGCGACCATGGCCGCCTGTGGTGAATCCACCTGGCCAAAGCCCCGAGCCCACGCAATCCCTTAACCCTCAATCTCTCTGTCCATCCCTCTGGATTAGAGTCCACATCATAATCCAGACTGGGCTGAGCCATGTCCACCATTCAGTCTCCCTCTGTGTGTAATCTGTTTTTCCGAGGTTCACCAATGGCCGACAATTATGTCAGAGTTTCGTGGGCTGCTTGGACATTGAGAAAGGGACAAGAAAGAGACTGACTGCAGCTTAGATGGAGGAAAAAAGTGGAAGTGGGTATTCAAGAATGTTAAGGTGCTTTTCCTTCCTGACAAAAAAAAATCTCCTATTTCAACAGAGCAATAGAAAGTAGAACCACGTGGACCAGGGACACACCGATCGGACTTTTTCAGTCCCGATACCAATATCTGGATTTTGGGTATCTGACACCAGTGTTTAATTAATAAGCTGTATGCCTCCACACAGTGCCTGACTTAAACATTGCTTTTTCTAACTCAGTTAAAAAAATTAAATGTAATGTGAATTGTTATTTTGTATTAAAATAAGAAATCGTACACCAGCAATTTAGTAAAGTATCTTCCCGATCCAGCTGTTTGAGTCGGCATTGGCATCACTAGTGCATCCCAAATTGAATTTGATTAGGATATTGCAGAATCCAAAGATCATTGGGTGTACACACAGACACACATTATCTGTAATGTGAAACAAACCACTTACTGTGAGCTGATTACCGAAAACGGCTTCAAAGTAGATACAATTGAGCTGGACGCGAGATAGAGACCGGCCACAGTGAAAGAAACCTGATAACGATGTCTGAAATCAGGTCCCAAAGTGGATCAATAATCGGACAGTAAACACACCTACTGAAAGCAGACAACACACACCAGGAAACGTCACAAGGCTACCCAGATACAGTCTGGCAGAAAGACAAAGAGGGGTCACTATTACGTCAATCACAATCAGTCAGCAGGCCACTGTGTTGTTGATTTGGCTGCTGAACATCCTTTGCAAGTCCTCGACTGTATGTGTGCACATTTTGTCCAGTACTTTTATCTATATACAGTCATATAGAGTTTTAAAAAAATGATTACAGAGTTGCATTATTAAATACCCTGCATATATAACAAGGTGCAATCTTCAATAACACTGTGCTGGACTTCAGTCTACGTAATTGTGAAACTAAACATGTGATACATTGTTGTGACAACATGTTTACAGAAAGTCTGTCTCTGCAAGTGTGGTGGAATTACCCCAGTCACACATATATAGACCATATGACTAGATTATGTATCATACTTCTCAATATACTTTAGTAAATCTGGCTAGTGAGACATTCAAAGGGCAATAAAAGTACAAATTTGTCACCAATAAACAATTTCAACAGCGACTTTCACCGGCTGGGATCAAATAGGGCAGTCAGCTAATGCGAATCTAGAAAGCGAAGAATCCATCAGATGCAGTTTAGGCTTTAAAACATTCTACATGAATAATTTAGACATCAACTTAGTAGTTGCTTAATAGAGACTAAAGATATCCGCGTTGTTATTGTTCAGCAGTGTCCTTGTACTGCATGTAGGAAGACTAGCAGGTTGTCTTATTCCGTGTACCAAGTGAGGACATACATTTTGTTTAAGATGTCCTCAAAAGAAATGATGCAAACTGACTAAAAACACAGGGAACCATTTTAGGCCACCGCTAACCACCTCATTTGTTTATGAGCTACAGCCAAACAAGCTTTGCAACTTTTATCTTTTGCCATCCTAAATACTATCTGACCGACATGTGATTTTCCTCTGTCCAAGGAGCCATTATAGCGGGTCAGACTTTCAGGCATAATCAGGACAAACTGCAGTTTATAGGCCCTGTTAAAACATCCATACCTTTCAGACAACAGTCTGAATGGATCAACATGAGTCTTTAGACCTGACCTTGTGTTTAAAGTAGGTCAGACTAAATCACATATTGTAACCATAGAATTATTACTGGATTTCGAAGGTCCTATAGTACACACTGGCAGGACTGCCTCCCCTCAACCACAATTTCTGCTTTACGCAAAATATCAAAGATATTTTAACACGATCACAGACTGTGAGGGTGCAGCTTTAAGTTTATATAAGGAGTCCAAGGAACTTTTATGAATAACAACACTATCTCCCCACTGACATGATGAAAGTCGAGTGTGAAGATTGCGTCGGCCACTTATGATGAACTGATCGAATCAATGACGAGGCGATTCAATTTAGATAGTCCGTGGTTCACAATGACTCTTTAATGTGTTTTGAGTGGCCTATGTGTCGGCTCCACACAGCTGATTTTATCTGCATGAAACTTTCCACTGTTAAACGCTGTTAAAAAAAAAGAAACATTTGCCATCAGGCCACAGGGGCAGCTTAGCGCCTTCATTCTGGAGAAGCCTTGGCCAAGTTGTTTGGAAAACGCAAATCATATGCGACTTGTCATGCTGTACAAACTTGTCCGTCGAAGTCCGCAATGTGTTTTCCGTGCAGACGTGAATTTGAATGTGTTCTGAATTAAGAGCTGGATGACCAAATATGAATTTAGTGTGTGAACAGGGTTATTTACTTATTCTGTGACTCAGCAAGATATGGTTTACATAACAATAGACATTTGTTTGCCGGGGCGTTATTCTGAAAAGGAACGTTAGGATTGATCAAACATAATTTAAACCTTAATCTTACCCTGGCTTTTTTATATAAACGTGTGTTTTTTTTTTTTAATTTACGATAAAAAAACACTGCTAAAACATCATTGGAAGGGTCATAACGTAAATCTGGATATTACATTTAATGAATATCCAGTAAAACAATATAACTGGGTCAATAAAATGATGTGTAAATGAAGAGGACAAGGGCACAGCTGTTCATGTGGAGCACAAGAGAGAATCACCCTCCGCTTGCCCTCTGCAGTGGTGCCCAGAACCTCCTCTGATTGGGCTCACATGACATCATCAGACTAAGAGCCCACTCCCATTGGCTGTCGGTGATGTCATGCTTCAGAGGAAGGATAAATGGCGCATGAACCCCGCCTCTAGCTCCTTATTACTGATCCAGCTCTGTTTTTTCCCCCACCACTGCCACTACAGCGATCTCACTAACTTTGTGTACAGTTTACATAACCTTGCTGCTTCGCTTATTTAAAAAGGTAATATTTCTTTGAAGTTGAGAATATTCGTTAACAAAACAAATTAAATATACATATTTGGAATGTACATCAGTGAAATTCAACCAGCTGAGCGTTGGCCTGCTTTTTAGCCGACGTCGTAGTGTACCATGAATCAACTCAACTCAGTCAGGACTTTAACAGGGTAATCTGTCCTCACTAGTTTTAGCCTTTAGCTAATTAAATCCACCCTGTTCCAAAATAGTTGACCTCGTGTAGCATTTGAAAAAAAGTCAACCGAGCGTAAATCTGTCAGATGTAAGGCCTTTTTATTCTCCGCCAGCTTGCAGAGATGAGTGTCCACTCACTCCAGTCAGTCACTGCAACCAAATCTGGTCCAAGAAGGCCTGAATGCAAATTGGCTGAGATTTTACAGAGATACAAACGTAGAATACCCATGAGACAGTCAACTATAGTGCCGACGGTGTTGTTGCTCTGTTTCTAAGCCACTAAACAAACGCATGCTCAAACAGAGAACCGTCAACTGAATGAAAGCAAGATAAAACATCAGTTTGGCCCTAATGAGGGAGTAAACAAATGCTGCACACGAGTGCTTCCTTCCCTTATCATTTCTTAAATCACTGGCTGGTTATTTGGGATGAGTCCAGCACACTAACCTGCAGCTCTCCCAGTCAGAGTCTCTGCTGAGCAGGCTCCTGATGGACCAACGGGAGCGCCGGCTGGGAGAGGGACTACGAGACCAGGAGGAAGACGGTGGCAGGAGGAGGTCTTGTGTAGGAATATCCTGACCTTGCTCTTCCCCCTCTGTCGGACTGGCTACAGAGGAGTGGGAGGGCGAGGGGCTCCAATGTCGGACGGTACCCTTCTCTGCAGTCGCCTCTACTACAATTTGTGGTGTTTTACCCCAATGTCGCTTAGGAGTGCAGCCTTGCTCTTCCTCAATTCGTTTCTTGGTTCGGGTCCTGCTGCGGTGGAAGCGACCATGGTGGCTAGAGCGTGACGGTCTAGGGCTAGGTGAGCAAGACCAGGTCTCTGTATCTGAAGATGGTGGCAGGATAGTCAGCGTTGGGACGGGAATGGGCTGAGCCAGACTTATACCTTCTGGTCCCACGGGGGAGGACATAGTCATCTTCAAAGTTTTCCAGGGCTTAATTTTCCTCTTTCAGTCAAGTTAAGGTTACCTACAAGAGGCTTGTTGCATCTTTAGAGTTGAGACTGACCCATGACGGAAAGAGATGGCCCAATCACACTTGCGTTTGATCGATCTTAGAAACAGGGTGGGTAAACGCGTAAAAAATCCCCTCTCGGTAAATCATTTTTGCCATATGAAGTAACACTTTACCATAAGTAAAGATGATACAATATCTCTCTGAGTTTCCTTGAAGCTTAAGGAAGTGTTTTGACATCAGGCAAGTTAAATTCTCCACAAGTCGTGAACAGTTTGCAAGTTAGTGTTGCAGGCGTTCCTTTCCAGTGAAAAAGTATGCAACAGGAAACTGGGAGGATGTCCGTCCCATAATTTCACATGCCTTTGTTTCCATTAGGCATTCAATTTCCAGTTGTTGAGTCTGCATGTAGAGTGACTAAATGCTCAAGCTTATGAGCTTCCTCACTTCCTCTGTCCGATGTCACCCTCTTTCTTCAGAACTCCTCTGCTCTCCTCCCTTTGGCAGACTTTAAGCTTGCATTTGCATAACCAGGCTCATCGTTGCAAGAGTTGAAGTCTCAGACAAAGACAAAGACAGATCTGTGTCTGGAAGTAGCTACCTGAGGAGTGACAAGAGCACAAACTTTGCAATCAAAAGGCTGGCTTACATCTGACTGCCACTTTTCTAAAAATGTTTTTACTTGCAGTATAAATCATTAAACCGTCCCACTAAAACAAATGACTGTGGGACTGGGGTTATTTCTGTCTGGCCATTGATACTGTATGCTCTGCCGGTTCTGGGAATATGAGGTGTCATATGGAGATGACGTATGTGATGATATGTTCCCGTTAGAGGGATAATCAATTGGATGTATTTATGGCGGGGTTGTTGTTTGTGTTGCGTGTATTCTTTTCCCGAGGTTCAAAGTGATAATTACTTTAGCTCCATACATCATGATTTTCTCCCTTCAAGTAACTCAGAAATACCTCAAACTGTGTGAACACGGGACTGTGTGACACCAGCCACCGTTATTGAGCACCAATGGACAGCAACGGACCCCGAGAGACGATTCAACCTCCGTGTGTTGCATGGAAAGCCCGTACACATCAGTCCCTCTACATAAATGCCAGAATGTCCAAACCTTACAACGACAACAAAACACAGCGGGAACTAAAAGTGTCCAGAAAGCACAATCTCACCCCGGCAACTGTCAAAAGATTATAGCAGACATAAACACCACCTTTCGGAAATGTATATTTAATACAGCCAATAAGAAGCTGGAATGGCCACTACAGGCTACCAAGGTCATAACTACATGAAAACATAGTGCAGATGTGTCCTCCAGCGGGGAAGGGTTGTGTGTATGTATGTCACCCCATTGTTTGTCTTCAAAGACACTTCCGAGACAAGGGCCCAAGCACATCTGACAGTATTTGCTGTGATCTGTTTGAACAAGTCCAATCTTGGCACAGACTTGTTTGTCCAGAGTAATCCACCATAATCCCCACGTAGCCTTCATTCTTTGGTCCACACAAGCCTGATCTTTTTTTTTTTTTTTGCCATAAAACGCAGGCCACGTCGAGGTATTACACCAACAACATAACACACGGACCCACACAGCCATTCCAGACGAGGAACACCAGCACAGACACACAGATACAAGTTTATGCAACGTGAAGTAAGTATAGTAGCTGTTCCTGGGATATATTAAGGCAATCGTGCAAAAAAAAAAGAAGTTTTTTGGGGGGGGGGGGGGGGGGGGCACTTGAGTGATCTGCATCCGCCAACCACTGATATCTCTGTTGACCTGATGTTGTGTGCAGGTCAACACCCAAGCACACAAAAAACTTGTAGGAACAAAACTGGGTTTCATATAAAAAGGTATGGAAAAAGACATTTCAGCCCGGGGAGACTAAAGTTAGACGTCCTACCTCCCATTGGATGAGTTTCCTCCGTTTCTGGTATCCTGCTCGGCCTCAAAAACAAGCCGAGCGACGGTGCGGGAAGTAATGTTAAAATCCACTTTTTCACAGGAACACATCAACATTCTCAGTTGCGTAAAGAAGCATCTGCCGGCCGCGGCTAACGGTTAGCCTTTGACCAGCTAACGCTAAACAGTTTAGCTAGCGTTAAAGCCCCCCCCCCCTCCCGACCTCCGAAGAAAATAAAGATGGCTAGCAGGCTTTGACTCCCAGCTCATAAAGTGCTACGCCGACGTCTTCCATTCTGACTTTAAAACCCACTCCGATATAAAACACTATTATCAAACTCAACGCAAAGCCAACGACCAGAGTTGGCTCAGCATTAGCAGCGCACTTACTGGCTTTTAAAGTAACAGACAATCGCTTTTTTGTCGAAAAGTGAAAAGGAACGACAGTCCGATTAACTTGGTACGTAAGGGGGGGGCTCCAATAAGTGACACCAAGAAATCCACACTCCCAGCTACGTATGTATAATAATACATAAAGAAACCAATATGTTCCATATAATCACTCTATAAATTACCAAAAATGTTATCGTTAATGTGTAATTAAAAGTGCACAGCCACTAGCAACCAAGCCGAAAACACCCCCACCGACAAACTTTGTGGTACGGTCCGGGGAAAATAACTGTCCAGAGGATGTGGCGAGAGAAGAAGACGAGTCGGTGTGTTTACATCAGACACGTACAAAACCACCGACTTTAATCCGTCAACAACTATATTATTCTGATTAAATTAATACACGATGTTGTTGCAGTCACGCTGATTTTATTTGGCAAGATAAACAAACGTTTAACACTTTCATCTTATTTAAATTTAAAACACAAACACGAAGTCCCCGACAACACGTGTCCTCTGTTAGCCAACAGCAACAGCAACAGGCGACACTGCGGGATATCACACAGTTTAAGCATTATTTCAGAGTTAAATTGAAGGGAGCTGTGATGTGACCCAAAATGAATGCACGGGAACATAGCGACCCCTCGCGTCCAACGCGGGGATGTGCAGTTGCTGCTTGTAAACCGATCGTTTGTGTGCCTCGTCATTACCCAACTGAATTGATGTAAAACTATATGTGATGACTGTGATTCCTTATCGAGCAGACATTCTCTTATAAAAATAATAATAATAATATGCAGACATATGCATCATCTCACCGCTCGCCTCCTGCAGCAGCATCACTTCACGTAGCCTGATATCCTCTCCTCCAGGACACGTACAGTAAACACGGGCCGCCGACGAGTCACCTTGTCTGAAGCTGAAAGCAAGAGAACACACTGGCGAGACTCTTTTTAGATGAACTTTGAGGATTTTAACCTACAGCTGCACATGGATTTAAAATACACTCGATTTCAGGGTTATTTCCACTATTCATCCATTCTTCTATTGATTTTCCGGATTAATCGAGGAAGTAATTATAATTTGTGCAATTAATAGCAAAAGCCAAAAGTAACCCCCCCAACAAACCAAATATATTAATTAACCTTACTATCATCTTATCATCACATGAAACTGAGCTACAAATCCTCACGACTGAGTGTCTGGGACAAGCACATGTTTGGCCCTTTTTTTTTTGCCTGAAAAATCATTTTAATAGTGAACCGATGATGGTTGCAGCTTGGATTTGTGTTGATCGCCTCATTGATTAATCGACTAAATAGTTGCAGCCACTGTGGATTTAAAAACAGATTGAGTGTACAGCACAGGAAGTGTTACTTCAACTTTATCTCATATCTAATAGCCACACAACCCCATCTCGTGCATACTTGTTTCAGTCTGCATAATGTTGAACAACAACAACAACAAATACACATAATAGCAGACATTATTACACTTTAACAATAAACTTTAGATGCTTTGTTATACAGAATAGCACAGTTTACAGCCTAAAATGTCAAATGTTTACGCAATATTCAACCACATATAATGAAGATATGCACCGTTTGTGGTTGTTGTAATGTAGTTGCCTTTACCTGCCTGTCGGTACCGATTTCCATCCAGCAGTTGATTTCCGTGTCCTCGCGAATCGATGGCCGAGCATCGCAGTGACTTGGCAGTTTTAAACTCTCCATAGGTTGTCGCCAGGCATCCTCCGTCCTCTCCTGTCCATGTGACCGCCTCCCCCCTGCGATCAAACGCGCCTCAGCTGAGAGCCAAGCGGCGGGGGGTTGAAGAAGCTGCTCCGGGGTGCAGGGAGCTGTGTCGCCGGGGAGCACCTCGGGCTGCTGGCTCAAGAGAAGGGGGGGGGATGGAAACTCGATCCGTGCGCTAAAAATAATACCAGGAGGAAAAAATAAAAAACATCACCAGCATCGAGAGAAATGTGGTGTGTCGTCCACTGTGTGTGTGTGGGTCACAAACATGCACACACACACATACAGGCTTTATCATATGTCAACATTTCCTTGAAGTCCCCCCCCCCCTCACACACACACACATACACACACACACACACACTTCCCCTCCCCTCGCGTGTGCGTGTGCACGTGTGCGCGCGCCGGTCCCAAGGTCTTTCTCTGCACCCCCCTCCTGTAATTTGTATTGTATTGTCATGCACAAGGTCAAAAGAGGAGAGGACCCTTATCAAGTACTGTCATCTGGTTACATCACATGATCAGTGACCTCACACACACACACACACACACACACACACACACACACACACACACACACACACACACACACACACACACACACACAGTTTATATCCTGACCCATACACTATGCATCTTTTCTTTTTTTTAATGGCCTCAGAGAGAGAGATGTTTAATCTGACCTGACACGTGACAAGTGTTCTAAAAAGAAAACAACTCATTACATTCATCAGGTCAACACGCCGACAGTGACGAGCGGTGGATGTGCTGTCACCGCAGGTCTGCGTGCGAGTTGAGGCCTTCAGTCCGTGTGTTTTGTCAGCCTCGACTTGAGCGGCCTTGTGTTTGTGACCGACTGTCAGGCCCTTCATGGCAGATAACAGATAAGAGAAGAGGAGCAGCGAGGTCACAGGATGGTTTGAGAAGGAAGGAAATGTTTTCTTGGACATAATTCATGAAAATCACATGGGAGCTATTCATACCAAATTCATGGCGTATACAGATAAAGAAGAAATAACAAAGCTTTATTAGCACATTCTAATATAACAAGATACATAAGATACATATTAAGCTTTGTACAACTGTGGTAATAATATTAACGTTTTCTTTTAAATGAGCACATAGATTCAAGCTCTGACACGAGACACAAGAACACAATACAGTGAGTCCAAAAATGGGAATTATTGCTATTTTTTAAATATTATCTTTAAATTGTTTTCTATTTGTCCCTATCTATCTGTGATGCAATAAAAAAAATTTGTAAAGTGATACCAGTGTGTTTCGCTCTCATTTTAAGAGTTTTAAGCACATTTTGATGCTAATCGGGATAATACATAAAATCATAATTATTAGTCTATTATAATAATCGTGACATTGTTAATATCGTCCCAATGCCGTTTTTATCATTTGTCAAGTAAGTATGTGATATATTTTGCTAAATGGCTTTTCCTATTATTTATTCATACATCACTTTGGATCACATCTGTTGTTGAATTACACGGAGAAAAACACATAATACACTTTTTAAAAAAAGCATCAGGGAGATTAGCTCAACTCCAAACAGACTGTGGCCGGTTTTTCGTCTTTCACAGGAAAGAGATTCGGACACTGGATGAAATGAGAAAGTCATAAAACTTAAATTTCGGCAGCACAGGCTTGCTTGACTCGCTAACATGCACTCCTAATAAAGTGATATGTAAAAACAACAAGAAAGGGAATTGGTGGACTTGGAGATGTGTCCTTGAGCAATGAACTGAATCCGTGCCAGCTGCAGGGCTCTGTATCTGACCGTGACCTCCGACCTGTGGAGGAAAGCAGAGTATTCCCTTTACGCCCGGCGTGGTCAAGTGTATGTTTGCCCAAAGGAATTTGTTTAACAAAACATGTCGAGGCTGATTTTTGCATGCCAGACCTGCTGCTTAACAATAACAACAAATATAAAAGCTGCTACACTGTACTCAGGTGAAGCACCCCTAAAAGAAAAAAAACAAGACCCAAGGTATCTTTTTTAGGAGAACTTTAGAGAACTTTCCTTTGTCAGTCAGCAGAAACATGTTTGTCGTCTGGTTTTAGACGGTCACGCTGTAGTTATGGATCAAGTCTCATCATCTCAGGTTTCCTGCTGGCTTTCACCGCGTCCAACGTCCACCTCTCCTGGATTCACACGCTCTAATTATAGCTGCCTTAAAGTCAGACAGGACTGCAGGGGAGACTTAACACTACTGCAAAGAAACACGGACACTCAAGTGGGGTTTTTGTGTGTCTTCTGAGGCTTTAGGTCACGTTTGGCATTTGTGAAATGCAAGATTGCTAAAACGAGTGGACTGACTGTGGATTACTGGTGGACTGTCATGAAGGCCGTGGAATCAATCAGGGATCAGGAGGCGTTATGTCAGTAATGTAATCTTTATCGCCACAGATATTTCTCCAGTTCCCCACGGGTTCATGTTGAGGAAAGTTCAAATTTTGATCAACAGCTGTCCATAAGTTGCTCCAGCAGAAATGATATGTCACCTGACACTTTTAGTTGTCTTCAGTCTTTTCGGTGAGTCCAAATTCATGAATTCCTTGTGTTTACTTTTGGGAACGTTTCGATGTCGGTGGTTGAAGTTGTTTATTTGAAATATTTTCAGGGTCCTCGGAGCCTTCTCATGAAATAAAATGCTTAACAATGAAAAAGGGGCTAAATAGTCATTTCTGTTAGAAAGACCATTAATAGTACATTTTTTATTAAAACACTCAAATGTTTTTGAATACCTCACTTAAGCATGATTGGTTAAATCTCAACCAGTTCATCCACTAAAATCAATAAGTCTCCCATTTGAAAAAGTATCTGATGTTTAAATTAGTGACTATTTAAAATAAATCATAAACATTTGAAATACATTGATATATTTCCACTGAACCTGCCTTTCAAAGAGCGCTAAATAAAGAGCGTCTCATTATCTCACAGTTATTTAAATGTTCTTGAGTAGATGTTGTCGGTATTAAGTGGAACTCGTGTGCAATCAGCTTCATCACAGGAAACAGATTTCATCAGAGAAAAAGAGGAAGCTGTCCAACTCAGAGACGCATAAAACTAAACAGAAAACTCACCCAAAACACTCAATTAATTTCAATTACTGTGGATGATAAATAATCCAAAGAATAGTGTTTATTCATATTAAATGACTGTAGATATGGGATGATTCTGTGATGTCACTCACTGTAATTTTTATTTGTTTGTTTTATTTGTATCGTCTATTTTATTTGACCATATTGTTTCTTCTAGAGGTCTGAACAGAAAGCATATTTTAGACCATTATGTTAAAATATCTAATCTGTCTATCCAATCAATAGACTCCTAATTTAAACATAGAATCCTCTCAAGTGACATAAAGACTGAGGATGCTTGCATGTTAATCCCATCCTACTTCTTCTCCCCTCTTGGATGAGACTTGTCTCCTTTCCCCCGTCTTCTTGTTTTGTAAATCACTTTTCTACTGCTGGGTCTAACTGCTGGGTCTAACTGCTGGTTCTTACTGCTGGGTCTTACTGCTGGGTCTTACTGCTGGTTCTTACTGCTGGTCTCACTGCTGGTTTCTTACTACTGGGTCTTACTGCATGGGTCTAACTGCTGGTCTCACTGCTGGGTCTTACTGCTGGGTCTTCAGTGAGTCCGTGCCACGGCGGCTGTGCGGAGGTGGACTCCATGACCGAGGCCGTGGCAGGAGAAGGATTCCTGCTGGGCTGCATCTCCTGTAAGAAGAGAGAGGAGGTGTCGGGCCGAGCCACTGTGGACTGGCACTTCAGACCGCTGGGGGAGGACCACTTCAGGCATGTGAGTTCACCAAAGTCTGGGAAGGAACTTTTACATCTTCCTGGGGCTCCTTTCTACTTTCAAGGCACATTAAGCAACACTGGAACTACGCAATTATTAAGTATTAAAGGTGCAAGTATATTTTAGAAGGCCTGTTTAATTACTTATTTTTTTATTTGTATAAAATACTATATATATATATATATATATATATATATATATATATATATACACACACACATATATGCATATATATACATTTTAGATTAAATTTAGAGCAGGAAATCAAAAAGAGGGTCTGCATTCTCTTCAACTCTTCCCTGATTTACAGTATTCCTCAAAATAATATCCACTTGTGTTTCCTTCCCTCAGATTTTCCACTATGACCACCCCAGTGCCGACATCCTCCACGAGGACTTCAGCGACCGTCTGGAGTGGCACGGGACAAAAGACAGCGATATTCAGATTGGAGCCATCTACATCCGCAACGTGGTCTTCAACGACACGGGGACGTACCGCTGCACAATCCACCGCACCCTCTTCCTGCACGTTTATAACCAAGACGTCACCGTGGAGAAGGAGGTGGAGCTCGACGTGGTGGCTGTAGGTAAGGTGGGGTGCGCCTGTGCAAATGCCGGCTGTCAGTATTCATCAGATCACTCACTGAAGTACAACGGAAGTCCCTGTCACAAATTAAAGTCCTTTAATTTATAAAGCTACTTTAATTAAAACACAATCATTATCAGCAAATCATGAAAGTGCTATGTCTATAGAAAAATGACCCCTGTGACCGATGTGTAACATTTGTGTAACATTTTGTGAAATATTCGATTATTTAACCTCTTTATTTAAATAAAACCACCGAAGAAGTTCAAAATGGAAATTATTCTTTGGGCCCATGGATGATCAGAGGTACTATTACATGCAGCAGGAGGGATGGGGCGATATATAGGATTTTAATCTTGGATCGTGAGAAAAAACACATAACATAAGTTGATGGTGGTGAATTTCCATTATCTGTATAATATGGTTACGAGGGACTGTGTAGCTCGCTGTCGTGGTAGAGAAGTGAAAAATACAGGACACAATATATATTTATTTATCCTTTATTTATGCAGGCAGACCTTATGATTTATGATCATCTTATTTAAGATTTGGATGTGTCTTATCTCTCTAAATAAAAAGATTTGTTTATTAACTAAATGTGACACCAGTGTGTTTAAATGCCATTTTAAGAGTTTAAATTTAAGAGCATATTTAGCTGATTACTGGGATCATTTTGTTGATTATCCAAAATAATCGTGACATAAAATGTTCACATTACTTACCGGTCAAAGTAAAAATCCAACTCTGTATCCACTCTTCTTTATCAACCCATCTGAGAGAAAAATAGAGAGAGGTCTTTAGTGATTTGTTTTCGACTGGAGTTTTCCTGGAGCCACCTAGTGGTCGGTCAGGGGAACTGCGCCGTAAAAACAATTAGACTTTTAACTTAAGTGTGGTGGTTGAGAGTTGACCTGTTCTGAAGCAATACTAGCATTCCAGATCACTCATGAAAAACATAATCTCACTTTAGCAATTTCACCTTTTAATGTGTGTAAGAGCCTGCACAGTGTAAAAACCTGTTGGATAGGCTTCCTCTCTGACGCTGCACTGCCGGCTCCTCTTTCCCAGCCAATCGGGAGCTGACAGTGGTGGTCTCAGAGATTATGATGTACGTGCTGATCGTGGTTCTGCAGCTGTGGCTCATCGTGGTTCTTGTCTACTGTTACAAGAAGATTTCAGAGGAGAACGAAGCTCGGGAGGCCCGTAAAGCTCTCAAGGCTCAGGCAGCGTGAGTCATTTGTCTTTTATCTGATGTATTATATTAATTTAACCAATATAGTGAGGTTAGGACTCTTAAATGCCATCATTTTTAATACTGTCACACTGTATATGTGATTGTTGGACCAAATTATGTTTGTATGTTGAACCTTCCCAACAATCAGTTTAATTTAACAAAAAATACATGGATTTAAAAATGTTTTACAAGGTTTAAATAAATGTTACTATCTTCCTGCTGTTTCTAAATAATTCTCTTTTTCTTCTTATATTTTCAGGCCACTAGAATCAAAAGACAACTGTGATGGAGTGCAGCTAGAGTAACATTACCGGTGAGTTAGATTCATCTGGTTTAGGGAAATGTGATGAAGTGGAAAAAAAATCTTTCTTTTGAACTGAATTTTTGTTAAAAATATTATTTTGTTTCCACCAGGTAAAATGATCTCCTCTGCAAGAGTCAAGCGCCACGTCTGTACCGTGATCTCGCTCACGATGACTGTATAAGAGGTTGACTTTGAACGCCTCTGTCAGTCATATATATGCAACTGTGTGATTAACTGTAAGCAGAAGAACAAATGGCCTTCTGTATAAGGAATCCAATGAACGATCGCTTTTAATGTTTAAAATCTGTTTACAAACAATCACTTATTTCATCAATTATTAATCTACAAAATGCCAAAGTACCAGAGCCCGAAAATCAGGTTTTCACTTTTTGTGCAATGTCCAAACAACGACGTGCAGAAATGCAAACTAGGTATTTAATGCTGTAAATGTTGGATATAAACAGTTTTCTTTTGATTTATTACAATAATAGTTCTTCATTGTAATTAATATGAGCTTGTAGGTCCCTGAGAAATCTTTCTATCTTGATATTTTAACGTTACAGCGAGTGGATACGGCCCAACCTGAATATCATGACATCAACATCACTGTTGACAAACACGCTTCTCGTCGATATCAGCTCTTATGCTTTCCTGTGTCTGACCCAGGTTGTGAATTAACTCGACTGAGATCAAGGTTTTTGTGAATCATTTTGTCCGCTGCATTCACTAAGTTGGCAAAGACTTAAACACATGAACCCATGACCTTCTCGGGGTTAACTTACTTGTGATGTTTCATGTGTAAATCATGTGTAATGTGTTTTTAAAAAAAATATATACTTTGTCTGAAAATGTTTTTTGGGGAAAATACAAGCTTGATCTCTTGAGTTTGCTGTGCCCGACGATGGGTTGAGTCCATTCATGGATTGGTTGTTTTGGTCTTAATCGACAAAGATTAACCGTCGTTTATGCTTTTTCATGCTGAATGACTTCCTCTGAGAAACTCAGGAACACATCTCTGGTGAACACTAGAGGTAAAGTGGTGCTTTTGTCTGATTCTAAGTGGAGATACTCAGTTTTTATATATATATATATATATATATATATATACACACACACACACACACACAAAGAAACACACCGACAGACACACACAGTGAGTTGAAGGACATTTGGAGGTGATTGTGCTGCGACTCAGACGGTCCAAACTAAAGCAGCTTTGTTCTCCGGCTGCAGCCCGACACCGGCGCCTCCGGCTCCAAATAATATGAACATCGGAGATTTTGTTCATATGCGAGACAAGCCGACCGACCACAAACTGAACACTGAACACCGTCTTGAGCCACAGAGGATGATGGACTGTATCTGCAAGTAAATCTGAACGTTTGTTATCACTTGTGGGTGTTCTTCATTTAACATCCAGGCCGAACATAAATACATTAAAGGAGATTTCACACATTTTCTAATGATGTTCATGACATCCAGATAAGCGCTGCTTATAAACAGGTCTTGTGTGAAGACAACACGCTACTCCAAACATGCTCATCGGCACTAAACCCTTCGTTTCATGTGATTGCACCAGTACAGGACAGCACAGAGGTTCAAGCCTCAGTATACTGAGCTGTTGTTGACCTTGCCCTGTGACCTCCCCGTTTCATTAAAAGTGTTGACAACATGCTGCATATCTCTTCCACGTAAAAGCAAGAGCAGGAAGGAGGGCACATTGGACCGAGCCAAGAGGGGGATGTAGCTTCCATCTGAGGTCTTAGTTTGAGACCAGCTTCTTCTCGTCCTACTGACTTGAAACGATCGATGTCTGCTGATGCCAATCACGGCAGGAACTGATTCCAGATCCTTGAAAGGTAGGCTTTTTTTTATACTGAATGGAGTTGAAGTAATGATGCGCACATCATTTGTAGGAATCAATTTCTATATCACTTCAACTTCACTGTTAATGGCAAAACTAACTCTTAGAAGGTGGAGTATCCAGTGTTGAAAGCTCAGGCTCGTTGGGTGGGAGTCGGAGAATACATTTCCAATGTGTAATTAAACGTACGACGACGTACTAAAGTGTCACTAAAACCCTGGATGAATGGCTTTTTCTTTAAAATCCCTGTGGGATGTGGGTCATTGTCTTGCTTATTATTATATTATATATGCACATATTCTATCAAAGTGGATCCTAAAGGAACATTTGTGAGTTTCGTAATGACCTCAAACTGTGAATTTTTCATTTGTCTGTTGCCTTGTGGGATGTTGTGAGTAGGTTAGGAGGATTCATTTATCATAATGATAATACAGTAAAAGGACATTTAGTATATTTTCTACAGAGATAAAGTGTGTGTGTGTGTGTGGGGATCTTACCCGTGAGGTCTTCTCTAAGTCTCTTTTTCCTTTTCAGTTGCAGTTTGCTGAACGTCCAGCAGAGGTCAGCCATGTCTCACATCAACACCACCGAGCTGCAGTCGCTCCTGATCTCCTTCCTGCAGCACTGCCTCAACAGCACAAGTGTACTGTCTGCACAGACGCATCAGAACTACACTACCCAGCAGGCTGAGCACCACGCTGCCGGAGCCAGAGCCCACGCTCAGTCCCAGGGCATGATGTATATCCTCCTGGTGGTCGGCATGTTCAGCTTCTTCACATTCGGCATCATGCTCAGCTACATCCGCTCCAAGAAGCTGGAGAGCTCTCACGACCCGTACCACCAGTACATTGCCCACGACTGGACCAAGGTGACGCCGCCGTCCAGGGCCGTCACCCAGGCGCTCCACAGGGAAGCTGCAGGAAACGGAGCCAGCAGCAAGGAGCCCATCGTCATCTGCAACCCTGCAACCCTGGAGCAGCTGCCGGACTAGAATGAGACATTCAGCTGCTTACAAACGTAAAACCCTGTGACACAAAGTGTTAATTGCCTTAACGTTTAATGCCACACAACTGTTAGGTTTGTATCATCAGATCAGCAATTTCACAGGAACAATAATCTTCATCACAAGTTACAGTACTGCTCTTCCCGTAACACCAGCTGACCTGCATATTGGGACAATAGTGTGTTTGAAATGCCGCCCGTGAACTGTCATGATTTGTTTAAGTGAAAAAAAACCCAAATAAACAAAATCTTGAATCTTTTTTTTTTTTTTATGTTCACTTAGATTCAGAGACTTTTAAACTGAGCAAAGTCTTCATCCAAGACACCAGGCCTTGTTTGGTATTTGTAGGTTTAGTTACTGCGTTTGCTCTCTTTTTCTCCTCCTTCCTCCTCTCTCTCTCCCTCTGCTGGTCCAGTCTGTGTTGGCCGGCTCCTTTCTCAGCGCGGTCGACCTCTCGTGACAAACTGAAGTGAACCATTTGCATGTTGAGCATTGGTACAATGAGGTTGTAAGTGTCCACCGTCTTGTTAAGTTTCACCAACTCCGCCTCTACTGATGCACACAGCTGCTCCCACTGGCCGTGCTGTTTGGGGGTCATGGGGTCACCGAGCCTGGCCCTCCCCTCCAGTAACCTATTTCGGATCCGAGCGGTGGCCTCTCGGATGTCGCGTTGTGCGACGACCCAGGATGGCTGGTAACCGTTGTCGATGAGGATGCGGTTGAGGTTGTGGGTCATAGGATCGGCGTATGGATTGTGCTCAAACTTGTTGAGGGGCTTTCCTGCTCCACTCAGGTTGCTGAAGTCTCCTCGGGCCATGGACTCCTGGATCAGGTCCTCCACAAGCCGCTCCACAGCCTGGGTGATCTTGATCTTTCGGCTGCGCTGACGTATATCCCTTTCTACCAGCGCCCCCTCTGCAGCGGCTGCCCTCTCGTGCTCCCTCTGCCGGTAGTTCAAAACCTGCTCGGACGCCCGGTCGACACGTATCTGCCGGTACTGACGCTCACGCTGACTGGTTGTGCCTGAACCCACACCCTCGTAGCTGAGGTATTGTCTGTGTGCAAGTGCCATACCCCTGTACCTCTCCTCGTCTTCCCCTTCCTTTCCTCCATCAGGTTGCTTGGTCTTGCTCTGATGTGCCAGCACCGCACGGTAGGCCTCCTCAACCCGAGCAAACAGCATTGCATCAGCGGTCGGAGCCCCAGAGTCAGGGTGGTAGAGCTTGGCTAGGCGCAAGTAGGCCTCTTTCACCTGTGCAGGACTGCTGTGTCCCCCGTCAGGCAGTTGCAGAAGCCTGTAGCTCTCTTGCAGGCTGCGGCTGATCCGGTCCATGGAGCTAAATGCTCTGAGGAACAGGGACTGTCGAGACAACGTGAGCAGAAGGCGGCCATGGTAGAAGTCGCTGCTGGAGACCAGGAGGTGGAAAGCACAACTCATTTCTGGCACACTCCTGTGGAAAAGCAAAATTATTTTGACAGACAATAAAATTAAAATAAATATCAGAAAGCAATCATTTGAATAGAGTACCAGAGCTTAAACAAAGAGGAGTAAAGTAAGTATGTCCAGTCCGGCTCTGATTATCTAGTGGGATAGGTAGATTGAGTTGCTGCCATGCAGCTGTGACTTTAGGTGTCGCCCCCCTATGGCCAGTAGAGAGAATGTAAGCATAAGGCATTTCAGCTTTTCAGAGCTGGAGGTTGACGCCTCATTTAAATATATTTTAGAACTTACTTTACAGAGATCCCAGACAAGTATTAACACATTATCTTCAAGTATAATAAAACAATGTTAACTCTATATATATACCGGGTATATATATATATAGCTGCTAAAGAGGGCACTGGGTCAAGACCCAAACAAATCAATTTACACTTCTGTCCATAAGGTCCCACTGCCTTTACTGTACATATTCAATATAGTGTATACACAATATCCATATCATATAGTTTAATCTGAATATACATTCTTACTATTGGCATTTATTGTACTTACACCTGCACTGTGTATATTTGTCTGCTGCTATTCGTATATTCCCCATATAGTTCATTTTACATTACATATTTAAAAATAAAAAAGTAAATTGGCTAACTGGAGCATTGCTAATGTGCGTTGTTCCTTGAAAGGTCGCACGCATCCGCAGCGGTAACCGTGAGCTACGTGACCCAACGATGAAGTTTAAAGTGGAAGGCTGCTTCGCTGCTAGCTAGCTAACGACTGAAGAGGCTAGCCGTTAATCTAGGACGTTAATCTACCGGTGAACACGGGACGAATTCAAGTTACATGAAAAACAACTTCAAATCCCACAGAAAATGAGGAGGTCACCTGTCTGCGTGGGATTTGTTGTTGTTTTATTCTGGAACATCTTCTTCTTCGTCTTCTTATGTTCGGTGTTTATCTGCGTTTGGCGAACAACCGCTCATTACCGCCGCCAACTGGTATGGAGTGTTTCTTCAGGGTTTATTACCGGTTGGCGAACAACGAATTGGCTCATTACCGCCATCAAGCGGTATGGAGTGTTTCTTCTTCTTCTTCAAGGTTTATTGCTGGTTAGCAAACAATAAATTCACCCATTAGCGCCACCAACTGGAATGGAGTGTTTCTTCTTCTTCGTCGTCTCTGTAGCTGTGTGTGCCATTACCGCCCTCTGGCGGCCGTCTAGCATAGCAACACTGACACCGCCCGATCTGTACGTCACAGCCAATTAAACGGAGAAGGCTCGAAGGAGAAGACACACTTTTCCACTTTTCAAGAGAGCAACAGAGTGCTGTCAACTTAGCGATCAATGATTTGCCGCAATCATACAAAAGTGGACGGACTCTGACAGCTGAAGAGTAACGAGCTGTTTAAAAAGGTTTGTAAAACGACATTTACTTCTTTTTGTTCTTTTCTTACTTCACCTTCGTAGTTCCAACTAATTGTCGGATTTTAACGTTAAAACGGTGTGAGAACGCTTTCCTGGTGACATCACCGTTGTTACTAATGATGCATTAACTAAACTGAGATGTTTTCACCAAACCGTTTGACTAGAAAATAGACGAAGTTCAACCAGGATGACAGAGAGGGAGGATTACGCAACAATTTAATCGACAGCAGATTCAAACTAAAACTAATTAAATCCACCTTTACCAGCTGCATAATATTACATATATGTATTATATCTTCACAGTATACACACATTTATCCATATGATTATTAGGACTATACACACAACCATATATGTATTTATACATAATGGGTATTATATTCATAATAAGTAGTTTTGGTACTTATGGACCTTTGCTTTACTAACATTTTGATGGTTTCTACCGTTATATTATTACTTCCACTTAAAGGTTGAGTAGGTGATCCTCTTCAGAAACACTTTGTTTTAATACTTGAAATCCTCATAACATACCAATAGCAATGAATACATTAATTGCTCCGACATAAACATAATTAAAAGTCACCTGTGGCCGTGGTAGGACCGGAAAAACCCCGTCCAATCAAAAAAGGCGGGTGGGAGAAAATAATTGGCCTGTCCATCAATGCTTACTTCCTGATTGCACTCTGCCAATCGACCATTTGTTTGGCGTTCTGGGGGCGGGGCTTTGAACAGAGGTCTGAACGGAGGGGGTGGGGCTTTTTTGGTTCAGTGATGCGTCCAAAGTCCGTGTGGTTTTTCCAGATGACCTACTAGGGACCTTTAAGTACTTCTTCCACCACTCAGGGTAGGACTACTCTAGATAGTTTAGTATGCTAAGTAAGTACAATTAAATTGAGGATCCGGTATATAAATACTACCGAAATGTAGGACCTAGTTTTTCAGATATTTTTTTCCTGGGAAAAGCAGAACTCAATGGATAACCATTTTATTATTAATTGTTTGATCAAGTTATCAAGCAAAAATGCCAAAATTCACTGGCATAAGTTGCTCAAATGAGAGGATTTGTCAGGCCTGGACTAAAAGGAAGACTCGGATGCAGGGCAGAATCAAAATTCAACAGGCTTTTATTCTGTAATTAGTGGCGTCGAGACAGAGGGACAAACAAAAAGGCTGTGAAACCTAAACCTGACTACACTTGATATTAGCGAATAAACAAAATAAAGAAAACAAGGACTAAACTGAAAACTTCACCAACGGTGGGAACTCAAGGAGACTCGGAGAAACAAACAAGACTAAGTACAAGAAAACTAAAATGGCTAAACAAAAATTCTCTCAAGGGAGGAAAACTCACACTATCAAAACAGGCTAGTCTACGATACAAATGAGAAAATGAAATCAAAAACGCTCCAAAAGGGAGGAAGGCAGAAAGACAAAACTAAATCTGTGAGCTGAGCTACACTATGAAAGATTACAAACAAAATACACTCTTCTCAAGGCACAAAAATGACAGGACAAAAAACAACGAACTTCAATACTTAGCAAGACAAGGCTGTGACGAAGGGCGTGATCAACAGAAGAAACGCACTGGCACAGGACAAACAAAGACACAGACTATTTAACACAGAATGGTAATGGGGAACAGGTGGAAACAATCAGGAATCAGGGATGACGTCAGACCGGGGACACATGAGGAAGGGCAAGTGAGAGGGGAGTTACTTTTCAAAATAAAACAGGAAATTCACAAGACAAAAACCAAGACAAGACAAAACCTCACCACAGCATGACAGGATTTGCCTCTTTTCCCTTTAATGTTACTGGAAATTAAATAACTTTGAGCCCCAGGTGATGAAGAACTGATGGGCAGTATTCTGATATATTTAAACCTTAAGTGGGTCTATTAATCAAAAACAAGGTTTTTTGTTGAGGTTGACCAATGGTGCAACTTAATCAGTCAGTTACTTTCTTACTTACTTACTGAACCACAGAGCCACTGGCCCTCTACGGTCCAGCCAATAATCTTAATCTAATCTAATAATCTTAAATACTGTGTCAGGCTGAATAAGTACAACATTGTAGTTTTAAAAACAACCACCCACTGCTTTGTACCTTTACGGAGCATCACAAGCTCGTTATGTGCCATGCACTCCTGGAAGTTTTAATTTTGGCTGTGCCTCTTTAATCAGACACATTCCTATATTGGTATTTTTTTAATTCGACACAGTCAACCACCAAATCCTCCTCTCCACCCTGACCGAACTTGGCATAACTGACTCTGCTCTCACCTAGTTTAAATCATACCTGACAAATCGCACCTTTCAGGTCACATAGAATGTCCAAACCCTGTTCTCTGGAAATGGGTGTCCCTCACGGCTCAGTACTAGGACCACTTCTGTTCTCATTATACGCCAGATCACTAGGCTCTGTAACTCAACTGCAACTCGCATCTCGGAATGTCTGGCTGACATCTCTGTCTGGACAACTGCTCATGACCTCAAGCTTAACCTGAATAAAACATTCCTATATTGGTATTTTTTTAATGTTTTAATTTTGTTTCGGCGTTGTCATATAACTGATATTATAGTAAGACAGCATTCTGTGAATGATGTAAGTGTTCATGAGACAACAGAGGTCTGCATAAAGCCTGTGAACAAGAAGTGTTAATATTCCCTCATTTTATTTTACAGCTACTTGATCCTCAGTGGCAGCGACTGGTAGAAAAACAATGGCCGAAGGTAGGAGCGCCGGTATTCTCTCACACAGCTGTTACTCAAAAAAGCAAGAACATGCAACATGTTGTACAAATGTAGTGACAAATACATATATTTGATATATAATATGATGATATTATGATATAATATACGGAATGGAGTGTAAGAGAACGAGTTAAATAGCTTAAAACAAAGCAAACTGAGAATAGACACGCAGTGTTTACGTTTACTCACTAGTGCATGAGTGTGTCTGAAAGTAGTCCATAGTACATAACGCAGTATTCACTCATGATATTTCACAACAGTCGACCACACATCACAGTGCCCTGCTGGTTTTTAGGATTTCTTTAGCCTTTTTGAAGAATTAAACTATATATTTGATTTACAGCCACAAACTTAGGATAACATCAGTCTTATCCTTGAAGGTCTTTTTCACTTAAAACAAAAAAATCTGTTTTAAAGCCAGGAAGATGTATTCGAGTACATTAAGTGCAGCAAGAGCATTTGAGAAGTCTGAACCTATGTAAGTCTATTTGTGTGTGTGTTGAAGTGTGTGTGTGTGTGTGTGTGTGTGTGTTTGTGTGTGTGTTTGTGTGTGTGTGTGTGTGTGTTGAAGTGTGAGTAGACATAAGCAATTTGAATTTTCCATGAATTTGTTTCAGCTACGGGACCCTCGACAGGAGTTCCTGGTGTTGATACGGAGGGGGAATATAAACAGGGAGGTAATATGACGTCTTCACACCAAATGCCTTTCAGGCTGTCTGTGATCAGTCGCTGATCAGATTGTCTGGAAACTCAGAATCTGAATAGTATTTGTACTTCGTTACTTCCCACCACTGATTAAGGACCTCATGATTTATGAATTTTAAACTGAGTTACAGACATCTCTGTCCGAATGTAAACCTAGAGGACAAATTAAGTGCAGCAAGGGCATTTGAGAGCTTTGTGTGTGTGTGTGTGTGTGTGTGTGTGTGTGTGTGTGTGTGTGTGTGTGTGTGTGTGTGTGTGTGTGTGTGTGTGTGTGTTTAAAAAGTAGTAGGCACAAACACTAGACTGATCCATCATCGTGCAATTTTAATTTTCCAAAAATGTGTTTTTTAGATGCGGGACCCTCGACTGGAGTTCATGCTGGTGGTTTAGATATAGCACTGACGGGAGGTAATATGACGTCTTCCCACCAAATGCCTTTCAGTTTGTCCGTGATCAGTCGCTGATTAGATTTTCTGGAAACTCAGAATCTTAAATTTGATTGAATATAAATCTACAGGACAAATGAAGTGCAGCGAAAGCATTTGAGAGCTTTGTATGTAAGTCTTCTGTGTGTGTGTGTGTGTGTGTGTGTGTGTGTGTGTGTGTGTGTTGAAAACATTAGCAGACATAAACACTACGATCGTTCGGAATTGTACAATTTTAATTTTCCTGAATTTGTTTCAGCTCGACCCTGGATTCCTGAGGTTAAAGTTCCTGCGATTGATTTCATGGTGAAAGGTTTAGTGACGGGAGGTAATATGACGTCTTCTCAGCAAATACCTTTTAGGGTCACACACGCTGTTGAATGGCAATGGTGTTTGTTAACCGAAGTTACTTAATATGCAAGATTTGCGGTCGACATTAAATGACTAGACTTACCTGAAGAGGAAAGGCTGGTGTCATCATCATCATCTTTGATGTCCAACACCACACTGGCAGGGCTGGGAGTGGGACTCTCTTCAATTTGTCCGGCTGCTGCTGCTGAAGTGCTTGCGCCACGTAACTTATTGAACACCATGCATTGTTCAGCTTTTAAATAAACTCCATGAGTCGCCAGATGCTGATAAAAAAAATGTTGCAGACTGGGACTTTGAAGGTTCCGCATGACATTAAGACATTTATATAGCAGCAAACAACGATTTGCTATGAAGAGATAGTGGAGTAAAAGTACAGATACGTTTGAAAATGTAGGGAGTAACATTAAAACGTTGTCCCTGAAATAAATACTAAAGTACAGATAAAATTCTATTTAAGTTTACTTCCCACCTCTGATTAAGGACCTAATGATTTAAACAAAGGCTATTCAGGTGTTCGTACTGGGAGGTTGATTTAATCTAATAATTAAAAAAGATTATTATAAAGAGTTAGAAGTCTCAGTCTGAATGTAAATCTATAGGAAGAATTAAGTGCAGCGAGAGCATTTGAGATGTTTATCCCTGTGAGACACCAGAGCCTCATCCCACTCCTCCGATCTCATTCTCCTCGACCTGTCTCCTGCATTCGACACAGTCAACCACCAAATCCTCCTCTCCACCCTGACTGAACTTGGCATAACTGACTCTGCTCTCACCTGGTTTACATCATACCTGACAAATCGCACCTTTCAGGTCACATAGAATGTCCAAACCCTGTTCTCTGGAAACGGGTGTCCCTCAAGGCTCAGTACTAGGACCACTTCTGTTCTCATTATACGCCAGATCACTAGGCTCTGTAACTCAACTGCAACTCACATCTCGGAATGTCTGGCTGACATCTCTGTCTGGACAACTGCTCATGACCTCAAGCTTAACCTGAATAAAACTGAACTCCTCTTCATCCCAGGGAAAGACTGCCCTCGCATGGACCTGTCGTCACTGTCGAGGGCATCACAGTATTACCTTCCTCAACTGCGAGGAACCTGGGTGTAATCCTCGATGACCAACTTTCTTGCACCCCCAACATCACTGCTGTGGCCTGATCCTGCAGATTTGCCCTCTACAATATCCGCAGGATTCCGACTTTCCTCACAAAGGATGCAACGCAACTCCTGGTCCAAGCACTGGTCATCACCCACCTTGACTACTGCAACTCTCTCCTGGCCGGACTCCCGGCCTCGGCTACTAAACCACTGCAGCGTATCCAGAACGCTGCAGCACACCTCGTCTTCAATCTACCCAAATTCTCCCATGTGACCTCCACTGGCTCCCTGTTGCAGCACGCATCCAATTCAAGACGATGACACTGGCCTTCAAGGCCATCAATGGAACGGCACCCATCTACCTTCAAACACTGGTCAGACCACGCGCCCCGAAGCGAGCACTTCGCTCCTCTACTTCAGCTGGCCGGCTGGTACCACCATCGCTGAAATCAAACAAATGTCGCTCAGCAAAGTCCAGACTCTTCTCTGTTCTGGCGCCTCAGTGGTGGAACGAACTCCCGACCAATGTCAGGCCAGCAGAGTCACTTGCCATCTTCCGAAAAAGGCTAAAGACTCACCTGTTCAGACTTCACCTCGACTCTACATAGCATGACCCACTAACACCCCTCCCCAAAAAAAGCACTTCTATGTTCTTACCTGTAGCACTTTGATCAATGCATTGTTGAACTTAAGGTATCCTTGCTGAACATCTACTACTTTACTCAGACGAGGACCTAACACTTGTTCTATTTTTTAGCTCTTACTTTATCTGCAATGATATGTTGTGGTTTCTTTCTTTCCACAATGTACTTATTGTAAGTCGCTTTGGACAAAAGCGTCTGCTAAATGCCCTAAATGTAAATGTTTATCAGGTGAAACCGGTAATTGATCTTTATGATGTTAATAATAATGATAATAATAACTTTATTTGTATAGCACCTTCAAAAACAGCAGTTAACAAAGTGCTTTGACGTGTCAAAAATCACAGAACACACAAATACAGTAAAAGCAAAACAACAACAAATGTACAGAGGACAGAGGAAATCATTATTAGCTTGTAAATTAATGTGAGGTGCTTGCAAAGAAAGAAAAATAATGGGATAAAGGGATGAAAAGATAAAAAGACAGCATCACAGGAAGGCAAGTCTATAAAACGGAGATTTTCAGTTTATTTTGCATTGACATGTAACATTCTAATTCTTCTATTCTGACAGTGATTATGTGATCATTTTACATTTCCTCTCTCTTCAGAGCGATACTGTGTGGATGAACATTGTCCTGTGCTGATCCAGAAGGTGAGTGATGTAACATCTGACTTGGATTCTAAAACAATGGATTCGTCTACATTGATTGATCTTTTCTCTGTTTTAGATCATTAACTGCATCTCTTTGGGTTTTGGGCTGTTGGTCAGACAAAACATTTGAAGATATCAATATAGATGTAAGGGAATTGTGATGGGTACCTTTAACCATTTTCTGAAATATTATAGACCAAATTATATAACTAAAGTTAATAAATGAAGGGAAGAATCGACAGATTCATCAATAATAGAACTGGTACTGTATATAATAAAGGGTCTGGTACTGTTGTCAATCACAACAGAGCAAAGACAGCCGTTGGGCTGAATGTTATTACGCCTGGAAAAATAGTTCCTTACAAGATCTGAATTTCAAGCTAGAAGGAGGATTTTAACTACGAGGTGGGTTTTAACTAAACTTGACATTTTCAGGTAAATTCTGTAAAGTTTATTGAATATGAACAAAATGTAAACAAACTGTAAACAGATGATCGATGTTGTTGATGGACAGTGTAGCGGCCCCTCGGATTTATTGATTAAGACGCAGAGAGTTTCAAACGGGTGTCTTTATTTCGTTCTTCTGCGTGCACCACGCACCATATGCACCGTGAAAACTACAGAATAAACAGAAGAAATACAAAATGCTTCTTTGTAGTTTCACAAATAATTCACATAAAACATGTTCACATATTAATCATATTCTCTTTTCCTTGAACAAAGTATCTTCTGATAACAACACACTTTACATATTTTCATACCTCATTCCGCTCTCCAAGGGCGCTAATTACTGAGTTTCAGCCATCAGCTAGCATGCTCTCTAGCTCGCCACACACCTCACAGTTTGGAGCTCTTAGAAATAACAGGTACGAACAATACAAAAATAATAAGGTAAATCACAATGTAAACTCTTTTCTTACAGGGTTCAAACAGATGAAAAGGATGAATAACTAATGAGTTTATAAGTGTTACCGTTCCTCCGACGATGCGTGAGCACATTGTGAAAACAGAGTAACAGGAAGTTTAGCGTCACAAAAAACATCAGAAGAAGAAAACGATGCTCTTCAAAATAAAAGCAGAACAGACCACTAGGTGACACTATAGGGCTACAATGACCTGTTAACACATAAACAATCTTGTATGAGAAACGCGATTTATCAGACATTTACAGACAGTTACATGTAGTAACACTGGTATGATCCTTTAAGCAGGTAATAAAATAAAAGTCAGGAACCCGTTAACAGAAATACAGTAGTTATAAAAGAGAAGTTTCCAAAGAAATATGTACATCTACATCAGTAAACAGTCAAGTGGACAAACATCAGTTGTATCACTATCTTGTGAAGTTTGGATGATGTTCTCCACATCCATGTTTCTAAAACAGACATTGATGATATTTAAAGAGTAAAATCTATAATCATCCCAGCAGAGAAATTTAACTTTTGCTTCATGAACATTTCCTTTGAATTTTCCAGGTGGAGACGGCGGCGTCTTTTATAGAGCTGCTTTTGGAAACGCTGGCTGATTTGAGTGACGGGGAGCTTGGGGATTTCAAGAAGGTCCTCTTGTCTCAAACTGACTTCCATCATTTTGAGCTCCCATCCATGCTGTTTGAGATAACAGGACATCAGGACATGGTGTTTGTAATGGTGTTGCACTACAACGAAGAGGCTGTGAATAAGACCAAGGAGGTTTTGGAGAAGATCAACAGGACTGATCTGGTGCAGAGGCTGTCAGACAGCAGCTCAGGACCCAAAAGTAATAACAATAAAGACAAAAACATGTCAAAATGCCCAAAATGTTGAATCAATGACTTTTACCACTTTTCCCCTCAGAGCAAGACTCAGGTGAACACCGGTCTGGATTGATCAGTAAAGTGAGTAATGTTACATCTGTCTGACTGAGTACAACACAGCTTTCATTCACCTACTGCAGGTTCATTCATGGTTTACATATTTATTTAATGAACGTATTATTTTTCAGGTAGCGACAAGAGTAGCTGTTCAACAGCTGATTTTGGAAACCCTGAATGATTTGGATCATCTGATGTTTGAGGAATTCAGGAGGTTCCTGATGTCGATTGTCCGTCAGAAGAACCTCCCATTCTTCCCATTAATGATGGGACACAGTTATAATGAAGACAGAAGGATAACCGTGTATCTGATGATGGAGACCTACGGCCAACAGTCTGTGGAGTTAACCACGGAGGCTTTTAAACTAATGAACAGGACAGATCTGATACAGAGGTTACCAAAGCTCAGTTCAGGACTCACAGGTAAGACATAAGCCCCTTTACTCCGCCTTCTCGTTGCAGGATGATCACTCCTTCTTTCTTTTTGGTGTCAAAGGTACAGAGACAGAATGGAGGCGTGGTGGCGGCGTTATGCCACAAAGTCCGGTATAAATGGTGCGATTGTAAAGATTAAAACAAAAACACAACATAATCATATGTCTAATAAATACTTTTTATAGTTCATAATAAAAAAAAAAGGTAAATCTGATTCTGTGTTTTGTACTGAAATTGTTTTATTTTCTTTTGAAGCAACTGTGTCTCATTAAAAGTGATTATTAGTGTTAAAAGAATTTGCCCGTAAACGAATAAATTAAGGAGGAGATCGGAGACATAAGTAAAGTCGAAGTCTGACTTTAATCTTGTACAAGAGGAGCAGTTACAGTGCAACAACGTGTGAGGATGCTACAGAGGAAGTGCTCAAATCACTGTTGTGACTTGAGTCTTTTAAAGGCACAGGAGATAAAGCGTCACTGACAGTTAACCTTCATGTAGAACAAGACATCATGACTACCAGGCCTCTGATAACAGCCATGGGGATACTAAAGTAATAAACAGTTCAACACAAAAAGCTGTAACCTGAACAAAGAAAACTTTAAGACATGAGGTTATACAAAATTCTTATAACAATTAGTGATTCATTAGATTTGAATTGTCTGAGTTATTTAATGTCTTTTCTCCTCAGAGCAACACTTTGTGGATGAACATCAACCTACACTATTGCTGAACGTGAGTGTGACTATATTTTACATTTTAAATCATCATAAATGATAAAACGAACCAAACAGTGAGTTTCTTAAATTGCCTCTCACTGTTAATGTTGAGCTCTTAAGTAATAATGTTATGATGAAAAAGAGAAAAAAACGTTTCTTTGAGCTCCTGTTACAGAAACATGATGCGTTGAGATCAGAAAGGAGTTATTAATTAATATGAATTAAAGGATGGAGGGACTCATATTTGACTTTGATGTTAAGAAATAAAAACACTTAATACTTTTAAAAGAAAATGAAATCAGTAGAAAAGATATTAGTGTTTCATTGTCTTGAGTGATCATGCAGAAAAAACTAATCTTATAACATTTACACTCGACGTCTTTAACACTGACAAAATACAAATAAATTCATCTTTAACCGTCCCAATTGGGAAATTACACATTTACACAGGATTTGAAACGGATTCTTTTGGAAACAGTGAAGACTTTGAGTGAGGAGGAGCTGAAGAAATTCAAGTGGTTGCTGAAGCTAACGCTCTTCATGAAGAGGGTCCGACACATGAACTGGGAAACATCGTACAGTAGTGCAGACCTACTGGTGGAACAGATGGTGGAGACCTGTGGTTTGCAGTCTTGGGAGGTGACCATCAACATTTTAAGGGAAATGAACAGGACTGATCTGGTGACGGGAATGTTCAACTCAGGATTCAAAGGTCAGAGAGAAAAATAGAAATATATTTTAAAGAAAGTGGTTAAAACTTTATTTAACCGCCCATGAAAAATGTTATAAAATAAAAAAAAGGGCAGCAAAGCAATAACATGCAGCATCAGCCAATTGAAACCAGACTCTTTGATTTTTGTGATGTCACTGGAATTAATTTGGTGTAATTCTTTTTTAAATATAAGTACAATTTACAGTAAAATACAGTACATATAGGCCAAATAATCGCATTTCGCTGTTAACTTTAATCAGCACCTCTGTTACAATAAGATAAACCTTTATTAGTCCCATGGCGGGGACATTTACAGGATTACAGCAGCAAAGAGGATAGTGCAACAACAAGAGGCAAAACAGAATGTAATAAATAACAGATATTAAAAAAATACTACTATTTAAAAATGTAATCAAGTACAGACTTGAGAGAGTAGTTGAGTTCACATTATTGTATAATAGAATATATGAAATTTTGTTATTGTACATGAATGACCATGAGGAATGGTTGAATAATTGACAGTTATTGGTATGATAGGGCTACTGGGTGCCGTGTTTATTGTGCAATATTATTGTGGATTTGTACACAATGAATATTAAATTTAATAGTTTGACACAATTTTCACATTATAATCTTATCAAAGGAAGTATTTTTTGCATGGCTTCTGCATTTAGTGAGTAGAGTGTTAATGAATCTGTTATTTTAAGGATGTCATAAAGAAGAAGAATATAATGTTATTTTCGAATTATTTATTTATATTGTTTTGTTTAATAAATTCAAAACCAACCAAGTCTGATTTGGAATCGGTCAGTAATTTTCTCTTTTCTTCCTCCTCAGAGAAATATCAGCTCAAGGATGTGAGTATCAGATGCACGTCACACAGCTTTCAGGTTTCAGGTTAGGATTGCTGTGGTTTGAATTCACAAGAAGGGTTGATCACAGATCACATAAGCACTATAATAATAACTAGAAAATTCCCCCGTGGGAAATTTTGAAAGGGCCACGGGGGCTACTGCCGGAGTGTATATACAATACGATGAGATACTTCGAGATTTCAAACGAGACGGAGTTGTTTTCGAGGCAAATACAGAGACTGCTTGCTGAAAAACTGTCCCTGAAAGGAATGTGCATCAGCAGTTTTGCATGAATTTTCCTCTAAAATGGCTCCGTCCCGCAACGTTACATTATCATCACATAGCGTGTGCAGGTCACAACTTGTCCACAAAAGCGTTTTGGAGTTGTTGGATTGTGTATTTGATGAGTTTGATGAGTTTGATACATGTCACCGAGCTCAGCTGTCACTCAAGTACTCAGTACTACCAAGTACTACTGAGACTCAAGTACTGAGAACTACTAGGTACTATGTACTGGCAAACAGTTGAGTGCGAAGCATGTCACCGAGCTCACTCAAGTACTCTGTACTACCGAGTACTACTGAGACTTGAGTACTGAGAATTACCAAGTACTATGTATTGCTTGAAAAACTACAACTCCCAATGACTGCTCCTGTTGGCCAATCAGAGCGCACCTGCTGTAACTTCTGAGTGAGACAGAGAGAAATAGACAGACTTGTGTCTCCATTTTAAAGTTTAAATGGAGTTTCTAGGTGAAAGTATGACTGAGCAGAAGATGTTTGACAAAAACAAAAATCGCCAAAATCTTCGCACCGTTAGAGCCACAAGACTCTGCTGAAGACACTGATCACTTTAATTTTTTCCCAGTGTCAGAAATGTGGACACTAGGGCGAGTTAGAAATGTGTGAGTTTCAGCGTTTCTTTGAAAATCCTTTTCTCGATTTGCATTGGATTGAATGGGGAGAAAAACAGATGTGGCAGCTTAGAGGTTGCTAGTTCAAATTCTGTAAATCTCACAGCACATTGTGAGAGACAGGACAAGTTTGTCTACAAAATTGGAAAATATCACGTGTTTAGAGTGAAAATTGTGACCGGGAGGAGTTTGGAAAGGAAAAAAATCTGAAGTATTTCGAGGAGCCCTCACACTCTAAGCAATGATGTCATCCACTCTAACCCAGAATGTTCCGCGCAATACACACCCATTATAATCTCATGATTTCTCCCAAAACGATCATGGTTATTGAACAGTGATTGATCAAAGAATATATGACCTATTGAAACGTGGATTGACACACCATTACACAAGACTTGTGTCTACATTTTAAAGTTTAAATAGAGTTTCTAGGTGAAAGTATGCCTGAGCAGCAGACGTTTGAAAAGCTACAATGACTGCTCCTTTTTTTTCACCCGTCCCATTCATTTCAATGGGAAATTTTCTGTGGTTTTTCACGACTTACATCTAACAAAAGCAATAGCACACCGATCCCGATCGAACCGCACGTTTTGATATATAATTTGTCCTACAACTCCTAAAGCTCTAGGACTAGTAGCCCATCGAAATTTGTCCGGAAGATGAAAAATAAAAACTAGGAAAATAGACTTAGACTAGACTTAGACTTAGACTTAGACTTGCTTTTATTGTCATTGTTACAGGAACAACGAGATTATGTACAGCAGTCCCAAAAGTGCAGTTTCAAAATTTACATAACAACCTATACATAACTTTACAAATAAATATATATATAGAAATATATATATATGTAGAAAAATAAAAATAAGAATAAAAATAAAAAGTGGATGAGTGCAGAGAGGTATACATTGTATACATTATTGGCATCAGGCATATTCATGGGATATGTTATTTCAAGATGTTGTTATTGCACGTTGTTATTGCACATTTTTTTTTTTTTACATTCAGGGATTAAATATGATATATGTTCAGTGTGTATGTTCAGTTCACAGTTCCTTAGTTCCTTAGTTCTCAGTTGTCCATGTATAGTGCATTATCTGCTCCCTCTGCTATTTCCAGCGGCCGAGTTGAGCGCTTTAATGGCTTTGGGATAGTGGCTATTTTTCAGTCTGTTTGTGGACGCAGGGTATATTCTGTATCTTTTGCCCGAGGGCAGCAGTTCGAAATGTCTGTGACCGGGGTGGGTAGGGTCTTTCAGGATGCTGTTTGCCTTCCTGAGACAGCGTGTGCTGTACAGTTCCTCCAGGGAGGGGAGGGGGGTATCAGGGGGGCATCTGATGATTTCCTGGGCGGTGTCCACGACTCTCTGTAGAGACTTCCTCTCTGCAGCTGTGCAGCTCCAAAACCACACTCCAGTGCAGTATGTGAGGACACTCTCGGAGCACCGGTAGAAGGACACCATCAGCTCCCTAGAGAGGTTGTTCTTCCTGAGGACTCTCAGGAAGTATAGCCTCTGGTGTGCTTTCTTAAGGATAGCCGAGGTGTTGGTGCTCCATGACAGGTCGTCGTCGAGGTGGACGCCCAGGAAGCGGAAGTTGGAGGTTATCTCCACCTCATCTCCGTTGATGACCAGGGGCTGAATGTCTGTCTTCTTCTTCCTCCTGAAGTCGATGATCAGCTCCTTGGTTTTGGAGATGTTCAGCTCCAGATTGTTTTCCCTGCACCATGCTGCCAGCCTCTCCACCTCGCGTCGATAGTTGGTCTCGTCTCCTGCAGTGATGAGCCCCACTATGGTGGTGTCGTCCGCGAACTTGATGATGGAGGTGAAGGGGTGGGTGGTGGTGCAGTCGTGGGTGTATAGAGAGTAGAGCAGAGGACTCAGCACGCAGCCCTGTGGGGAGCCGATGCTGAGGTTAAGGCTGGAGGAGGTGTGACAGCCTAGCTTAACTCTCTGGGGGCGGTCAGACAGGAAGTCCATAATCCACCGACATAATGAGCTTGACAGGCCCAGGTCTGTCAGTTTGGACACCAGTCTGTCAGGGATGATGGTGTTGAAGGCCGAGCTGTAGTCCACGAAGAGCAGCCTTACGTAGCTCTCCTTCTCCTCCAGGTGGTTCAGGGTGGAGTGCAGAGCTGTGGCGATGGCGTCCTCCGTGGACCTATTAGTTCGGTATGCAAACTGGTTGGGGTCGAAACCAGGGGGGAGTGCAGAGGAGATGTGGGTTCTTATTATTTTTTCAAAGCACTTTGTGATGATGGGTGTGAGTGCGACTGGCCGGTAGTCGTTGAGGCAGCTGATGTTATTCTTTTTCGGCACCGGGATGATTGTAGAGGTCTTCATGCATGGTGGGACGACGGCCTGGGAGAGGGATTGGTTGTAGATCTTTGTGAAGACCTCAGCCAGCTGGTCTGCACACTCTCTCAGAACCTGTCCTGGTACGCCGTCAGGGCCTGTTGCCTTCCTTGGGTTCACTGCTTTCAGCATGCGTCTCACCTCATGCTCCTCTACTGTGAAGGTGTCGCTGTTGTTGGGGGTGAGAGGGGGGGCGGGCCGGCTGTTGTTGTGGGTGAGAGGGGGGGCGGGCGTACTGTTGTTGGGGGTGAGAGGGGGGGCGGGCGGGTGCAGTGGGGTGGGGGTGAGTGCTGGTATGGCTGCTGGTGGTTTTCTCTCGAAGCGAGCAAAGAAACTGTTTAGCTCCTCTGCTGTGGAGGCGTCGCCATCAGCCACAAGTTTGCTGGGTTTGTAGTTGGTCATTTGCTGTATTCCCTGCCATACTCTCCTATTGTCGTTGCTCTGTAGGCAGTCTTCAATCTTGTTTTTGTAGTCCGCCTTAGCCCTCCTGATTCCCCTTTTCAGGTTGGCTCTGGCGGCACTGTAGAGCGCCTTATCTCCTTTCTTGAAGGCTGTGTCTCTGTCTTTGAGTAGGCACTGTACTTTTTTTGTCATCCAGGGCTTCCGGTTAGGGTATATCCGAATGCGCTTGTCCCTTGTGACAGTGTCCATACAGTGTGTGATGTAGCCTAGAACTGATGTTGTGTACTGTTCAAGGTCCCAATTTTCAAATACTGACCAGTCTGTTGTTTCAAAGCAGTCCTGAAGCTGTTCCATGGCGCCCTCCGGCCATGTTTTCACAGTTTTGATCGTGATGGGGGCGCTTTTCCTGATAGGTGTGTATGCTGGTATCAGGAGCAGGGACATATGATCCGACTGTGCAAGTTGGGGCAGTTGTTTGGCTCTGTAGCCATTCTTGATATTAGTGTAGACCTTGTCCAGTGTGTTATCTCCCCTTGTAGCACACTTCACATGCTGGTATAGTTTAGGGAGCACTGTCTTAAGGTTCGTCTGGTTGAAATCCCCCGCTGTGATGTGGACGGCGTGGGGGTATTTGCTTTGATGGGCGCTGATGATGTTGTGTAGAGTGGCTAATGCTATGCTAGCGTTAGCATCCGGGGCTATATAAACAACAGTAATGAAGACGGCAGAGTGCTCTCTGGCTAGGTGGAATGGTCGACACTTTACTGTAATGCATTCTAGGTCTTGGGAGCAGTGGCTGCTTACCAGCTTGGAATCTGAAGTCCAGTTGTTATTTAGGTAGATCACTACTCCACCACCGCGTGATTTCCCCGTAGTCTCTTTGTTGCGGTCCTGCCGGTGTATTGTGTATCCTGGGATTTCGATGCTAGCATCGGGTATGCTAGCCGTTAGCCAACTCTCAGTTAAGAGAAAAGCACAGCTGTTGGTGGCTTTTGTCGCCACCCGAAGCCTCATCTCGTCCATTTTGTTCGCCAAAGACCTTACGTTTGCAAGGAAAAGGCTCGGAATTGACGGTCTATGTGGGTCGCGCTTCAGCCTGTTCAGCAGTCCTCCCCGAGCGCCGCGTCGCTTCCTCCTGCGTCGTTTAACGGTAGTAATCCATGCCGAGTCGGGCTGGCGCGCTATCTCCACAGGGATGTTGTGGTGTTGTGTGAATTCTTCCGAAATGGCTAGATTACATCTCGATCCTATTTCTAGAAGGTCTTGTCGGCTGTACAGGACCTTCGCCCAGCAGGTTACTGACTGGGACAGAAAAAATATATACAAATAAACAACTAAAACATCTAAAACTGCGTTCGAAGGGAGAGCTGTGGACTTCACGTCTATGGCGCCGCCATCTTGCAAATATCCACAGGCCCCGAGCACTGGTCCCCTCAGCTATTTCATAGCTGTAGGGGCCAGTGCTTGGTGCGATTGCCCCGTGGCCCTAATAATAATAATAATAATAACTAGATAATTTCCTCTGGGGACATTTTGAAAGGGCCACAGGGGCTACTGCCGGAGTGTGTACATTATGAGATTCTTCAGAGATTTCAAAGGAGACAGAGTTATTTTCGAGGCAAATACAGAGACTGCTTGCTGAAAAACTGTCCCTCAAGGGAACGCGCATCAGCGGTTTTGCATGAATTTACCTCTAAAACGGCTCCGTCTTGTAATGTTACATTATCATCACATAGCGTGGTGAATGTGAAGGTCACAACGTGTGATAATTTCTCGAAAAATGATCATGGTCATTGAACAGTGATTGATCAAAAACTATATGACCTATTGAAACATGGATTAATACACCAATAAACAAGACTTGTCTCTACTGTTTAAAGTTCAAACGGAGTTTCAAGGTGAAAGTATGCCTGAGCAGAAGACGTTTGAAAAACTACAATGATTGCTCTTTTTTTTCGGTCCGCCCCATTCACTTCAATGCAGAATTTTGCGCAGTTTCATATTCTGTTGATAAAAGTAATAGCGCACCGATCCCGATCAAACCGCATGTTTTGATATATAATTTGTAGCGAATCGAAATTTGTCCGGAAGATGAAAGATAATAATTAGTAGTAGGATAAGCAGTGGATAAGCAGTGCTCGGTGCGCTTGCCCTGTGGCCCTAATAATAATAATAATACCAGTTTATAAAAGGAAACAAATCATCACAACTTTAAATGCTTACTCGGATTCAAAAGAATTAACATTTTATCACTACAGAGGTTTTATCATGTAAATGCCCTCTGATTGTGTTTAATCCCTTCAGGAAGTGCCATCAGTCCCGTTGAAGCTTTTGGAAACGTTGGAAAATTTCAACTACGATGAGCTCGAGAAATTCAAGCATGTCTTGCAGTTCAGTAAAATAGAGAAAGGCCTCCCAAGAATCTCCAGACAGAGAATGGAGCTGGCAGACAAAGCCGGAATAGTGGAGCTAATGATGGAGACCTACGGCCAACAGGCTTTGGAGGTGACCAGGGAGGTTTTAACGCAGATGAACAGGAGTGATCTGGTGCAGAGGTTGTTGGACGTTAGGTCAGGATCCAAGGGCAAGTTTGTTTTTGTTTATTACACTTTAATGCCTTTTTTTTCTTAAATCAAATTGCATGTGGACGGTCAAACAGCCATTTGAATTTGTGGTTTGAATAACGTCCGTTGAAGCACATGCTTCGATTAGATCAGATCAGTCAGTGTTTCAGCCATGCAAGGGGCTCCATGGTAACGTCGGTGTTTGTCTTTCGGTGTGACGGACACACTGCACCATTATTGGATGCATCACAATTACATTTTGTCCAGAGATCTTTGATGATCCCTGGACATTTCCCTCAAGTACCAGTGAACTCTTGCATGGAGTGCCAAGAAATGTTGTTTGTTTGTTGCTAATTATTCACTTGAAATATTTCAAGTTAAATACCACATTAATCACATGACCTTATATATCAAAATAACAATTTGAAACAAATTCAGACAAGTCTTCACAAGGGCCTCCGGGATGCATGGAGCCTGAGGGTGATGGAAACGTTATGGTAATCTTCACATCAGTTCATCACTTTCATTTGTTCATTTATGTGATGTTGCAAAAAGCCCCATCTCCACTTATTTCCAAACATCTTTGTCCTCTGCAGCAGGACTGCAGCGACTGGACTAAAGTTGAACCTGACGTGAACAGTGCAGATGCAGATGAGGCTCCGACGTACAGGTGAAAAAAGAATAAGGTCCTAAATCCTGCATCACAGCAAACTGGAACTATATTCTAGGGATATATGCTCATCTTTTTTATTTCATTCATTATTTTTCCATGGCTTGCTGTAGCCTACAGTCTGACGTGGGAAACTTTGAATGCAGCGTCTCTGGCTTGCGCTGGGTCTGCAAGGAAAAGGTCAGCTTAAAGTATCAGTTCTGCTCTTGGGAAGGACATATGGAGAGGATGGAGTGGATGCAATACATGCCTGCAGGTCCCCTAATGAACATCACAGTCATCGCCGGGAAGCTATTTGAAGTACAGCTGCCACACTGGATCTGCATAGGTAAGTGGACAGAACATGTGCTTTTAAAGGTCCCATATTATGAAAAACAGGTTTTCTCTGGTCTCTACACCTATAAACTGGTCCTCCCTGAGCCCGTCACCTCCCAGGATGAGGAAAACAAGCAATTCCTGCATGGTCTCTGCAGCCCACCAACTGGTAAAACGGCACTCCTACAGGCTGTTCAGATTCAGCTCCTATTGTTACGTAACAAAAGGAGTCATTTGCATGGCCCGAAAGCACGGTGAGCACGGACGGAGAGCGCAGCCCGTGATCCGGCTGGTGCTCCGTGAATCAATCCCGGTGCGGGTGAAGCTGGAGACAATCCTCCCTGTCTCACGCTCTCTGGTGCGTCTTCGCTGCTGCCTCTGGTCGGACGGAACTCGGGGGCGCGTGTCAGACAGACCGCCGTGCACGACGGTCCGCATCTGGCCTCTTGCGTTTCATTTTTAATGACAGTGTGCCGGATACGGTCCGTGTTAGCTTGTATGTGTGTGCTAACCACTTCACATCGGGCTGCTTCAGTAACGAGGGTCAGTACAAAGCTGGCTTTGCCTCGACACTGGCCCTCGTAAAAGGATCGGTCCCAACCATACAGGACCAACAACTTCACCTGAATCACATAGGCAAGCCATAGAGATACATCCACGTAAACATTGGAGCATGCTACCGCTAGCGGCATCGTCTCCATCTCTCTCCAAGTAGGCGATGACAGACGGAGCTCATTAGCATTTAAAGGTGCAGGCACAGAACCAGCCTGTTCTCAGCAGAGCTCATTTGAGCAATTTTTAGACAGCTGAAACTCAGGACCATGGATGGGTTTGGGGCAATGCATATCGAATACAGTGTTGTTGGACCTCTGACAGCTGTGTGGAATTGATGAAAAACAGTATAATATGGGATCTTTAAATTCCAGACAGCATGAGTACAACAGCTGATGCAATCCTTATGTTATGTGCTCTTATGTTGTGCAGACGACAACCCTGAAATATGGGACAAGTTTGCAGTCCTGCACATAGAGGACTCTGGAGATGTCGTGGAGAAAGCGTCCGAGGTCACATCGCACCACGTCAAACTGTCCGAACCATTTTTCTCTCCGAGAGCGATCCTGATGAAAGTTGGCTTTCCAGTGAAGATACTGTGTGATGTTTTAATATACAAGATCAACACAGCATTCCTCACACTCCATGTTTATCTGATCCCACGTGATCCTGGTCTACAACAGGTTATTTCATATCTTACTGTCACTAATGCCACAAATCACGTGATGAAAACGCAGGACAGGCAACTCGTGTTTTGTCCCAACAGCAACTGGACAAGAGGAAATTATCCAACGGACACAAAATCATCCCAAAGCCGCCGCCAGATGAGTCCCTGAAAATGCAAGATCGTTTCATCCTCACAGCAGATTTCCACAGTGCAGAAGTTCGTCCTGAAGTATGTTTGACTGAAATAAGATTATTTCAGTGCTTCAAAACTAAAATCAACCTTTTTATTTAAATATCTATGAACAATGTGAGCGTTATGTTATTATGAATATTTAAATAACACATTTAAATATCTGAAATCATGACATTTTACCAATATTTGGCAGTTATATTCATCATTTTTTACCCTTTCTGTTCATGTCTTTGATTTTGATGAGAAAACGAAAAAAACTTACTAATGGCTGTTGCAAACTCCGGATGCTGAAAGTCTAACTTCCTTTTCCCATATTTTATTTTTTTTCCTCAGAACATAAAGCTCAGATACAAAAGTAGTATCCCAAGTTTCTTCGAAGTGTTCATAAGAAATCCAGACGCAGACTTTGCACTCAAGCTCAAACACAGTAAAGAGCTTCAAACAGTATGGAACCATATGATTCGAAAAGGTCAGATTTAAATAATATCACCAGAATTCATCTGAACAGCCTATTAAACACTTTTAACTTTCACTCAAATATGTATCATGAGTGAAGCCAAAATATGTCAATTTTCTTTTCCTCCTTTTTCTTTTTCAGAAGAATACCAAATCACCAGTCACATACAAGGTAAGACATGGCTCAACAGTCTGACCGAAGAGTCGGTTTGGTCCAGGAGTGGGTTGATAAAACCCAGCAGCATATAAATTATTCATAAACGGTGTTTTAGTCAGAGTGTTATCAGGATGTAACCGTGCTTCCTATATGACAGTTGCAGACATCGCTGGACTGACGTCCTCCACACCTGCTTCCGGTGACCGTGAGTTGTTTTTAACACGAGACATTATATTAATATTTGAAATATTGGAACCAACATTTGTATGTTTTTTAAGCATTGAGGACGAGGTGTTTCTATGTGTAATATTATGTTTGTATATTATGTGTCTTCATAATAATAAAAATAATATATATTATTACAATTTAATTATAACATTTATATAAATATTAATAGTAATAATAATTGCAGATTTAGCTTAACGTGTTGTATTGAGTTGTCGTATTGCATATTGAACAAACCCCTTAACAAAATAATCAATAGTGCAAGAGAGAGAAATATCTCTTAAAAGACAAATAAATAAAATCCAATAAAATTTGCTGATAAAATCTTTCAGACAGACCTAACAAACCATGGCTTTGGATTTTTTTTTTTTTTTACAAATCGTCATTATGTCTTATTTCGGCATCCTTTTTATGCGCGCGCACGACACTGTTTGTTTACGTCAACGTTTTGAAGACGCGTTACTATGGCGACGTGCCACCAGAGCGTTTAACAGCTGAGAACGTAAATCCAATAGATGAAGATAAAAAGGCTAGTTGCTCTACGAGGGCGCCAACATAAGCAGCAACACGTATATGATGAACAGCAAGTTCACTTATGCAAAACGAGCTAAAATTCACCTTTCATAATTGTTTTTAAGCCACAAGCTCAAATTCCGACGCTCTTTGAATACGTCACACGGAAAGCAAAGTGAACGTTAGATCGCGAAATATTTTTGACTCTCCTATAAACTTTCACTCTGGGGGGTCTGCTTTGGCAAGTGCGACACCTAGTGGTAAAGGTCGGTTTAACGGTTCGGTCTTTGGCCCAGACCGGTTTGAAATCGTTTAAACCGGCCGAGCATGTATCTGGGATTTCCACGTTCAAGCAGCAATAGTGGTTATTATGGAGCTCACGCAAATATATACACATAAATGACGGGCAAACATTCCTATGAAATATTATTATCTTAATATTTTCTTAATCTGGCATCCAAGAGGGCACTTCATAAAAAAGAGTTGAGGACAAATTCAGGAGGAAATGCATTTTAATTGTCTATCTTTACCTTGAAAGATGGCCTTTTGTTTGCTGTGTGTCTGAAAAAACACGCATTAACACTCTTTCATTAAGCAATTTTGAATTTGTTTCAGACGGGAGAGGGTCAGCTGAAGCGGCTGCTGTGAACACCGTGGCAGGAGGTGGATGCACAGGTAAGGTGATGTCTTCATCGTGAACGCTGCCTGCCATCGGACACCGATCAGATTGAGACTGTTGAATTCAAATGAATTAATTTTTACACTTATTGTGTTATTTCTCAGAGTTTGCACATTGAGGATAGAGCCAGGAGACATTTAGCTTAGCTTAGCATACAGACTGGAAGCAAAGGGAAACAGTTAGCCTGGTTCAGTCCAGAACTCCTAAAAACCACAACCTTGGGACGAGCTCGCTGTTCTCCAGTTCCTCCCGTCTCTGTGCTAAACTAAGCTAAATGTCTCCTAGATTTGTGTGTGTGTGTGTGTGTGTGTGTGTATAGAGTACAGACATGAGGGCTGTATCTATTCAATTCAGTTTTATTTATAGTGTCATATCACAACAGAAGTCATCTCAGGACACATTGAAAATGTAATAAATCATGAGCATATTCTAGTCCTGTTCAGAGTCCCAACATCCCCAGGAGTGTTGCAGCGACAGTGGCGAGAAAAAACTGCCTTAAAGCAACACTTAAGAACCATTCCTCTTCGGTCCCCCTACAGGTTGGAAGGGAATTGTCCATTACTGCTGTTGTAAATAATTTAGCCTACCGCAGCCTACCGTCGCACGCACGTTATTTGTTTGTATGCAGAACCGGCTCTGGAAACGATGAACGATTTGAACGATGTCCAGTGACAAGGTAGAGTAGCTAACGCCTTAGCTAAGATTAGCTAACATGAGCCATAGCTATAGTTACATCTTTAAATATATTAGCACAATAGTTAACGCCTTAGCTAACATGCGCCAATAAAATAATCGACAATGTATTGTACACAGATGCACACTGTTGGGAAAAAAATGATTACCGGTATTATTTACAAGTCCAGCAGCAACAAAGCCAAGTCACCATCCGTCTTGCATTTTGTAGCCTCCTTCAGCTCTCGAGTGTGAGCCGGTCCGATATTCACTCTCGTACAAGCTCTTTATTTGTCATGCTCCCGTTTTCTTTCCTTCGCCTCATCGGACATTATACTCCTCCTTTTCTTTGCAGGCTCTGCCATGACACCAATTTGAAAACTAGCTAGCTGTAAGGTATCTTCTACGCACCTGCCGGGTGTTCTCCCACTGATCTCCACGCAAAGCCTCCACCTACCGGCTTTTGTAACGCTTGCCGTAAAGCAGGTCAAATTTGTAGTCTCATTAGAACTACAAAAACACTACCCGACGAGGCAAAGTTACATAGTGCGGTTACAGCCAATAGAGGGCTGCAGAGCGATTGCTGAAGTCCCGTTCACCCGGTTTTGAGGTGATGAACCACTGAAACTATTTTGGAAACATTATTTTAAGGCACTAAATACTCTTTAGGGTTGCTTTAAAAGGCTTTTAGGCAGAAATCTGGTGCAGCCCAGGCCCTCGGGTTCCAACTGCATTTGGTGGTGGTAGTAGTATAGTAGAAGTATAGTATATAGTATCTATCTTCTCATCTTACTCTTGACATGAAAGTGCGTCTCCCAAAAATGTTGTATCGTAGAAACTTTAGATGCGAGAGCTTTACAGAATTTGGAGAACACGTAACTTCGTAGCTGTAAACTGAACCCTTATTCTTTCAGATGTAGTTTAATGCCAGAGTTAGAAATCCACTATTTGATCATCAAAATGAACCTTTTCCTCTGAAGAAAATGTACAAAGTTGTAATCAGGCATTCCTCCTTCTTTCCTCAGGGGCTCAGTTCGTGGATAAACATAGACTCCAGCTGACCGAAAGAGTGAAAAACATTGGACCCATTTTTGATGAGCTCCTCGACAAAGGCATCATCCAACAAGAGAGTTACGATGAAATCTTGGCGAGCCCCACTGATCAGGAGAAGATGAGGAAGCTCTACTCCGGTCCCCTGACTGCTGCCGGACCTGACGGCAAAGACGTCTTCTACGCAATCCTCGAGGAAAGGGAGACATATCTCATTGCTGACCTCAAGAAGAAGAAGTGAAATTCATCATCAGACCAAAAATACATTCTACCTGAACACAAACAGTTTTTATATAATCAAAGTGGGGGAGATATTCATTTTAATGCTACGCGAAATGTTTAAACGGAGCCGTTTCCTCTTAAATCCAATGAAATGTATACTTATGTGGTCCAGCCCCGATCAATGAATTGTCAGACAATCATGTAAGAAACGAACAAGTTATCATCAGACATGTTTTTATCCAACAAATGACAAATGGAATGAAAGTCTAGTTTAAGTAAATGAAAACATAACATAAGCTTCATTTAAACCAAATGTGTTTTTTTTAAATCACTTTAAGCATATTGGTTTATATTTTTTACATTTATATACATTTATAATAAAATCTTCTGCTTGCTATGAGTGGTTCTTCGTGGTATTTTCAGCTTTCAGGCTTCTTTGCATGTAAGAATTTAGGAGCTCTGAATGTTTCATGTCCAACGGCCTCAATTTAATGAACGACTTTCCTTTGACAACATTTGGATGTTCTGCAGTTTCTCTCTGAGATGTTATGAACGCGAGGAGAGGCGTGAAAAACGAGACTTTTTTGCTTTTAGGAAGGTTCCTAAAGGGAGAAATGTTCAGATGTAAACAAGCCATGATAAGAGCAGTTTGAATTCTCTGAATGCAAAGGAAAGTTGCTTCTTTGCTTCCTTTCAAAACCTTTGCATGTTTAACAATTACTTCCATGCAGACAAATAGTCATGGATTGAGTGGACAGTGATATTTTTTATTTCATTTGTATTTATTTATTTCAAGCATGTTACAAATGTTTAAAAAAATAACTGCAGCAAACGAATTCTTGATTATGAACAACAATCATCAACATGAATATTAAATCTCCAAAAAGTGAGTGTAATCCAACTAATAATTATATATTTTTTATTTCTTCCATAACATTGAAATAACAAAAAAAACTGAAAATGAACTAAAATATAGTTTGTTGTGCTTTAACATATTGACATATTTGCGTGGTGTTAACAGTTAACTGAGCTTAACGTGACGTCCTACGCCCCCTGGTGGAACGTTTAATCACTACACCTCACGTTCAACTCCGCCACAAAAACGACATAAACGGGGTTTAATGTGACAAATAACATCACCCAAGGTGAATAACATAATAATATTATATTTTACAACTTCAAACACGTCCTTACTAGTGATGTGACTTCCGAAACGGGCGTGTTGGCGCTTCTCTGAAGTCCCGGATCGAAACGTTTCGAAACGTTGTGCCGAAAAGCGGTTCTGAAACGCCCATGTCACGTGACTGTAGTTCAGTGATTGAAGGAACGCCTCTGTTTCCAAACGGCTATTCCAAGACGGGCAGATCCTTTGAAATACTGGCAAGAGCGACGTGCTGTCTTCCCTAATTTGTACCAACTGACTAAGACATGTTTAAGTGTCCCTGCAACAAGGATTTTTTCAAAAGCAGGGGAAGTGTTATCCAAAAAAAGAAACGGACTCAGCTCAAAAAGGGGTTGAACAAATATTATTTTTGAATAAAAATCTTTGATTATTGTATTGCATATAACAATGTGTAATTTGTTTATTTTTAATAATGTTTCTTTAATTCAACCTGTATTCTACTTAACTTAAGGAAACCTAAGACCGGCTCATAGTGGCACATATTTAGGAGTTTTCTTTGGCCAGACATGTAGTTCACAGAAGTGGCCACTAGATGCCACTGTAGAGTCAGGTTTCATATTCGTTTCAAGGCTTCAACAAATACTGAAACATCGCTTCGAACTGTTTCGAAGCTTCCCTTTGCCCATCACTAGTCCTTACACACAGACAAGGGTTTAACTGAGGTTCGTAGTGGAGCCAAATTGAACCGGAGAGTTTGACTGGTCCATCACTGAAAAGTGTCCCACCGGAAACAAAACCCAAAGCCCCGCGGGGCAGAACAATAACAAATTAAAAGGTTAACATAGAAAAAATATAACTGAACGGTTAAATCCACATTATTGTGTTGGTCAGTTGGTTTACAGGCAACAGAGTTTATTGTAACAGCGACCGGAAAGAGGAGCTGCTGGACCGGAAGCCGTTCATCAGCCGTCGCATTACAGTGACATAGCTTAATTAAAGTCCAGTAAATGGGCGGGAAGGCTCAGGTGAGGGAATCAACTGATTATTGCCGTGCAGAACTGCAGATGAGGGTGGATCTGGGACAAGTTGGTGATCGGGCAGCAGATGAACCCAAGGCAACAAAACAAAAACATGAAACCAGATCAGAATAGAGGCGTACAAAAGGTAATAGAGGGCGACCAGGGAGGCTCTCATGGACGTGGAATCAGGATCTGATCCGGTGCCGAGGCCGTCTGGAGATCAGCTCAGGACCCAAAGGTGAGAGGAAGATAGCTGTCAGATGAATCTACGTTTATATTAGTTCATAATGTTAAGCAACAACAGAACATAGGCCTGCCATGACTATGGATGGGATGGTCCATTTCGGCATTAAAGTCCTGCATTAGACCCTGGTTCACCCAACAAAAAGAGACAAACTCACAACAACAAACATAGATGCAATGTTTTAGTAGCTTTAATCATCTTGACGGTGTAAAACTAGGAATTCCTCATTGTTCCTACCAGTAAACGATACCTGTTGCTGGACCTGTGTGTAGGCTTTTATTGCCCCAGGATGTGCATGTGAAGGCTCCCTGTGGTTCCTCTGCTGATATCGACATTCAAGGTTGTGTTAACAATTTGAGCTAATTTCTTGCTTGTAGATATTTCCATTAGCAAAAGCTTTATATGACACGTTGAGACAGTGACAGTGCAATAATACTGATGTGCACTATATTCTATGATACTCCTACCTCAGCAGCAGATACACTACTATACCCATACCTGCAAACTCATGAGGGTGGAAAAGGTGACAAACTAAACCGTTGTAGGGGGTCTGGCCTGACATTTGCTTTGCGATGCAGAAAACAGGCGAATTCAACACAGTATTTATGAGTTCTTCTTCTTGAGACTGGCAACAAGAAACGGCTCTTTCTCCTCAAGGATTTTGAAGAAGATGTATTTTCCGTCGCGTCCGGCTGCATTCAGGGGACCTCCGTAGAGTTTTCTCATCTTCTCCCGGGTGGTTGGAATGGCAGACATTCTGTCATAAAATTCTTGCTGGATTACAACTTCTCTCAGGAGATGATCCAAGATTGGTTCAATGTTGTTGACTCTGTCGATCAGATCACACTGGTGTTTATCCACGAAATGATCGCCTGAGGCTAGAGGGAAAGAAAAAGAATTGGATTCAGGTCAACAGCCTACCTGGTGACATCACTTTCTATAACATTTAAGAAATCTACCCATCCATCATCCACCGCTTATCCTGTATTCAGGGTCGGGGGTGGTAACAGGTAACCAGTCTATCACAGGGCTGATATGTAGAGACAGACAGGTAACCAGTCTATCACAGGGAGACATGTAGAGACAGACAGGTAACCAGTCTATCACAGAGAGACATGTAGAGACAGACAGGTAACCAGTCTATCACAGGGCCGACATGTAGAGACAGACAGGTAACCAGTCTATCACAGGGAGACATGTAGAGACAGACAGGTAACCAGTCTATCACAGGGAGACATGTAGAGACAGACAGGTAACCAGTCTATCACAGGGCTGACGTGTAGAGACAGACAGGTAACCAGTCTATCACAGGGAGACATGTAGAGACAGACAGGTAACCAGTCTATCACAGGGCCGACATGTAGAGACAGACAGGTAACCAGTCTATCTGAAATGTCTTACCTTGTATGTGACCGGTGTTTTGGTATTCTTCTGAAAAAGAAAAAGGAGGGAAAGAAAAGAGACATATTTTGGCTTCACTCATGATACATATTTGAGTGAAAGTTAAAAGTGTTTAATAGGTTGTGCAGAGGAATTCTGGTGATATTATTTAAATCTGACCTTTTCGAATCGTATGGTTCCATACTGTTTGAAGCTCTTTACTGTGTTCGAGCTTGAGTGCAAAGTCTGCGTCTGGATCTCTTATGAACACTTCAGAGAAACTTGGCTTACTGCTTTCGTATATGAGCTTTAGGTTCTGAAGAAAAAAAATAAAATATGGGAAAAGGAAGTTAGACTATCAGCATCTGAAGTTTGCAACAGCGATTAGTACGTTTTTTCGTTTTCTCATCTAAATCAAAGACATGAACAGAAGAGGGCAAAAATTATGAATATAACTGCCAAATATTGGTAAAATGTCATGATTTCAGATATTTAAATGTGTCATATAAATATTCATAATAACATAACGCTCACATTGTTGATAGAAATTTAAATAAAAAGGTTGATTTTAGGTTGGAAGTCAAACATACGTCAGGATTAACTTCTGCACCGTGGAAATCTGCTGTGAGGATGAAACGATCTTGCATTTTCAGGTACTCCTGTGGCGGGGGCTTTTCGATGACTTTGTTTCCGTTGGATAATTTCCTCTTGTCTATTTTCTGTTTGGACAAAAACACGAGTTGCCCGTGCTGCGTTTTCATCACGTGATTTGTGGTATTAGTGACAATAAGATATGAAATAACCTGTTGTAGACCAGGATCACGTGGGATCAGATAAACATGGAGTGTGAGGAATGCTGTGTTGATCTTGTATATTAAAACATCACACAGTATCTTCACTGGAAAGCCAACTTTCATCAGGATCGCTCTCGGAGAGAAAACTGGTTCGGACAGTTTGACGTGGTGCGATGTGACCTCGGACGCTTTCTCCACGACATCTCCAGAGTCCTCTATGTGCAGGACTGCAAACTTGTCCCATATTTCAGGGTTGTCGTCTGCACAACATAAGAGCACATAACATAAGGATTGCATCAGCTGTTGTACTCATGCTGTCTGGAATTTAAAAGCACACGTTCTGTCCACTTACCTATGCAGATCCAGTGTGGCAGCTGTACTTCAAATAGCTTCCCGGCGATGACTGTGATGTCCATTAGGGGACCTGCAGGCATGTATTGCATCCACTCCATCCTCTCCATATGTCCTTCCCAAGAGCAGAACTGATACTTTAAGCTGACCTTTTCCTTGCAGACCCAGGGCAAGCCAGAGACGCTGCATTCAAAGTTTCCCGCGTCAGACTGTAGACTACAGCAAGCCATGGAAAAATAATGAATGAAATAAAAAAGATGAGCATATATCCCTAGAATATAGTTCCAGTTTGCTGTGATGAAGGATTTAGGACCTTATTCTTTTTTCACCTGTACGTCGGAGCCTCATCTGCATCTGCACTGTTCACGTCAGGTTCAACTTTAGTCCAGTCGCTGCAGTCCTGCTGCAGAGGACAAAGATGTTTGGAAATAAGTGGAGATGGGGCTTTTTGCAACATCACATAAATTAACAAATGAAAGTGATGAACTGATGTGAGGATTACCATAACGCTTCCATCACCTTCAGGCTCCATGCGTCCCAGAGGCCCTTGTGAAGACATGTCTGAATTTGTTTCAAATTGTTATTTGGATATATAAGGTCATGTGATTAATGTGGTATTTAACTTGAAATATTTCAAGTGAATAATTAGCAACAAACAAACAACATTTCTTGGCGCTCCATGCAAGCGTTCACTGGTACTTGAGGGAAAAGTCCAGGATCATCAAAGATCTCTGGACAAAATGTAATCGTGATGCATCCAATTATGGTCCAGTGTGTCCGTCACACCGAAAGACAAACACCGACGTTACCATGGAACCCCTTGCATGGCTGAAACACTGACTGATCTGATCTAATCGAAAGCATGTGCTTCAACGGACGTTATTCAAACCACAAATTCAAATGGCTGTTTGACCGTCCCCATGCAATTTGATTTAAGAAAAAAAAGGCATTTAAGTGTAATAAACAAAAACAAACTTGCCTTTGGATCCCGACCTAACGTCCAACAACCTCTGCACCAGATCACTCCTGTTCATCTGCGTTAAAACCTCCCTGGTCACCTCCAAAGCCTGTTGGCCGTAGGTCTCCATCATCAGCTCCACTATCTCGGCTTTGTCTGCCAGCTCCATTCTCTGTCTGGAGATTCTTGGGAGGCCTTTCTCCATTTTACTGTCCTGCAAGACATGCTTGAATTTCTCGAGCTCATCGTAGTTGAAATTTTCCAACGTTTCCAAAAGCTTCAACGGGACTGATGGCACTTCCTGAAGGGATTAAACACAGAGGGCATTTACATGATAAAACCTCTGTAGTGATAAAATGTTAATTATTTTGAATCCGAGTAAGCATTTAAAGTTGTGATGATTTGTTTCCTTTTATAAACTGGTATTATTAGGGCCACGGGGCAATCGCACCGAGCACTGGTCCCTACAGCTATAAGCTGAAGGGATCCACTATTGTACATGTCTCCCTGTGATAGACTGGCGTCCTGTCCAGGGTGTACCCTGCCTTCGCCCAATGACAGCTGGGATCGGCTCCAGCCCCCCCGTGACCCTAAATACAGGATAAGCGGTAGAAAATGGATGGATGGATGGATGGATCCACTATTGTTATTCAGTGGATTTTTTCCTAGTTTTTATTATTATTTTGCCGAATTTCGAGTGGCTAAAAATCCTACAGCTTTAAGAGTTGTAGGACAAATGATATATCAAAACGTGCGGTTCGATCGGGATCGGCGTGCTATTGCTTTTCTTAGCCGAACACGAATTTTTCGCGACGTAAGTCGCGAAAAACCAACGAAATTTTCCCATTGAAATGAATGGGACGAGCGAAAAAAAAAAAGCAGAAATTGTAGCTTTTCAAACGCCTGCTACTCAGGCATACTTTTACCTAGAAACTCCATTTAAACTTTAAAACGTAGACACAAGTCTTGTGTCCTGGTGTGTCAATCCACGTTTCAATAGGTCATATAGTTTTTGACCAATCACTGGTCAACGACCATGATCGTTTTGGGAGAAATCATGAGTTTATAATGGGTGTGTATTGCGCGGAACCTTCTGGGCTAGAGTGGGTGACATCATCGCTTAGAGTGTGAGGGCTTCTCAGATTTTTTTCCTTTCCAAACTCCTCCCGGCCACAATCTTCAATCTACAGACGTGATATTTTCCAATTTTGTAGAGAAACTTGTCCTGTCTCTCACGATGTGCTCAAAAACTCTGAGATTTACAGAATTTGAACTAGCAACCTCTAAGCGCGGCCACGTCAGTTTTTCTCCCCATTGACTCACAATACAAAATGAGAAACAGATTTTCAAAGAAACCTGAAATGAGCAGCATTTCTAACTCGCCATAGCGTCCACATTTCTGACACTAGGAAAAAATAAAAGTGATCAGTGTCTTCAGCAGAGTCTTGTGGCACTAACGGTGTGAAAATTTTGGCGATAGGACTTTCGGTTTGAGCGTGGCAAGCTTTTGTTCGGACCCTCCGCGAAGCCGAAATGGAGCAATAGAGACAGGCTTGAAAGCAGTTACACACGCGCTAGAGGGCCGTTGCTATGGTGATAGCACTCTGTGGCTTTGATCTTGAGAAGTGACAGCAGGTGGGCTCTGATTGCTGGACAGGAGAAGTGGACAGGAGCAGTCTGTGGGAAATGTAGTCCATCTTCAACTCAGCCATTCTTTCACCTAAAAACTACATTTAAACTTTAAAATGGAGACACGAGTGGTGTGCTCTGATTGGTGGACAGGAATGTTCTATAAACTACATTTCGTAGTGGGAAATGTAGTTTTTTTAGTCAAACGTCTTCTGCTCGGGCATACTTTCACCTAGAAACTCCATTTAAACTTTAAAATGGAGACACGAGTGGTGTGCTCTGATTGGTGGACAGGAATGTTCTATAAACTACATTTCGTAGTGGGAAATGTAGTTTTTTTTAGTCAAACGTCTTCTGCTCGGGCATACTTTCACCTAGAAGCTCCATTTAAACTTTAAAATGGAGACACGAGTGGTGCGCTCTGATTGGTGGACAGGTTTGTGCTATAAACTACATTTAGTAGTGGGAAATGTAGTTCTTTTAGTCAAACGTCTTAGTTCGGCAATACTTTCACCTAGAAATTCCATTTTAACTTTAAAATGGAGACACGAGTGGTGTGCTCTGATTGGTGGACAGGAATGTACTAAAAACTACATTTAGAAGTGGGAAATGTAGTTTTTTTAGTCAAACGTCTTAGTTCAGGCATACTTTCACCTAGAAATTCCATTTAAACTTTAAAATGGAGACACGAGTGGTGTGCTCTGATTGGTGGACAGGAATGTACTAAAAACTACAATTAGTAATGGGAAATGTAGTTTTTTCAGTCAAACGTCTTCTCCTCGGGCATACTTTCACCTAGGAACTCTGTTTGAACTTTAAAATGGAGACACGAGTGGTGTGCTCTGATTGGTGGACAGGAATGTTCTAAAAACTACATTTCATAGTGGGAAATGTAGTTTTTTTAATCAAACGTCTTCTGCTTGGGCATACTTTCACCTAAAAACTCCGTTTAAACTTTATAATGGAGACACGAGTGGTGTGCCCTGATCGGTGGACAGGAATGTACTAAAAACTACATTTAGTAATGGGAAATGTAGTTTTTTCAGTCAAACGTCTCAGAACAACTCCGTCTGGTTTGAAATCACGAAGAATCTCATCGCAATGTATATACACTCCGGCAGTAGCCCCCGTGGCCCTTTCAAAATTTCCCGGCGGGGGAATTTTCTAGTTATTATTATTATTAGGGCCACAGGGCAAGCGCACCGAGCACTGGCCAGTGCTTATCCTACTTATTATTATCTTTCATCTTCCGGACAAATTTCGATTCGCTACAAATTATATATCAAAACATGCGGTTTGATCGGGATCGGTGCGCTATTACTTTTATCAACAGAATACGAAACTGCGCAAAATTCTGCATTGAAGTGAATGGGACGGACCGAAAAAAAGAGCAATCATTGTAGTTTTCAAATGTCTTCTGCTCAGGCATACTTTCACCTTGAAACTCCGTTTAAACTTTAAACAGTAGACACAAGTCTTGTTTATTGGTGTATTAATCCATGTTTCAATAGGTCATATAGTTTTTGATCAATCACTGTTCAATGATCATGATCATTTTTATAGAAATTATCACATGTTGTGACCTTCACATTCACCACGCTATGTGATGATAATGTAACATTACGAGATGGAGCCGTTTTAGAGGTAAATTCATGCAAAACAGCTGATGCGCGTTCCCTTGAGGGACAGTTTTTCAGCAAGCAGTCTCTGTATTTGCCTCGAAAATAACTCTGTCTCCTTTGAAATCTCTGAAGAATCTCATCATAATGTACACACTCCGGCAGTAGCCCCTGTGGCCCTTTCAAAATGTCCCCAGAGGAAATTATCTAGTTAGTATTATTATTATTATTATTATTATTATTAGGGCCACGGGGCAATCGCACCAAGCACTGGCCCCTACAGCTATGAAATAGCTGAGGGGACCAGTGCTCGGGGCCTGTGGATTTTTTCCTAGTTTTTATTTTTCATCTTCCGGACGAATTTTGATGGGCTACTAGTCCTAGAGCTTTAAGAGTTGTAGGACAAATTATATATCAAAACGTGTGGTTCGATCGGGATCAGCGTGCAATTGCTTTTGTTAGACGTAAGTCGCGAATAACCACAGAAAAACCACAGAAAATGTCCCAAAGAATGGGACGGGTGAAAAAAAAGGAGCAGTCATTGTAGCTTTTCAAACGTCTGCTGCTCAGGCATACTTTCACCTTGAAACTCTATTTAAACTTTAAAATGTAGACACAAGTCTTGTGTATTGGTGTGTCAATCCACGTGGGTGTATTGTGCGGAACATTCTGTGTTAGAGTGCATGACATCATCACTTAGAGTGTGAGGGCTCCTCGAAATACTTCAGATTCTTTTCCTTTCCAAACTCCTCCCGGCCACAATTTTCACTCTAAACACGTGATATTTTCCAATTTTGTAGACAAACTTGTCCTGTCTCTCACAATGTGCTGTGAGATTTACAGAATTTGAACTAGCAACCTCTAAGCGCGGCCACATCCGTTTTTCTCCCCATTCAATCCAATGCAAAACGAGAAAAGGATTTTCAAAGAAACGCTGAAAATCACACATTTCTAACTCGCCCTAGTGTCCACATTTCTGACACTGGGAAAAAATAAAAGTGATCAGTGTCTTCAGCAGAGTCTTGTGGCGTTAACGGTGCGAAGATTTTGGCGATTTTTGTTTTTGTCAAACATCTTCTGCTCAGTCATACTTTCACCTAGAAACTCCATTTAAACTTTAAAATGGAGACACAAGTCTGTCTATTTCTCTCTGTCTCACTCAGAAGTGACAGCAGGTGCGCTCTGATTGGCCGACAGGAGCAGTCATTGGGAGTTGTAGTTTTTCAAGCAATACATAGTACTTAGTAATTCTCAGTACTCAAGTCTCAGTAGTACTCGGTAGTACAGAGTACTTGAGTGAGCTCGGTGACATGCTTCGCACTCAACTGTTTGCCAGTACATAGTACCTAGTAGTTCTCAGTACTTGAGTCTAAGTAGTACTTGGTAGTACTGAGTACTTGAGTGACAGCTGAGCTCGGTGACATGTATCAAACTCATCAAACTCATCAAACTCATCAATGATCACACTATGTGATAATAATGTAACGTTACGAGACGGAGCCATTTTAGAGGTGAATTCATGCAAAACTGCTGATGCACGTTCCTTTCAGGGACAGTTTTTCAGCAAGCAGTCTCTGTATTTGCCTCGAAAACAACTCCGTCTCGTTTGAAATCTTGAAGAATCTCATCGTATTGTATATACACTCCGGCAGTAGCTCCTGTGGCCATTTCAAAATTTCCCACGGGGGAATTTTCTAGATATTATTATGGTGCTTATGTGATCTGTGATCAACCCTTCTTGTGAATTCAAACCACAGCAATCCTAACCTGAAACCTGAAAGCTGTGTGACGTGCATCTGATACTCACATCCTTGAGCTGATATTTCTCTGAGGAGGAAGAAAAGAGAAAATTACTGACCGATTCCAAATCAGACTTTAAAAGACTTGGTTGCTTTTGAACAAAACAATATAAATAAATAATTAGAAAATAACATTATATTCTTCTTCTTTATGACATCCTTAAAATCAATAACAGATTCATTAACACGCTACTTATTCAATGCAGAAGCCATGCAACAAATACTTCCTTTGATAAGATTATAATGTGAAAATTGTGTCAAACTATTTAATTTAATATACATTGTGTACAAATCCACAGTAATATTGCACAATAAACACGGCACCCAGTGGCCTGATCATTCCAATAACTGTCAATTATTCAACCATTCCTCATGGTCATTCATTTACAATAACAAAATGTCATATATTCTATTATACAATAATGTGAACTCAACTACACAGTCTGTCCTTGATTACATTTTTAAATAGTAGTATTTTTTTAATATCTGTTATTTATTACATTCTGTTTTGCCTCTTGTTGTTGCACTATCCTCTTTGCTGCTGTAATCCTGTAAATGTCCCCGCCGTGGGACTAATAAAGGTTTATCTTATCGTAACAGAGGTGCTCATGAAAGTCAACAGCAAAGTGATTATTTGGCCTACATGTACCGTATTTTACTGTAAATTGTACCTTATATTTAAAAAAGAATTACACCAAATTAATTCCAGTGACATCACAAAAATCAAAGAGTCTGGATTCAATTGGCTGATGCTGCATGTTATTGCTTTGCTGCCCTTTTTATTTATTTCATAACATTTTTCATGGGCGGTTAAATAAAGTTTTAACCACTTTCTTTAAAATATATTTCTATTTTTCTCTCTGACCTTTGAATCCTGAGTTGGACATTCCCATCACCAGATCAGTCCTGTTCATGTCCCTTAAGATGTCGATGGTCACCTCCCAAGACTGTAAACCACAGGTCTCCACCATCAGTTTCACCAGTAGGTCTGCACCGTACCATGTTTCCCAGTCCATGTGTCGGACCCTCTTCGTGAAGAGCGTTAGCTTCAGCAACCACTTGAATTTCTTCAGCTCCTCCTCACTCAAAGTCTTCACTGTTTCCAAAAGAATCTGTTTCAAATCCTGTGTAAACGTGTAATTTCCCAATTGGGACGGTTAAAGATTCATTTATTTGCATTTTGTCAGTGTTATAGACGTCAAGTGTAAATGTTATGAGATTAGTTTTTCCTGCATGATCACTCAAGACAATGATACACTAATATCTTTTCTACTGATTTAATTTTCTTTTGAAGTATTAAGTGTTTTTATTTCTTAACATCAAAGTCAAATATGAATCCCTCCATCCTTTAATTCATGTTAATTAATAACTCCTTTCTGATCTCAACGCATCATGTTTCTGTAACAGGAGCTCAAAGAAACGGTTTACTCTCTTTTCCATCATAACATTATTACTTAAGAGCTCAACATTAACAGTGAGAGGCAATTTAAGAAACTCACTGTTTGGTTCGTTTTATCATTTATGATGATTTAAAATGTAAAATATAGTCACATTCACGTTCAGCAACAGTGTAGGTTGATGTTCATCCACAAAGTGTTGCTCTGAGGAGAAAAGACATTAAATAACTCAGACAATTCAAATCAAATTGAATCACTAATAATCACTTTTAATGAGACACAGTTGCTTCAAAAGAAAGAAAACAATTTCAGTACAAAACACAGAACTCAATCAGATTTACCTTTTTTTTTATTATGAATTATGTAAAGTATTTATTAGACACATGTTTATGTTGTTTTTGTTTTAATCTTTACAATCGCACCATTTATACTGGACTTTGTGGCATAACGCCGCCACCACGCCTCCATTCTGTCTCTGTACCTTTGACACCAAAAAGAAAGAAGGAGTGATCATCCTGCAACGAGAAGGCGGAGTAAAGGGGCTTATGTCTTACCTGTGAGTCCTGAACTGAGCTTTGGTAACCTCTGTATCAGATCTGTCCTGTTCATTTGTTTAAAAGCCTCCGTGGTTAACTCCACAGACTGTTGCCCGTAATTCTCCATCATCAGATACACGGTCATCCTTCTGTCTGTATTATAACTGTCTCTCATCATTAATGGGAAGAATGGGAGGTTCTTCTGATGGACAATCAACATCAGGAACCTCCTGAATCTCTCAAACCTCAGATCATCCAAATCATTCAGGGTTTCCAAAATCAGCTGTTGAACAGCTACTCTTCTCGCTACCTGAAAAATAATACGTTCATTAAATAAATATGTAGTCCATGAATGAACCTGCATTAGGTGAATGAAAGCTGTGTTGTACTCAGTCAGACAGATGTAACATTACTCACTTTCCTGATCAATCCAGACCGGTGTTCACCTGAGTCTTGCTCTGAGGGTAAAAGTGGTAAAAGTCATTGATTCAACATTTTGGGGATTTTAACATGTTTTTGTCTTTATTGTTATTACTTTTGGGTCCTGAGCTGCTGTCTGACAGCCTCTGCACCAGATCAGTCCTGCTGATCTCCTCCAAAACCTCCTTGGTCTTATTCACAGCCTCTTCGTTGTAGTACAACACCATTAGAAACACCATGTCCTGATGTCCTGTTATCTCAAACAGCATGGATGGGACCTTAAACTGATGATGGAAGTCAGTTTGAGACAAGAGGACCTTCTTGAAATCCCCAAGCTCCCCGTCACTCAAATCAGCCACGGTTTCCAAAAGCAGCTCTATAATAGACGCCGTCATCTCCACCTGGAAAATTCAAAGGAAATGTTCATGAAGCAAAAGTTAAATTTCTCTGCTGGGATGATTATAGATTTTACTCTTTAAATATCATCAATGTCTGTTTTAGAAACATGGATGTGGAGAACATCATCCAAACTTCACAAGATAGTGAAACAACTGATGTTTGTCCACTTGACTGTTTACTGATGTAGATGTACATATTTCTTTGGCAACTTCTCTTTTATAACTATTGTATTTCTGTTAACGGGTTCCTGACTTTTATTTTATTACCTGCTTAAAGGATCATACCAGTGTTACTACATGTCACTGTCCATCAACAACATCGGTCATCTGTTTACAGTTTGTTTACATTTTGTTCATATTCAATAAACATTACAGAATTTACCTGAAAATGTCAAGTTTAGTTAAAACCCACCTCATAGTTAAAATCCTCCTTCTAGCTTTAAATTCAGTTCTTGTAAGGAACTATTTTCCCAGGCGTAATAACATTCAGCCCAACGGCTGTCTTTGCTCTGTTGTGATTGACAACAGTACCAGAACCTTTATTATATACAGTACCAGTTCTATTATTGATGAATCTGTTGATTCTTCCCGTCATTTATTAACTTTAGTTATATAATTTGGTCTATATTTCAGAAAATGGTTAAAGGTACCCATCGCAATTCCCTTACATCTACATTGATATCTTCAAATGTTTTGTCTGACCAACAGCCCAAAACCCAAAGAGATGCAGTTAATGATCTAAAACAGAGAAAAGATCAATCAATGTAGACGAATCCATTGTTTTAGAATCCAAGTCAGACGTTACATCACTCACCTTCTGGATCAGCACAGGACAATGTTCATCCACACAGTATCGCTCTGAAGAGAGAGGAACTGTAAAATGATCACATAATCACTGTCAGAATAGAAGAATTAGAATGTTACATGTCAAAATAAACTGAAAATGTCCTGAGCACGGTGGTGTAGTGGGTAGCACTCTCGCCTCACAGCAAGAGGGTCCTGGGTTCGATTCCTGGGTCGGCCCCGGGTTCCTTCTGTGTGGAGTTTGCATGTTCTCCCCGTGTAAGCGTGGGTTCTCTCCGGGTTCTCCGGCTTCCTCCCACAGTCCAAAGACATGCAGGATGGGGATAGGTTAATTAGTGACTCTAGATTGCCCGTAGGTGTGAATGTGAGCCTATATGTCGGCCTTGCAATAGACTGGCGTCTTGTCCAGGGTGTACCCTGCCTTCGCCCAATGACAGTTGGGATCGGCTCCAGCCCCCAGCCCCCCCCCCCCCCCCCGTGACCCTGAATACAGGATAAGCGGTAGAAAATGGATGGATGGATGGATGGCATTTAGCAATAAGTGTATTTGTGGAAAGAAAGAAACCACAACATATCATTGCCGATCGAGTAAGAGCTAAAAAATAGAACAAGTGTTAGGTCCTCGTCTGAGTAAAGTAGTAGATGTTCAGCAAGGATACCTTAAGTACAACAATGCATTGATCAAAGTGCTACAGGTAAGAACATAGAAGTGCTTTTTTTGGGGAAGGGTGTTAGTGCTTTGCAGAGTGGAGGTGAAGTCTGAACAGGTGAGTCTTGAGCCTTTTTCGGAAGATGGCAGTGACTCTGCTGTCCTGACATTGGTCGGGAGTTCGTTCCACCACTGCGGACCAGAACAGAGAAGAGTCTGGACTTTGCTGAGCGACATTTGTTTGATTTCAGCGATGGTGGTACCAGCCGGCCAGCTGAAGTAGAGGAGCGAAGTGCTCGCTTCGGGGTATGAGGTTTGACCAGTGTTTGAAGGTAGACAGGTGCCGTTCCATTGATAGCCCTGAAGGCCAGTGTCATCGTCTTGAATTGAATGCGTGCTGCAACAGGGAGCCAGTGGAGGTCACGGAGGAGGGGGGTCACATGGGAGAATTTGGGTAGATTGAAGATAAGGCGTGCTGCAGCGTTCTGGATACGCTGCAATGGTTTAGTGGCCGAGGCCAGGAGACCAGCCAGGAGAGAGTTGCAGTAGTCAAGGCGGGAGATGACCAGTGTTTGGACCAGGAGTTCCGTTGCATCCTTTGTGAGGAAAGTCAGAATCCTGCGGATATTGTAGAGGGCAAATCTGCAGGATCGGGCCACAGCAGTGATGTTGGGGGTGCAGGATAGTTGGTCATCGAGGATTACACCCAGGTTCCTCGCAGTTGAGGAAGGTAATACTGTGATGCCCTGGACAGTGACGACAGGTCCATGCGAGAGCAGTCTTTCCCTGGGATGAAGAGGAGTTCGGTTTTATTCAGGTTAAGCTTGAGGTCATGAGCAGTTGTCCAGACAGAGATGTCAGCCAGACAGTCCGAGATGCGAGTTGCAGTTGAGTTACAGAACCTAGTGATCTGGCGTATAATGAGAACAGAAGTGGTCCTAGTACTGTTCCTTGAGGGACACCCGTTTCCAGATAACAGGATTTGGACATTCTATGTGACCTGAAAGGTGCGATTTGTCAGGTATGATGTAAACCAGGTGAGAGCAGAGTCAGTTATGCCAAGTTCAGTCAGGGTGGAGAGGAGGATTTGGTGGTTGACTGTGTCGAATGCAGGAGATAGGTTGAGGAGAATGAGAACGGAGGAGTGGGATGAGGCTCTGGTGTCTCACAGGGACAAACATCTCAAATGCTCTCGCTGCACTTAATACTTCCTAAAGATTCACATTTGTACTGAGACTTCTAACTCTTTATAATTATCTTTTTTAATGATTAGATTAAATCAACCTCTATCTATACTTTAGTATTTATTTCAGGGACAATGTTTTAATGTTACTCCCTACATTTTCAAACGTATCTTTACTTTTACTCCACTATCTCTTCATAGCAAATCGTTGTTTGCTGCTATATAAATGTCTTAATGTCATGCGGATCTTTCAAAGTCCCAGTCTGCAACATTTTTTTTTATCAGCATCTGGCGACTAATGGAGTTTATTTAAAAGCTGAACAATGCACGGTGTCCGATAAGTTACGTGACGCAAGGCCAAGCACTTCAGCAGCAGCAGCCGGACAAATTGAAGAGAGTCCCACTCCCAGCCCTGCCAGTGTGGTGTTGGACATCAAAGATGATGATGATGACACCAGCCTTTCCTCTTCAGGTAAGTCTAGTCATTTAATGTCGACCGCAAATCTTGCATATTAAGTAACTTCGGTTAACAAACACCGTTGCCATTCAACAGCGTGTGTGACCCTGAAAGGTATTTGCTGAGAAGATGTCATATTACCTCCCATCACTGAACCTTCCACCATGAAATCAATCTCAGGAACTTTATCCTCAGGAATCCAGGGTCGAGCTGAAACAAATTCAGGAAAATTAAAATTGTACAATTCCGAACGATCGTAGTGTTTATGTCTGCTAATGTTTTCAACACACACACACACACACACACACAGACACACACACACACAGACACACACACACACAGACAGACAGAAGACTTACATACAGAGCTCTCAAATGCTTTCGCTGCACTTCATTTGTCCTGTAGATTTATATTCAATCAAATTTAAGATTCTGAGTTTCCAGAAAATCTGATCAGCGACTGATCACAGACAAACTGAAAGGCATTTGGTGGGAAGACGTCATATTACCTCCCGTCAGTGCTATATCAAAACCACCAGCATGAACTCCAGTCGAGGGTCCCGCATCTAAAAACACATTTTTGGAAAATTAAAATTGCACGATGATTGATCAGTCTAGTGTTTATGCCTACTACTTTTTTAATCTCTCTCTCTCTCTCTCTCTCTCTCTCTCTCTCTCTCTCTCTCTCTCTCTCTCTCTCTCTCTCTCTCTCTCTCTCTCTCTCTCTCTCTCTCTCTCTCTCTCTCTCTCTCTCTCTCTCTCTCTCTCTCTCTCTCTCTCTCTCTCTCTCTCTCTCTCTCTCTCTCTCTCTCTCTCTCAAATGCCCTTGCTGCTCTTAATTTGTCCTCTAGGTTTACATTCGGACAGAGACGTCTGTAACTCAGTTTAAAATTCATAAATCATGAGGTCCTTAATCAGAGGTGGGAAGTAATGAAGTACAAATACTATTCAGATTCTGGGTTTCCAGACAATCTGATCAGCGACTGATCACAGACAGCCTGAAAGGCATTTGGTGTGAAGACGTCATATTACCTCCCTGTTTATATTCCCCCTCGGTATCAACACCAGGAACTCCTGTCGAGGGTCCCGTAGCTGAAAAAATTAATGGAAAAATAACATTGATTATGTCTACTCCTGTTTTCAACACACACACACACACACACACACACACACACACACACACAAATAGACTTACATAGGTTAATGTACTCGAATACATCTTCCTGGCTTTAAAACAGATTTTTTTGTTTTAAGAGAAAAAGACCTTCAAGGATAAGACTGATGTTATCCTACGTTTGTGGCTGTAAATCAAATATATAGTTTAATTCTTCAAAAAGGCTAAAGAAATCCTAAAAACCAGCAGGGCTCTGTGATGTGTGGTTTACTGTCGTGAAATACCATGAGTGAATACTGCGTTATGTACTATGGACTACTTTCAGACAATCATGCACTAGTGAAAAAACGTAAACACTGCGTGTCTATTCTCAGTTTGCTTTGTTTTTATTTAACTCTCTCTTACACTCCATTCCATATGTTACATCATAATATCATCATATTATATATCAAATATATGTATTTGTCACTACATTTGTACAACATGTTACATGTTCTTGCTTTTTTGAGTAACAGCTGTGTGAGAGAATACCGGCGCTCCTACCTTCGGCCATTGTTTTTCTATCAGTCGCTGCCACTGAGGATCAAGTAGCTGTAAAATGAAATGAGGGAATATTAACACTTCTTGTTCACAGGCTTTATGCAGACCTCTGTTGTCTCATGAACACTTACATCATTCACAGAATGATGTCTTACTATAACAATCAGAACAGCAAGAAAAGCAATAATTTGAACAGGTAAACACATTAAGGCTCAGTTATATGGCAACGCCGAAACAAAATTAAATCATTAAAAAAATACCAATATAGGAATGTGTCTGATTATAGAGGCACAGCCAAAATTAAAACTTCCAGGAGTGTATGGCACATAACAAGCTTGTGATGCTCCGTAAAGGTACAAAGCAGTGGGTGTGTCACGGTTTGGCTAGGAAGCAGGAGGTGAGGACCCAAATGCAGTGAAAAAGGGTTTTATTTTAATAATAAACGAAATACAAACCAAAAACTAAGACTCAAACAAAGTATCACACAAAGGAGACCACGAGGGCGAAAACGACTATCAAAGAAACACTTACTAAACAGGAACCAAAACACGAAGGGACACGGGAGGCAGAAACAAACAAATCCAAGGACGAGACGTGGGGCAGCAGACAGAGTGACATGCAGTGACAACGACAGACGACATCGACAGCGACAATGATCCGACAAGAGACAGGGGAAACACACAGACTATATACACAGGGAGGCAGGGAGCTGACGAGGGACAGGTGAAACACATCAGGGCAGGCATGGTAATCAACACGAGAGGGTGGGGGAGTCAAGACAGCGGAAACAACAAGGACCAGGAAGTACGAGACAGGGAACCACACTGTAGGAGCCATTTTTTATGTTGTGTAGGTATTTACTTTTCCACAAGGGTGCAGTAATGTTTCAGTTCCTTTCTTTTACCCCAGAATCTGCCCCAGCTGCTAGAGATCAGGAGAGCTGATTAGTTTGAGTTGAGTGGTGGTGGGAGAGACACCGTTTTTACACGACAGCCAGAGAATCAAGAGAAGCTTTTTGTTTGTCAACTTGCCTTATCCCTTTTGTTGAAATAAACGGGAACCTCACCCAAAGACATCATAACCTTCGCAACTTTTCTTTTTTATTCACTCTGGAATCGAGTTAAGAACCATCCCAAACCACCATCAGGTGACAAGTTTTGTTTTTTTTGAATAGTCACCACACAAGTAAAAACTGTTTGCCCTGGATGGAGGACAAGTAAGGAGCTTTGCCTTGGATGGAAAGAGGCTGCTGTGTGGATCAAGAGGAGGCCATGGAGCTGGCAACCCCTTCCCCCTCTTCACCAGACAGAGCCAGATGAGAAAGGTGAAGGAAACAGCAGACAATAAAACTGCACGAACAAAGAAACTGAGCCTGTTTGAGTGATTTAATGGAACTGGACTGTGTTGATGCATTGGATTTTGGAACTGGATGTCATGAATGTTGATGAATGGAAAAGGTAATGAAAATGGAAAGCTAATTGGAAAATGGAGGAAAATGATCATCACCTGTGAATGACTGCTATTGTCTGCTGACGTCACATGTTGACATATTGACAGTGTGGAAATGGAGAAAAATGCTGATGTTGAAAATGTTATTCTTGAGGAGCGTGTTGCAAAAGGTGATGTTGCAACTGCAAACAGTGATGTTGCAAAACTTGAAGAACGTGCTGTAAAAGGTGATGTTGCAACTGCAAACAGTGATGTTGCAAAACTTGAAGAACGTGCTGTAAAAAGTGATGTTGCAAAAAGAGAGAGAAAATTAACTGCAAAAGGTGTTTCATTTCTAATCGAAAACCTACAAAAGAACCGGAAGTTAACCTTGAATCAAGCATCCAAAATCAAGTTGCAGATCGATGATCTGTTATCTGTCAAAATAACAACTGATTCTTTGAGCAATGTTGAAAATCTTATAAAGGAGTTTAATAAACTGTGTGATGCTGCTGCTGAAACTCATGATGCATTGATGGAAATGCCACTGCCTGAAGAAGAATGGAAAAGGCAGCAAACATGGTTTGAACAGAAATTTAAAGCAAATGAAAAGTTCATGTGTGATATGTATAAATGGTTGAAGGATGCTCAAACACATTGTGACAAAGAGTCTGTACTTCAGGAGGATGAGATTCAACCAAATGTTGACCAGGAGGATGAGATTCAACCCAATGATAGTATTTCAAATGTTTCCCCCCTTGGAAAAACACGGGTCTCATCTAAGTCTAAATCTTCGTCTAAATCTTCCATCACAAGCTCTGCATGCTTACGAGCAAAAGCTGAAAAGGCAGCACTAATCCAACACATGGCTGCTCTGGAGAGGAAACATGCACTGGAGGCTCAAGAGGAAAAACTGCATGCAGAACAGGAAAGATTGAAAAGACAAAAGGAACAACTGGAAATGGAAACCCAACTAGCTGCTGCTACAGCTAAAATAGCCATACTGGAAAGCAGTGTGGTGGGAAGTGGTTCTACACCATCCGATGGAATGGACTCATATTTCAATAAAGCCACAAAATCAAAAATGGAAATGTCACAAAGGTCAAAGTCAGAACCAGTGCAACAACCACCCTCACAGCAACCACCCTCACACCTGCATGATGCACGCCCTAAGGAAAGAAAATCTGCCCAAACACAACCATGGGAAACCCTCACTTCAATACAACCCATGCAATCCCTACAAAGACCACCAGGAGGCCATACAACTGTCTTCAATTCACTGCAAGGTCACAGGTCAAGCAATGTTTGTACCACACCACAAATGAACACAAATGAAAATAAAATACAGGACATTGGCAACATTATGCAGCGACAAACAGAAATCACTGCTCAGCTGGTTCAACAACAACACTCAGCATCTCTTCCACCTCGAGCAATACCCATATTTGATGGTGACCCTCTACAGTATGGATCTTTTATCATGGCCTTTGAGCAGGGGGTTGAAAGAAAAGTCAATAATCTCCAGGACTGCTTGTACTACCTAGAACAGCACACCAGGGGGCAGCCTAGAGAACTGGTCAGAAGCTGCTATCACATGCCAAATGATCAAGGCTATCACAGAGCCAAGTATTTGTTAAAGGAACACTTCGGCAATGAAATGAAGATTGGGGCAGCTTACATGGAAAAAGCTTTAAGTTGGCCACCAATAAAAACTGAAGATGTTGCCGCTCTTCAAACATACATGTTGTTCTTGAGAGGATGTTGCAACATGATGGAAAGTCTACAATATATGGCAGAAATGAATGTACCATCAAACCTGAAACAGCTTGTGATGAAACTGCCCTACAAATTAAAAGAAAGATGGAGAGCAGCTGTTTGTGACCTACAGGAGAGACGAGGAAGTAGAGTTTTGTTCTCTGATTTGGTCAACTTTCTGGAACATCAGATCAAAATTCTCTCTGATCCTGTTTTTGGTAACCTACAAGACACACAAACTGCTACACTTAAAGGAAAAGCTCCCCCAAGATTTCCACCCAGGAATAAAAATCCAGCAACTGTGGCAGCTGTAAACACTTCAGCAGGTATAAGGTCTGCACCGCTCTACCATGCCTTTTCTTTATCAAAAAGCAAGACTACATCATGTTGCATATGTAAAGAGGATCACGCAATAGAAGATTGTGTACATCTTAAGAACAAAGTGCATCGTGAGAAACTTGATCTTTTAAGGCAAAGTGGTGTTTGTTTTGGTTGTCTAAAACCAGGTCATATCAGCAAGAGCTGCAAAAAACGTCTAACATGTGATGTATGTAACTTCAGACATCCTACAATGCTTCACAATCCAGCTAAATTCAGAACATTTGAACAGTCAAACAACACTGTTGTCCCTCAGCAGACCTGTGCTCACACTGGGGCCGGTACACAGAAATGTGTTCTCTCAATTGTACCTGTACAAGTAAAGGTTAAGAATGGAAACAAAATTTTGACCACTTACGCTTTCCTTGATCCAGGAAGCTCAGCTACCTTTTGTACAGAACGCCTGATGAGACAGCTGAACATGGACAGTATCCAAACACACATCTTCCTGCGAACTATGGGACAAGCACACACTGTAAAGACTCATGTTCTGACTGGACTGGAAGTAGCTGGTTATGATGACAACAGGTTTCTAGACCTACCTGAGGTTTACACTCAACAAACCATGCCAGTTACAAGAAACAATATTGCGACAGAAAAGGATCTCAGAAGATGGCCTTACCTGCGAAAGATTAAAGTTCCCGAGCTTGAAGTTGGAGTGGATTTGTTGATTGGCACAAATGCCTCAAAGCTTTTGGAGCCTTGGGAAATCATTAACAGCTGTAATGATGGACCCTATGCTGTTCGGACCCTATTGGGGTGGGTGGTGAACGGCCCACTTAAAGGAAGTGGAAGTGATACAGGGAAGAATGGCTGCCCTACTGTCACTGTCAATAGGATCTCCATTGATAAAGTGGAACAGTTGTTAATCACACAATACAACCAAGACTTCAATGAAAGGTCATGTGATGACACTTTAATGTCAAGAGAAGATATGAGGTTTCTCCACATTATGGAAAAAACAATTCGTCTTGAAAACAACCATTATTGTGTTGATTTACCTTTTAAGGATGATGACGTCATAATGCCAAACAATCGATGCATTGCTGAACAACGAGTCATGAGTTTGAAAAGAAAGTTTCAGAGGAACAAAGAGTATCATCAGGAGTATGTGCACTTCCTTAATGATGTTATTAAAAGTGGCTATGCGGAGCAGGTGCCTCAACAGCAACTGAACGGAACTGAAGATAAAATCTGGTACATACCACATCATGGGGTGTATCATCCCAAGAAGAAAACCCTGAGAGTTGTATTCGACTGTGGAGCAAGTTTCAAAGGCACATCTTTGAACAGCCAGCTGTTACAAGGTCCTGACCTCACAAATTCCCTCTTTGGTGTTCTTCTGAGATTTAGGCAAGAAGCAGTGGCCATCATGACTGATGTTCAAGCTATGTTTCACCAAGTCCAAGTTTCTCAGAAACATGTTGATTTTCTCCGATTTTTGTGGTGGCATAATGGAAATGTAATGCAACCGTTGGTGGACTTCAGAATGAAAGTTCATATATTTGGAGCAACTTCATCACCGAGCTGCGCCAATTATGCGTTAAAGAGAGTTGCTGATGACAACACGGCTCATTACAGTGACAAAGTGTTACAGACCATCAAACAAAATTTTTACGTGGACGATTGTTTAAAGTCTGTGTCTTCAGAAGAGGAAGCTTTGCAAATGGTACAAGATCTCACTGCTGCATGTGCCAAAAGAGGCTTTCGGCTCTCAAAGTGGATGAGCAACAGTCGAGCAGTTCTTGCCAGCCTCCCTGAAGAAAATCGTTCCAAAGCAACCAAAGAGCTCAATTTGGATAAAGACAACTTACCTGTTGAAAGAGCTCTTGGATTGCACTGGTGTGCAGAAACAGACATGTTCATGTTCAAGATTGCACTGGAAAATCGTCCATGTACCCGCCGTGGAATCTTGTCAGTGGTTAATTCTATCTATGACCCTCTTGGTTTCTTGTCACCATTCACACTGCCTCCTAAGCTGATGCTACAAGAGCTGTGCAAAAGAAAAATTGGTTGGGATGACACAATACCACAAACCTTTCTGCAGAAGTGGACACAGTGGCTGACAAATCTGCATAAATTGTCACTGTTAAAGGTGGAACGGTGTATCAAGCCGAAGAACTTTGAAAAGGTAAGCAATGCACAGCTGCATCACTTCTCAGATGCTAGTGAGTGTGGATACGGCGCTGTTTCTTATCTGAGATTGAAAGGCATCTCTGATGAAGTTAACATTGCTTTCATGGTTGGAAAGTCCAGAGTCGCCCCCATGAAACAAACCACAATACCAAGGCTTGAACTCACAGCTGCTGTATTAGCTGTCAGACTGGACAAGATGATTACAAAGGAGCTTCAACTGGAATTGGACCAGTCAGTGTTCTGGACCGACAGCACGACGGTGCTTAATTACATTTCAAGTGAAACAAAGAGATTCCACACATTTGTAGCGAACAGAGTGGCTGTCATAAGAGAAGCTACAGAGGTGGCCCAGTGGAGGTACATAGGCTCTAAACAGAACCCCGCTGATGAGGCTTCAAGAGGACTGTCAGCTGATGGTTTTCTGAAATGTGAACGTTGGCTCAAAGGACCAGAGTTTCTGCTGACTGAGGAAAGGACCTGGCCAAAACAGGAGGTAAACAAACCTGCCGTCAGCTTGGATGACCCCGAGGTCAAACAAGACCTCACAGTTAATGCTTGTGTTGTTGATGATGCATCCAATACTATGAACAAGCTTCTAACCTATTTTTCAGACTGGGAAAAACTCAAAACTTCAGTCGCCTGGTTTTTGAAGTTTAAAGACCTGCTTCAACAGCTAAGGAAAAAAGGTAAAACATGCAACAAAGGACATCAACACAAAGCAAAGATAAATGTTCAACCATTGACACGGGATGACTTACATAATGCAGAACTGGAAATTGCACGCCTCTGCCAACAGCAAAGATTTCACAGGGAAATCTCCCTCTTGGAGAAAGGAGCATCATCTGTGCCAACCAACAGTGACATCTACAGGTTGGATCCCACACTCCAAGATGGGCTGTTGAGAGTAGGAGGCCGCCTGAGAAAAGCATCCATGCCTGAAACAGTAAAACATCCAATAATTCTGTCTAAAGATCAATACATATCCAAACTTATCTTACAACATATTCACAAGCAAGTGGGTCACGCTGGACGTAATCATATGATATCTACACTTCGAAAAACCTACTGGATAACAAATGCAAACTCAGCCTGCAGGAAAATCATTGCTGATTGTGTTACCTGTCGTCGTCTTCAAGGGAGAGTTGGAGAACAGAAAATGTCTGACCTTCCAGCTGAAAGACTCCTGCCAGACTTGCCACCGTTTACTAATACAGGCGTGGATTATTTCGGCCCTATTGACATCAAAAGAGGTCGCAGCATGGTCAAAAGGTATGGCGTAATCTTCACATGCATGACCAGCCGGGCAGTACACCTTGAAGCAGCCCACTCACTGACAACAGATTCATGCATAAATGCCATCCGACGGTTCATGTGTCGACGTGGGCAAATCTCCAACCTCAGGTCAGACAACGGCACCAATTTTGTTGGAGCTGAAAGAGAGCTAAGGGAAGCTCTTAGAGCCCTGGATCACAACAAAATTCAAAGTGCTTTGGCAAAAAGAGGAATAGCATGGACATTTAACCCTCCTGCTGGATCTCACTACGGCGGAACATGGGAGCGGATCATTCGCCTCATAAGAAAGGTGCTGTATTCCATTGTCAAACAGCAAACCATGGATGATGAGAGCTTTTGCACTATTCTTTGTGAAATTGAAGCCATTCTCAACAGTCGCCCAATAACCAAACTATCCGATGACCCTAATGACCTGGAAACACTTACACCCAACCACATTCTTCTGTTGAAGGCCAAACCCCTTCTTCCTCCTGGACTTTTTGATGATAGTGATATATACATCAAACGAAGATGGAGACAGGTACAGTATCTGTCAGATTTATTTTGGAAGCGGTGGGTAAGGGAGTATCTTCCACTGCTCCAAGAAAGACAAAAGTGGACAAAGCCACGAAGGAATTTTTCCGTGGACGACGTTGTTGTTATCATGGACCCTTCTGCTCCAAGAAGTTCATGGCTGATGGGTAAAGTGACCAAAACCTTTCCAGACAGGAGAGGTGTTGTCCGGTCAGTTCAGCTGAAGACCAAGACAGGCTTTCTGGAGAGGCCTGTCACCAAGCTCTGCATGCTATTGGAGACATAAAGATTGTTATTAAAGACTGATTTATGGATTGACTTATGAAAGAAAGAAGATTTGATTTATGGACACCGACTTCTGAAAGAAGAAGAAGAAGATTTGCACACACACACACTCTTTTTGGCTCCTTTTTGAAATATGTTTATATAATTGTAGTGCACACCAACACAATTATGGGGCCGGTGTGTAGGAGCCATTTTTTATGTTGTGTAGGTATTTACTTTTCCACAAGGGTGCAGTATTGTTTCAGTTCCTTTCTTTTACCCCAGAATCTGCCCCAGCTGCTAGAGATCAGGAGAGCTGATTAGTTTGAGTTGAGTGGTGGTGGGAGAGACACAGTTTTTACACGACAGCCAGAGAATCAAGAGAAGCTTTTTGTTTGTCAACTTGCCTTATCCCTTTTGTTGAAATAAACGGGAACCTCACCCAAAGACATCATAACCTTCGCAACTTTTCTTTTTTATTCACTCTGGAATTGAGTTAAGAACCATCCCAAACCACCATCAGGTGACAAGTTTTTTTTTTTTTTGAATAGTCACCACACACACTGAGGACAAAATAAAACAGAAAATCAAAACCAAGGAAACAGAACATGACAAAACACAGATCGTGACAGGGTGGTTGTTTTTAAAACTACAATGTTGTACTTATTCAGCCTGACACAGTATTTAAGATTATTAGATTAGATTAAGACTATTGGCTGGACCGTGGCTCTGTGGCTCAGTAAGTAAGTAAGAAAGTAACTGACTGATTAAGTTGCACCATTGGTCAACCTCAACAAAAAACCTTGTTTTTGATTAATAGACCCACTTAAGTTTTAAATATATCAGAATACTGTGCGAAATGCCCATCAGTTCTTCATCACCTGGGGCTCAAAGTTATTGAATTTCCAGTAACATTAAAGAGAAAAGAGGCAAATCCTTAGTCTGGTTTTCACCATACTAAGGTCAATCTTTTAAGATTGAACATTAGTCTGGGGAAGCTGCGCTTTGTTTCTACTGCTCAAGAGGCGGGATCAATGGGCATCGTTCCCCATTATGTTTCGTCATCGTCACGTCACCGGCCAATAGCGTGCCAGGAGAGAATGGCCGTTTCTGATTGGAGCCAAAGATTCTGGCAATGTAACAGCGAAAGTAAGCCTGAGGGTGTCCAGCCTAAACTGCCGAGCGAAATCCAAATTTCCCGGAAGTTCAGGCAGGGTTCACCCAGCCTAGACTCAAAGTGCTTCACATCATAACTTGTCATACAATAAAGTGGAAAAAAATAGAAGAATTTAAAAAAAAAAAAGGCAAAATTAAAAATGCATTACAGAAAGAAAAGGAGAATAAAAACACATTTGCAATAATTAAAAACAGTGCAGACATTAAAAGATTTAGCAGAAAGCTATGGTGAACATAACAGTTTTCAGTCTAGTTTTAAAAGTGGTCAGAGTTAGGGCAAGTCTTACATCTTCAGGAAGTTTATTCCAGCCATTTGTTGCATAGTGACTAAATGATGCTCTCCCGTGATTGTTGTTTACTCTGGGAATCACTAACAGATTGGTCTCAGAAGATCTTAGTGGTCTAGAAGGCTTATGTAGTGGGAGCATATCAGTGATATACTTCGGTCCTAGACCATGTAGTGATTTATATGTGAGCAGGAGGATTTTGAAATCAATCCTCTGACATACAGGGAGCCAATGTAAGGATTTAAGAATTGGTGTAATGTGCTCACATTTTTTGGTCTTTGTAAGAACTCTAGCAGCAGCATTCTGAACAAGCTGTAGCTGCCTGACAGTTTTTTTCGGAAGACCTGCAAGGAGACCATTACAGTAGTCTAGCCTACTAGTAATAAAGGCATGTACAAGTTTTTCTAAGTCTTGAGCTGACATGAGCCCTCTAAGTCTTGCTACATTTTTTAGGTGATAGAAGGCTGATTTTGTTACTGATTTAACGTGACTGTCGAAATGTAAATCAGAATCCATAATAACCCCAAGATTTCTGGCTTTGTTTGAGGTTTTCAGGGACAGAGAGTGAAGGTGTTGAATTATTTTAAACCTTTCTTTTTTAGCACCAAAAACAATTATCTCAGTTTTGTCCTCATTTAGTTGTAGGAAGTTTTGGCACATCCAGTCTTTGACTTGCTCAATGCACTGGCACAGAAGATCTATGGGGCGATAGTCGTTTGGTGATAGTGCTACATAGATTTGGGTGTTATCGGCATAGCAATGGTGGTCAATGTTATTATTTTGCATGATTTGTCCTAGTGGGAGCATGTAGATGTTGAATAAAGTCGGCCCCAAGATTGAACCTTGGGGGACTCCACACGTTACATTGGTAGGTTCTGATACAAAGTCGCCAATGGAAACAAAATAGTTCCTATCTTGTAGATATGACTTGAACCAGCTTAAGACTGTGCCTGAGAGCCCCACCCAGTTTTCCAACCTGTCCAAAAGTATTGAGTGGTCGACAGTGTCAAATGCAGCACTGAGGTCTAATAGCATTAATATTGAAGTTTTGCCAGAGTCTGTGTTAAGACGGATTTTGAGGTGATGAACCACTGAAACTATTTTGGAAACATTATTTTAAGGCACTAAATACTCTTTAGTGTTGCTTTAAAAGGCTTTTAGGCAGAAATCTGGTGCAGCCCAGGCCCTCGGGTTCCAACTGCATTTGGTGGTGGTAGTAGTATAGTAGAAGTATAGTATATAGTATCTTTCTTCTCATCTTACTCTTGGCATGAAAGTGCGTCTCCCAAAAATGTCGTATTGTAGAAACTTTAGATGCAAGAGCTTTACAGAATTTGGAGAACACGTAACTTCGTAGCTGTAAACTGAACCCTTATTCTTTCAGATGTAGTTTAATGCCAGAGTTAGAAATCCACTATTTGATCATCAAAATGAACCTTTTCCTCTGAAGAAAATGTACAAAGTTGTAATCAGGCATTCCTCCTTCTTTCCTCAGGGGCTCATTTTGTGGATAAACATAGACTCCAGCTGATCAAAAGAGTGAAAAACATTGAACCCATTTTTGATGAGCTCCTCGACAAAGGGATCATCCAACAAGAGAGTTACGATGAAATCTTGGCGAGCCGCACTGATCAGGGGAAGATGAGGAAGCTCTACTCCGGTCCCCTGACTGCTGCCGGACCTGACGGCAAAGACGTCTTCTACGCAATCCTCGAGGAAAGGGAGAAATATCTCATTGCTGACCTCAAGAAGAAGAAGTGAAATTTATCATCAGACCAAATCTACATTCTACCTGAACACAAACAGTTTTTATATAATCAAAGTTGGGGAGATATTCATTTTAATGCTACGCGAAATGTTTAAACGGAGCCGTTTCCTCTTAAATCCAATGAAATGTATACTTATGTGGTCCAGCCCCGATCAATCAATGAATTATCAGACAATCATGTAAGAAACGAACAAGTTATCATCAGACATGTTTTTATCCAACAAATAATCAAATGGAATGAAAGTCTAGTTTATGTAAATGAAAACATAACATAAGCTTCATTTATACCAAGTGTGTTTTTTTAAAATCACTTTTATCACAAAATGGTTTATATTTTTAAATTTATACATTTATAATAAAATCTTCATGAGTGAAGTCAAAAGATGTCTATTTTCTTTTCCTCCTTTCATTTTCACAAGAATACCAAAACACCGGTCACATACAAGGTAAGACCTGTCTGTCTCTACATGTCTCCCTGTGATAGACTGGTTACCTGTCTGTCTCTACATGTCTCCCTGTGATAGACTGGTTACCTGTCTGTCTCTACATGTCAGCCCTGTGATAGACTGGTTACCTGTCTGTCTCTACATGTCTCCCTGTGATAGACTGGTCACCTGTCTGTCTCTACATGTCTCCCTGTGATAGACTGGTTACCTGTCTGTCTCTACATGTCAGCCCTGTGATAGACTGGTTACCTGTCTGTCTCTACATGTCAGTCCTGTGATAGACTGGTTACCTGTCTGTCTCTACATGTCAGTCCTGTGATAGACTGGTTACCTGTCTGTCTCTACATGTCTCCCTGTGATAGACTGGTTACCTGTCTGTCTCTACATGTCAGCCCTGTGATAGACTGGTTACCTGTCTGTCTACATGTCAGCCCTGTGATAGACTGTTACCTGTCTGTCTCTACATGTCTCCCTGTGATAGACTGGTTACCTGTCTGTCTCTACATGTCTCCCTGTGATAGACTGGTTACCTGTCTGTCTCTACATGTCTCCCTGTGATAGACTGGTTACCTGTCTGTCTCGACATGTCAGCCCTGTGATAGACTGGTTACCTGTCTGTCTCTACATGTCTCCCTGTGCTAGACTGGTTACCTGTCTGTCTCTACATATCAGCCCTGTGATAGACTGGTTACCTGTCTGTCTCTACATGTCAGCCCTGTGATAGACTGGTTACCTGTCTGTCTCTACATGTCTCCCTGTGATAGACTGGTTACCTGTCTGTCTCTACATGTCAGCCCTGTGATAGACTGGTTACCTGTCTGTCTCTACATGTCTCCCAGTGATAGACTGGTTACCTGTCTGTCTCTACATGTCTCCCTGTGATAGACTGGTTACCTGTCTGTCTCTACATGTCTCCCAGTGATAGACTGGTTACCTGTCTGTCTCTACATGTCTCCCTGTGATAGACTGGTTACCTGTCTGTCTCTACATGTCAGCCCTGTGATAGACTGGTTACCTGTCTGTCTCTACATGTCAGTCCTGTGATAGACTGGTTACCTGTCTGTCTCTACATGTCTCCCTGTGATAGACTGGTTACCTGTCTGTCTCTACATGTCAGCCCTGTGATAGACTGGTTACCTGTCTGTCTCTACATGTCAGCCCTGTGATAGACTGTTACCTGTCTGTCTCTACATGTCTCCCTGTGATAGACTGGTTACCTGTCTGTCTCTACATGTCTCCCTGTGATAGACTGGTTACCTGTCTGTCTCTACATGTCTCCCTGTGATAGACTGGTTACCTGTCTGTCTCTACATGTCAGCCCTGTGATAGACTGGTTACCTGTCTGTCTCTACATGTCTCCCTGTGATAGACTGGTTACCTGTCTGTCTCTACATGTCAGCCCTGTGATAGACTGGTTACCTGTCTGTCTCTACATGTCTCCCTGTGCTAGACTGGTTACCTGTCTGTCTCTACATATCAGCCCTGTGATAGACTGGTTACCTGTCTGTCTCTACATGTCAGCCCTGTGATAGACTGGTTACCTGTCTGTCTCTACATGTCTCCCTGTGATAGACTGGTTACCTGTCTGTCTCTACATGTCAGCCCTGTGATAGACTGGTTACCTGTCTGTCTCTACATGTCTCCCTGTGATAGACTGGTTACCTGTCTGTCTCTACATGTCAGCCCTGTGATAGACTGGTTACCTGTCTGTCTACATGTCAGCCCTGTGATAGACTGTTACCTGTCTGTCTCTACATGTCTCCCTGTGATAGACTGGTTACCTGTCTGTCTCTACATGTCTCCCTGTGATAGACTGGTCACCTGTCTGTCTCTACATGTCTCCCTGTGATAGACTGGTTACCTGTCTGTCTCTACATGTCAGCCCTGTGATAGACTGGTTACCTGTCTGTCTCTACATGTCAGCCCTGTGATAGACTGGTTACCTGTCTGTCTCTACATGTCAGTCCTGTGATAGACTGGTTACCTGTCTGTCTCTACATGTCAGTCCTGTGATAGACTGGTTACCTGTCTGTCTCTACATGTCTCCCTGTGATAGACTGGTTACCTGTCTGTCTCTACATGTCAGCCCTGTGATAGACTGGTTACCTGTCTGTCTACATGTCAGCCCTGTGATAGACTGTTACCTGTCTGTCTCTACATGTCTCCCTGTGATAGACTGGTTACCTGTCTGTCTCTACATGTCTCCCTGTGATAGACTGGTTACCTGTCTGTCTCTACATGTCTCCCTGTGATAGACTGGTTACCTGTCTGTCTCGACATGTCAGCCCTGTGATAGACTGGTTACCTGTCTGTCTCTACATGTCTCCCTGTGCTAGACTGGTTACCTGTCTGTCTCTACATATCAGCCCTGTGATAGACTGGTTACCTGTCTGTCTCTACATGTCAGCCCTGTGATAGACTGGTTACCTGTCTGTCTCTACATGTCTCCCTGTGATAGACTGGTTACCTGTCTGTCTCTACATGTCAGCCCTGTGATAGACTGGTTACCTGTCTGTCTCTACATGTCTCCCAGTGATAGACTGGTTACCTGTCTGTCTCTACATGTCTCCCTGTGATAGACTGGTTACCTGTCTGTCTCTACATGTCTCCCAGTGATAGACTGGTTACCTGTCTGTCTCTACATGTCTCCCTGTGATAGACTGGTTACCTGTCTGTCTCTACATGTCAGCCCTGTGATAGACTGGTTACCTGTCTGTCTCTACATGTCAGTCCTGTGATAGACTGGTTACCTGTCTGTCTCTACATGTCTCCCTGTGATAGACTGGTTACCTGTCTGTCTCTACATGTCAGCCCTGTGATAGACTGGTTACCTGTCTGTCTCTACATGTCAGCCCTGTGATAGACTGTTACCTGTCTGTCTCTACATGTCTCCCTGTGATAGACTGGTTACCTGTCTGTCTCTACATGTCTCCCTGTGATAGACTGGTTACCTGTCTGTCTCTACATGTCTCCCTGTGATAGACTGGTTACCTGTCTGTCTCTACATGTCAGCCCTGTGATAGACTGGTTACCTGTCTGTCTCTACATGTCTCCCTGTGATAGACTGGTTACCTGTCTGTCTCTACATGTCAGCCCTGTGATAGACTGGTTACCTGTCTGTCTCTACATGTCTCCCTGTGCTAGACTGGTTACCTGTCTGTCTCTACATATCAGCCCTGTGATAGACTGGTTACCTGTCTGTCTCTACATGTCAGCCCTGTGATAGACTGGTTACCTGTCTGTCTCTACATGTCTCCCTGTGATAGACTGGTTACCTGTCTGTCTCTACATGTCAGCCCTGTGATAGACTGGTTACCTGTCTGTCTCTACATGTCTCCCTGTGATAGACTGGTTACCTGTCTGTCTCTACATGTCTCCCTGTGATAGACTGGTTACCCGTCTGTCTCTACATGTCAGCCCTGTGATAGACTGGTTACCTGTCTGTCTCTACATGTCAGCCCTGTGATAGACTGGTTACCTGTCTGTCTCTACATGTCTCCCTGTGATAGACTGGTTACCTGTCTGTCTCTACATGTCTCCCTGTGATAGACTGGTTACCCGTCTGTCTCTACATGTCAGCCCTGTGATAGACTGGTTACCTGTCTGTCTCTACATGTCTCCCTGTGATAGACTGGTTACCTGTCCAGGTGAACCCTGCCTTCGCCCAATGACAGCTGGGATCGGCTGGATGGGTAGATTTCTTAAATGTTATAGAAAGTGATGTCACCAGGTAGGCTGTTGACCTGAATCCAATTCTTTTTCTTTCCCTCTAGCCTCAGGCGATCACTTCGTGGATAAACACCAGTGTGATCTGATCGACAGAGTGAACAACATTGAACCAATCTTGGATCATCTCCTGAGAGAAGTTGTAATCCAGCAAGAATTTTATGACAGAATGTCTGCCATTCCAACCACCGGGGAGAAGATGAGAAAACTCTACGGAGGTCCCCTGAATGCAGCCGGACGCAACGGAAAAGACATCTTCTTCAGAATCCTCGAGGAGAAAGAGTCGTTTCTTGTTGCCAGTCTCAAGAAGAAGAACTCATAAATACTGTGTTGAATTCGCCTGTTTCCTGCATCGCAAAGCAAATGTCAGGCCAGACCCCCTACAACGGTTTAGTTTGTCACCTTTTCCACCCTCATGAGTTTGCAGGTATGGGTATAGTAGTGTATCTGCTGCTGAGGTAGGAGTATCATAGTGCACATCAGTATTATTGCACTGTCACTGTCTCAACGTGTCATATAAAGCTTTTTCTAATGTAAATATCTACAAGCAAGAAGTTAGCTCAAATTGTTAACACAACCTTGAATGTCGATATCAGCAGAGGAACCACAGGGAGCCTTCACATGCACATCCTGGGGCAATAAAAGCCTACACACAGGTCCAGCAACAGGTATCGTTTACTGGTAGGAACCATGAGGAATTCCTAGTTTTACACCGTCAAGCTGATTAAAGCTACTAATACATTGCATCTATGTTTGTTGTTGTTGTGAGTTTGTCTCTTTTTGTTGGGTGAACCAGGGTCTAATGCAGGACTTTAACACCAAAATGGACTATCCCATCCATAGTCATGGCAGGTCTATGTTCTGTTACCAACTGGTATGGAGTGTTTCTTCTTCTTTGAGGTTTATTGCTGGTTAGCAAACAATAAATTCACCCATTAGCGCCACCAACTGGTATGGAGTGTTTCTTCTTCTTCGTCTCTGTAGCTGTGTGTACCATTACCGCCCTCTGGCGGCCGTCCAGCATAGCAACACTGACACCGCCCGATCTGCACATCACAGCCAAGTAAACGGAACAGAAGGCTCGAAGGAGAAGACACACCTTTTCACTTTTCAAGAGAGCAACAGTCCTGTAACCTCAGCGATCAATGATTTGCTGCAATCACAAAAAAGTGGACGGACTCTGACAGCTGAAGTTACGAGCTGTTTAAAAAAGGTTTGTAAAACGACATTCACTTCTTTTTGTTCTTTTCTTACTTTCACTTTCGTAATTAGGGCCACGGGGCAATCGCACCGAGCACTGGTCCCTACAGCTATAAGCTGAAGGGCACTATTGTTGAAGGGACCAACAATAGTGCTCGGGGCTTCGCCCCGAGCACTATTGTTATTCATAGGATTTTTTCCTAGTTTTTATTTTTCCTACGGACGAATTTCGAGTGCCTAAAACTTCTACAGCAATAAGAGTTGTAGGACAAGTGATATATCAAAACGTGTGGTTCGATCGGGATCGGCGTGCTATTGCTTTTCTTAGCCGAACACGAATTTTTCGCGACGTAAGTCGCGAAAAACCAACGAAATTTTCCCATTGACTTGAATGGGACGAGCGGGGGAAAAAAAGCAGAAATAGTAGCTTTTCAAACGCCTGCTACTCAGGCATACTTTCACCTAGAAACTCCATTTAAACTTTAAAACGTAGACACACGTCTTGTGTCCTGGTGTGTCAATCCACGTTTCAATAGCTCATATAGTTTTTGATCAATCACTGTTCAACGACCATGATCGTTTTGGGAGAAATCATGAGTTTATAATGGGTGTGTATTGCGCGGAACCTTCTGGGCTAGAGTGGATGACATCATCGCTTAGAGTGTGAGGGCTTCTCAGATTTTTTTCCTTTCCAAACTCCTCCCGGCCACAGTCTTTACTCTACAGACGTGATATTTTCCAATTTTGTAGACAAGCTTGTCCTGTCTCTCACAATGTGCTCAAAAACTCTGTGAGATTTACAGAATTTGAACTAGCAACCTCTAAGCGCGGCCAAGTCCATTTTTTTCGTCATCCGCTCTAATGTTAATTGAGAAGCAGATTTTCAAAGAAACCTGATATGAACAGCATTTTCTAACTCGCCCTAGCGTCCACATTTCTGACACTAGGAAAAAATAAAAGTCATCCGTGTCTTCAGCCGAGTCTTGTGGCGCTAACGGTGCGAAAATTTTGGCGATAGGAGTTTCGGTGTGAGCGTGGCAAGCTTTTGTTCGGACCCAACGCAGAGGGGGAATTGAGCGATAGAGAGAAGCAGAGAGACGCTCCAAAGCAGTCATACACACGCAGCAAGGGCCGTTGCCATGGTGACAGCACTGTGGGGCACTGATCTTCATAACTGACAGCAGGTGTGCTCTGATTGGTGGACAAGAATGTACTAAAAACTACATTTAGTAGTGGGATATGTAGTTTTTTTAGTCAAACGCCTTCTGCTCGTCCATACTTTCACCTAGAAACTCCATTTAAACTTGAAAATGGAGACACGAGTGGTGTGCTCTGATTGGTGGACAGGAATGTACTAAAAACTACATTTAGTAGTGGGATATGTAGTTTTTTTAGTCAAACGTCTTAAACTCTAAAACGTAGACACAAGTCTTGTGTCCTGGTGTGTCAATCCGCGTTTCAATAGCTCATATAGTTTTTGATCAATCACTGTTCAATGACCATGATCGTTTTGGGAGAAATCATGAGATTATAATGGGTGTGTATTGCGCGGAACCTTCTGGGCTAGAGTGCGTGACATCATCAGTTAGAGTGTGAGGGCTTCTCAGATGTTTTTCCTTTCCAAACTCCTCCCGGCCACAATCTTCACTCTACAGACGTGATATTTTCCAATTTTGTAGACAAACTTGTCCTGTCGCTCACAATGTGCTCAAAAAGTCTGTGAGAGTTATGGAATTTGAACTAGCAACCTCTAAGCGCGGCCAAGTCTCTTTTTTTCCTCATCCGCTCGAATGTTAATTGAGAAGCAGATTTTCAAAGAAACCTGATATGAACAGCATTTTCTAACCCGCCCTAGCGTCCACATTTCTGACACTAGGAAAAAATAAAAGTCATCAGTGTCTTCAGCCGAGTCTTGTGGCGCTAACGGTGCAAACATTTTGGCGATAGGAGTTTCGGTGTGAGCGTGGCAAGCTTTTGTTCGGACCTTCCGCAGAGGGGGAATGGAGCGATAGAGAGACGCTCCAAAGCAGTCATACACATGCAGCAAGGGCCGTTGCCATGGTGACAGCACTGTGGGGCACTGATCTTCATAACTGACAGCAGGTGTGCTCTGATTGGTGGACAAGAATGTACTAAAAACTACATTTAGTAGTGGGATATGTAGTTTTTTTAGTCAAACGTCTTCTTCTTGTCCATACTTTCACCCAGAAACTCCATTTAAACTTTAAAATGGAGACACGAGTGATGTGCTCTGATTGGTGGACAGGAATGTACTAAGAACTACATTTAGTAGTGGGAAATGTAGTTTTTTTAGTCAAACGTCGTCTGCTCGGGCATACTTTCACCTAGAAACTCCGTTTAAACTTTAAAATGGAGACACGAGTGGTGTGCTCTGATTGGTGGACAGGAATGTACTAAGAACTACATTTAGTAGTGGGAAATGTAGTTTTTTTTGTCAAACGTCTTCTTCTCGTCCATACTTTCACCCAGAAACTCCATTTAAACTTTAAAATGGAGATACGAGTGGTGGGCTCTGATTGGTGGACAGGAATGTACTAAAAACTACATTTAGTAGTGGGAAATGTAGTTTTTTTAGTCAAACGTCTTCTGCTTGGGCAGACTTTCACCTAGAAACTCCATTTAAACTTTAAAATGGAGAGACGAGTGGTGTGCTCTGATTGGTGGACAGGAATGTACTAAAAACTACATTTAGTAGTGGGAAATGTAGTTTTTTTAGTCAAACGTCTTCAGCTCAGCCATACTTTCACCTAGAAACTCCATTTAAACTTTAAAATGGAGATACGAGTGGTGGGCTCTGATTGGTGGACAGGAAGGAGCAGTCAGTGGGAAATGTAGTTTTTTTAGTCAAACGTCTTCTGCTCAGTCATACTTTCACCTAGAAACTCCATTTAAACTTTAAAATGGAGACACGAATGGTGGGCTCTGATTGGTGGACAGTTTTTGAAGTACATCACAATACTCAAAACGGACTACTCTGACAGCTCAGTCAGCAAGCAGTCTCTGTAACAACTCCGTCTCGTTTGAAATCTCGAAGAATCTCATCGTAATGTATAAACACTCCGGCAGTAGCCCCCGTGGCCCTTTCAAAATTTCCCGGCGGGGGAATTTTCTAGTTTGAACTTCTTGTCGGATTTGAACGTTAAAACGGTGTGAGAACGCTTTCCTGGTGACATCACCGTTGTTACTAATGATGAAAACTAAACTGAGATGTTTTCACCAAACCGTTTGACTAGAAAATAGACGAAGTTCAACCAGGATGACAGAGAGGGAGGATTACGCAACAATTAAATCGACAGCAGATTCACACAAAATCAACTAATGCAATCCACCTTTACCAGCTGCATAATATTACATATATGTATTATATCTTCACAGTATACACACATTTATCCATATGATTATTGGGACTATATACACACAACCATATATGTATTTATACATAATGGGTATTATATTCATAATTAGTAGTTTTGGTACTTATGATGGACCTTTGCTTTACTAACATTTTGATTGTTTCTACCGTTAGGGTTACTACTTCCACTTGAAGGTTGAGTAGGTGATTCTCTTCAGCAGTGACGGCGCGGGGGGGGGGGGGGGGGGGGGGCAAGCAGGGACCCTCCTGTCAAAGGCTGCGTCCCCCCTTTTGCCCCCCCTCCCCTCGAAATATTTATGGATTAAAAACGATAACAAATATAGAACAAATTAAGACTGAGACATTAACAATCAATCATCTGAAGAAATATTGTTTATAACGTTCCTATGGTGATTGTTTTTTTTTCCTGTGTCGTGCGATTTGATTGGCTGGTTTGCACGCAGACGGCAGGCTGAATTTGACGTTCACGTTAGCGGTGGTTGATGCATAGCGGCTAGTTAGCGATTGTGTCAACAGAGCGAAATGGACTGATTTGTGATAGCAAAAAAGCGAATAAGAGTAGATGATGGTGGTGGTGATTTACGGACGCAGGACAGAGTGATGACGGACTTGGAGGATGAGGATGAAAGCGAGGATGACGAAGGGGCGGTAGTAGGTGAGGAGAAGAGAGAAAGGAGGAGGAGAGGAGAGGAGAGGAGAAGAGAGAAAGACAGCATTGGAGAGCGAGTGAAGCAGAGTTTAGAGGACAAGAAGGGAGGAAGAGGAGAGGAAGACAGGAGTGGGGAGTGAGTGAGGAGGAGAAGAAGGGAGGAAGAGGAGAGGAAGACAGGAGTGGAGAGTGAGTGAGGAGGAGAAGAAGGGAGGAAGAGGAGAGGAAGACAGGAGTGGAGAGTGAGTGAGGAGGAGAAGAAGGGAGGAAGAGGAGGAAGACAGGAGTTGAGAGTGAGTGAGGAGGAGTTTAGAGGAGAGGAAGACAGGAGTGGAGAGTGAGGAGGAGGAGTTTAGAGGGGAGGAAGACAGGAGGGAAGAGTGAGGAGGAGGAGTTTAGAGGAGACGAAGAGGAGGAAGACAGGAGTGGAGAGTGAGTGAGGAGGAGAGGAAGACAGGAGGGGAGAGTGAGGAGGAGGAGTTTAGAGGAGACGAAGAGGAGGAAGACAGGAGTGGAGAGTGAGTGAGGAGGAGTTTAGAGGAGAGGAAGACAGGAGGGGAGAGTGAGGAGGAGGAGTTTAGAGGAGAGGAAGAGGAGGAAGACAGCAGTGGAGAGTGAAGGAAAGGAGAACAGAAGGAGAGAGAAAACATATTTAGTGAGTTCAGAGACAGTTGTAAGAGTATACTGTATACAACTATACACTGTGCTATAATTCTCAGTTACACTCTTGTAAATCCACAGATGTTCTCTGTGGTGGATTTGTATTGTTTTTTGTGCTTGTTGTTTGGCACTTCATTTCATTAAAGTTAAATATGCTTGTGTTTGTTTGATGATAAACGTTTAGTAACATGCATTCGACAATATGTAGTGTATCAGCACGGCCACGGGAACAGTACATCTATATCTATTATAGTATTATTTGTTGGTGTCAGAATTCACTAGCACCTCCTATAAACAATCAGACCCCCTCATTGACCCCCCAATAATAATTTTCTGGTGCCGCCGCTGCTCTTCAGAAACACTTTCTGTTGTATTATTTGAAATCCTCTCAACATACCGATAGCAATAAATACATTAAATGTTGGACATAAAAATAATTTTAAAAAAGTCACCTGTGGCCGTGGTAGGACTGGAAAAACCACGTCCAATCAAAAAAGACGGGTTGGAGAAAATAATTGGCCTGTCCATCAATGCTTACTTCCTGATTGCACTCTGCCGATCTCGACCATTTGTTTGGCGTTCTGGGGGCGGGGCTTTGAACAGAGGTCTGAACGGAGGGGGCGGGGCTTTTTTGGTTCAGCAATGAGTCCAAAGTATGTTTTTTCCAAATGACCTAATAGGGACCTTTATGTACTTCTTCCACCACTCAGGGTAGGATTAGGTACTCTAGATAGTTTAGTATGCCATGTAAATACAATTATATTGAGGACCCGGTATATAAATACTATGAAATGTAGTACTTGTACTATCTAGTTGTTTTTACAGATGTTTCTTTCCTGGGAAAAGCAGAAATCAATGGTTAACTGTTTAAATATGGATTGTTTGAGTAATTTATCAAGCAGAAATGTTAAAAATTCACTGGCTTAAGTTCCTCAAATGAGAGGATTTGCCACTTTTCTCTTTAATGTTACTGGAAATTAAATAACTTTGAGCCCCAGGGGCCTGTACTACGAAGCAAGTTCAACATACCCAGGGTATCTTTCAGAGATCCAGCTTACAGTTTTTTTCAATTGACAATGACAAGGAAGTAACCTCACAATCCTTATCTGTGTCTAAGGTGTGAAAATGTGTGTCGCGTTTTACAAATCCCTGTGTGTAATGTTTTGCAAAAAGGGTGAAGCAGACATTGTGTGTAATGTTGTGCAAATCTGTGGAGGTGTTTTGCTCCTTGGAGTAGAATTTCGCAAATTGTGTGGAAATTTTTATTTTAGTGTGTAAACAATCGTAAAAAACTGTAAGTAACCCTAACAAAGGCAATCGGAGATAAGCGGTCACACGAAGCTGGTTATCAACTCGTTAACTCAACCCAGGGTTTACCTGTCCAGCTATGAGCGCGTGCACATGAAAGAGGCGGCATTTGCAGCATTAGACCAATCACAAACATGGATCAGTCTACGGCAGCGGAGCGGCGTATTTCACGTACGAGGAGCGAACCATGATCTTACAGAAATACGAAGAAGTTAAACATATAATGCAGGCAAAAAGCAACAGTTTCATCTGCCAAATGCAGGAAGGACAGCTGGCAAAAACTCACCGACTGTGTGAATGCGGAAGTCATATTAATAGTATTAGTAGTATAATAAGACTACCCCATCATAAGGACACTACTAGATCCGACTGATTACATGATCACATTAATTTCGCTGATAGCTTAGTGGTAGAGTTACCGCCCCATTTTACGAGGCTCCTTGCAGCGGCCCCGGTTCAAGCGGCCGTCTTTTAAATCATGTCGTCGCTCTCTCTCGTCCCTTTAACTCTTATGATGTCCTTCCGCAATAAAAGGCCAAACATATAACTTTAAAACAATGAATTTGTTGCTTGGATCTATTCTTATAACATTGTTTATGACACATTCCTATATTGGTATTTTTTAATGATTTAATTTTGTTTCGGCGTTGTCATATAACTGAGCCTTAATGTGTTTACCTGTTCAAATGATTGCTTTTCTTGGTGTCCTGATTGTTATAGTAAGACAGCATTCTGTGAATGATGTAAGTGTTCATGAGACAACAGAGGTCTGCATGAAGCCTGTGAACAAGAAGTGTTAATATTCCCTCATCTTATTTTACAGCTACTTGATCCTCAGTGGCAGCGACTGATAGAAAAACAATGGCCGAAGGTAGGAGCGCCGGTATTCTCTCACACAGCTGTTACTCAAAAAAGCAAGAACATGCAACATGTTGTACAAATGTAGTGACAAATACATATATTTGATAAATAATATGATGATATTATGATATAATATATGGAATGGAGTGTAAGAGAAAGAGTTAAATAGCTAAAAACAAAGCAAACTGAGAATAGACACACAGTGTTTACGTTTACTCACTAGTGCATGATTGTGTCTGAAAGTAGTCCATAGTACATAACGCAGTATTCACTCATGGTATTTCACGACAGTCAACCACACATCACAGTGCCCTGCTGGTTTTTAGGATTTCTTTAGCCTTTTTGAAGAATTAAACTATATATTTGATTTACAGCCACAAACTTAGGATAACATCAGTCTTATCCTTGAAGGTCTTTTTCACTTAAAACAAAAAAATCTGTTTTGAAGCCAGGAAGATGTATTCGAGTACATTAAGTGCAGCAAGAGCATTTGAGAAGTCTGAACCTATGTTAGTCTATTTGTGTGTGTGTGTGTGTGTGTGTGTGTGTGTGTGTGTGTTGTAAACAGGAGTAGACATAATCAATTTTAATTTTCCATGAATTTGTTGCAGCTACGGGACCCTCGACAGGAGTTCCTGGTGTTGATACCGAGGGGGAAGATGATCATGGAGGTAATATGACGTCTTCACACCAAATGCCTTTCAGGCTGTCTGTGATCAGTCGCTGATCAGATTGTCTGGAAACCCAGAATCTGAATAGTATTTGTACTTCGTTACTTCCCACCTCTGATTAAGGACCTCATGAGTTATGAATTTTAAACTGAGTTACAGACGTCTCTGTCCGAATGTAAACCTAGAGGACAAATTAAGTGCAGCGAGGGCATTTGAGAGCTCTGTGTGTGTGTGTGTGTGTGTGTGTGTGTGTGTGTGTGTGTGTGTGTGTGTTGTGTGTGTTTAAAAAAGTAGGCATAAACACTAGACTGATCAATCATCGTGCAATTTTTATTTTCCAAAAATGTGTTTTTAGTTTATGGATTCTCAGGTGGAGTTCATGCTGGTGGTTTCCAGCAGCTAGGTGGACTGACGGGAGGTAATATGATGTCTTTGCACCAAATGCCTTTCAGTTTGTCTGTGATCAGTCGCCGATCAGATGGTCTGGAAACCCAGAATCTTAATTTGAAAAAACTCCTAATTTAACCGTTCGCCTGGCTCAGTCCAAAGTTTAAAAACCTTCCAACCTCAGTAAGACGCTAAATCTTGTTGAATTGGTACAATAAAAACAAACTTTGGAGGGACGAGTTGTTCTCCTGTGCCTCCACTCTTTATGCTAAGCTAAGCTAAATGTCTCCTGGCCAGTGATGGGAATTACGGTGTTATAAGTAGCGGCGTTAGTAACGCCGTTACTTTATTCAGTAACGAGTAATCTAATTGATTCCTCATCTCATTATTATAACGCCGTTATCGTTACTGCCGAAACATGTGTCGCGTAACTACATTGAAGGTAAAAAACAAATGTTACGCTAAATTAAACAGAGACGCATCAAGCAGTAGGACCAAGCGGAAAACGGCCGCTCAAGCTGAATCCTGTTTCCCTTAGTTTAGACCGCCCACAAGCTCCTCGATTGGCTCTGCCGTTTCTTGTGTGATTGGCCGTCCCCGCTGTCATTCCATCTTGCACACCGGTCTGCTAGTCTGCGGCTAGGAGTCCTACAGGAGTCCGCTACTGTAAACTGCCTGGTTCACGTCAGCTAGAAGGATTGTAATATCAGAGGTTTCATTTACATTAACGTTTGAATCGGTGTCCGTGTATGTTTGTGTTTGGTAATGAGATGCAGCCAGGTGACTTGAAAAAAGAAAAGTGGACATTAGAGACTTCTTTAGAAGTGAAAGTCTAAGTTACTCAAAGAAATGCGTTACATCCATCCTGCAACACCTTCACTGGCTCCCAATAAAGCAGCATATCCACTTCAAGATCCTCCTCATCATCTACAAAGCTCTCAATAATGTGATCAATAAAATGTATCATTATTGTTGTTGTTATTATTACTATTGGATTAGAATTGGGTGATAATGTTTGGCTACATGATTTACAACCAGTCAAACCAAAAAAGGGAACAGTAAAGTTAAAAGTAGAAATAGAAAACTAGAAGAACTACTAGAAAACAGAGTGAACTGAAAGAGTTAGTTTTATTAAAAATTAGTGCTGTCAAACGATTAAAAAATGTAATCGAGTTAATCACAATAACAGGTTGTGATTAATCACGATTAATCACAAGTTTAAAATACTAGTATTTACTTGTATTTTTGGGGGTAGGATATAAGTGCATTGGCTTGCAAGTGATATCTCAGACTGGACGTACTTCTATGGTAGCTCATTTCATATCCACAGTACGCGCAGATGACTTTGGTCTTATCGACTGAACCATCCGGCAGTCTTTTTGCTTCCCAGTATTGCACGCTTGGTGGGCTGCCACTAGAGGATGATTGACAGGCGCTCTCCTTCAAACAACAGATTTTTGCGAGCGTTCGCGAGCGTTCCCGAGGCGGCGAGTCGAGCCCGGCGCCTCTGATTAGCATGAAGTAGATTCGATTTATACTTTAGGCAAATGAGGAGCGGCCAACTCACGCGCCGTCTCTCGACATTCGCCGCGACGCTACCAGAATGCATTGCACGGCTTTTCACATAGACAATGAATGGGACGCGGGGAAACACCGCTGCCTGTGGACGCGCACCTTCCCTCTGGATCAGGACTACAGGTGCCACCGACGGCCATAAAACATACAATGCGCTTTTTTTTTCTTTTTTTTTAATACCAAGCGTTAATCGCGCGTTAAAAAAATTTCACACAAGCCAGGAAGTGAAGTGATCTGAACCGAGGGGAGAGAGGAGTGACAAAATAAAACAGGAAAGACTAAACATGATTGAGTGATTTGAAGCTCCGAACAGAATGTCAGGGCGGAACTATGCAAACATATCTCGTTGATATTGTACAGTGTTACGTAAGAAAAGGGAAAGTACGTCAGCTAAAGTAGACTCACGTTGTTCCTGCACAGTAAAAGTCCCATAAGGACGGATCAGATAAGCCTGATTGGTCTATTCGTCTCTGGGGGCGTGTACCAAAGTTTGATTGACACTTTTCTGGCCTCGCACGTTTGGCCCATGAAAGTTCCCTTTGAATTGACCAGGTGGAGACGATGGCGTCTGTTATAGAGCTTGGAAACGCTGGCTGATTTGAGTCAGAAAATCAAGAGCTTCAAGAAGATTCTCAGTGAAACCGACCTCCACAAACGTTCCACAGACATTCCATAGATGGAGAGACAACAGAAATACAGGACACAGGCTTTTTATGGTGTTAACCTGCAGCCGACAGTCTGTGAGACGATCAGGGAGGTTTGAGAGAACATGAAGTGATTTGCTCCGGTACAGAGGTTGTCAGACAGCAGACCAAAAGGTAAAAGACCAAAAACTAGCCCTTAAAGGATCCGCATGACATTAAGACATTTATATAGCAGCAAACAACGATTTGCTATGAAGAGATAGTGGAGTAAAAGTACAGATATGTTTAAAATGTAGGGAGTAACAGTAAAACGTTGTCCATGAAATAAATGCTAAAGTACAGATACCTGAAAATTCTACTTAAGTTTACTTCCCACCTCTGATTAAGGACCTAATGATTCAAACAAAGACTATTCAGGTGTTCGTACTGGGAGGTTGATTTAATCTAATAATTAAAAAAGATTATTATAAAGAGTTAGAAGTCTCAGTCTGAATGTAAATCTATAGGAAGAATTAAGTGCAGCGAGAGCATTTGAGACGTTTATCAGGTGAAACCGGTAATTGATCTTTATGATATTAATAAGGAGATTTTCAGTGTATTTTGCATTGACATGTAACATTCTAATTCTTCTATTCTGACAGTGATTATGTGATCATTTTACAGTTCCTCTCTCTTCAGAGCGACACTGTGTGGATGAACATTGTCCTGTGCTGATCCAGAAGGTGAGTGATGTAACGTCTGACTTGGATTCTAAAACAATGGATTCGTCTACATTGATTGATCTTTTCTCTGTTTTAGATCATTAACTGCATCTCTTTGGGTTTTGGGCTGTTGGTCAGACAAAACATTCGAAGATATCAATGTAGATGTAAGGGAATTGTGATGGGTACCTTTAACCATTTTCTGAAATATTATAGACCAAATTATATAACTAAAGTTAATAAATGAAGGGAAGAATCGACAGATTCATCAATAATAGAACTGGTACTGTATATAATAAAGGTTCTGGTACTGTTGTCAATCACAACAGAGCAAAGACAGCCGTTGGGCTGAACGTTATTACGCCTGGGAAAATAGTTCCTTACAAGAACTGAATTTAAAGCTAGAAGGAGGATTTTAACTACGAGGTGGGTTTTAACTAAACTTGACATTTTCAGGTAAATTCTGTAAAGTTTATTGAATATGAACAAAATGTAAACAAACTGTAAACAGATGATCGATGTTGTTGATGGACAGTTACATGTAGTAACACTGGTATGATCCTTTAAGCAGGTAATAAAATAAAAGTCAGGAACCCGTTAACAGAAATACAGTAGTTATAAAAGAGAAGTTGCCAAAGAAATATGTACATCTACATCAGTAACCAGTCAAGTGGACAAACATCAGTTGTTTCACTATCTTGTGAAGTTTGGATGATGTTCTCCACATCCATGTTTCTAAAACAGACATTGATGATATTTAAAGAGTAAAATCTATAATCATCCCAGCAGAGAAATTTAACTTTTGCTTCATGAACATTTCCTTTGAATTTTCCAGGTGGAGACGGCGGCGTCTTTTATAGAGCTGCTTTTGGAAACGCTGGCTGATTTGAGTGACGGGGAGCTTGGGGATTTCAAGAAGGTCCTCTCGTCTCAAACTGACTTCCATCAGTTTGGGCTCCCATTCATGCTTTTTGAGATAACAGGACATCAGGACATGGTGTTTCTAACGGTGTTGCGCTACAACGAAGAGGCTGTGAATAAGACCAAGGAGGTTTTGGAGGAGATGAACAGGACTGATCTGGTGCAGAGGCTGTCAGACAGCAGCTCAGGACCCAAAAGTAATAACAATAAAGACAAAAACATGTCAAAATCCCCAAAATGTTGAATCAATGACTTTTACCACTTTTCCCCTCAGAGCAAGACTCAGGTGAACACCGGTCTGGATTGATCAGGAAAGTGAGTAATGTTACATCTGTCTGACTGAGTACAACACAGCTTTCATTCACCTAATGCAGGTTCATTCATGGACTACATATTTATTTAATGAACGTATTATTTTTCAGGTAGCGACAAGAGTAGCTGTTCAACAGCTGATTTTGGAAACCCTGAATGATTTGGATGATCTGATGTTTAAGAGATTCAGGAGTTTCCTGATGTCGATTGTCCATCAGAAGAACCTCCAATCCTCCCCATTTATGATGAGAGACAGTTTTAATGAAGACAGAAGGATGACCGTGTATCTGATGATAGAGACCTACAGCCAACACTCTGTGGAGTTAACCACGGAGGCTTTTAAACAAATGAACAGGACAGATCTGATACAGAGGTTACCAAAGCCCAGTTCAGGACTCACAGGTAAGACATAAGCCCCTTTACTCCGCCTTCTCGTTGCAGGATGATCACTCCTTCTTTCTTTTTGGTGTCAAAGGTACAGAGACAGAATGGAGGCGTGGTGGCGGCGTTATGCCACAAAGTCCAGTATAAATGGTGCGATTGTAAAGATTAAAACAAAAACAACATAATCATGTGTCTAATAAATACTTTACATAATTCATAATAAAAAAAGGTCAATCTTATTGAGTTCTGTGTTTTGTACTGAAATTGTTTTCTTTCTTTTGAAGCAACTGTGTCTCATTAAAAGTGATTATTAGTGATTCAATTAGATTTGAATTGTCCGAGTTATTTAATGTCTTTTCTCCTCAGAGCAACACTTTGTGGATGAACATCAACCTACACTGTTGCTGAACGTGAGTGTGACTATATTTTACATTTTAAATCATCATAAATGATAAAACGAACCAAACAGTGAGTTTCTTAAATTGCCTCTCACTGTTAATGTTGAGCTCTTAAGTAATAATGTTATGATGAAAAAGAGAAAAAAACGTTTCTTTGAGCTTCTGTTACAGAAACATAATGCGTTGAGATCAGAAAGGAGTTATTCATTAATATGAATTAAAGGATGGAGGGACTCATATTTGACTTTGATGTTAAGAAATAAAAACACTTAATACTTCAAAAGAAAATGAAATCAGTAGAAAAGATATTAGTGTTTCATTGTCTTGAGTGATCATGCAGAAAAAACTAATCTCATAACATTTACACTTGACTTCTATAACACTGACAAAATGCAAATAAATTAATCTTTAACCGTCCCAATTGGGAAATTACACGTTTACACAGGATTTGAAACGGATTCTTTTGGAAACAGTGGAGACTTTGAGTGAGGAGGAGCTGAAGAAATTCAAGTGGTTGCTGAAGCTAACACTCTTCATGAAGAGGGTCCGACACATGAACTGGAAAAAACGGTACAGCGCAAACCTACTGGTGAAACTGATGGTGGAGACCTGTGGTTTGCAGTCTTGGGAGGTGACCATCGACATTTTAAGGGACATGAACAGGACTGATCTGGTGACGGGAATGTCCAACTCAGGATTCAAAGGTCAGAGAGAAAAATAGAAATATATTTTAAAGAAAGTGGTTAAAACTTTATTTTACCGCCCATGAAAAATGTTATAAAATAAATAAAAAGGGCAGCAAAGCAATAACATGCAGCATCAGTCAATTGAATCCAGCCTCTTTGATTTTTGTGATGTCACTGGAATTAATTTGGTGTAATTCTTTTTAAATGTACAATTTACAGTAAAATACAGTACATGTAGGCCAAATAATCACATTTTGCCAATGGGGGAGGGTGCCTTTTTTCAAATCTGTCTCAGAGGCTCAACTGATTTCCAGAATGTAGACCATAGTTTTAAACTATATATTTGATTTACAGCCACAAACTGAGGCGGAGGTCAAGTGTTGAGTGAGACACACGAGCACGTTGTTGGTTTTGCTCTTTTCATTATGATTTTTTTGACCGTAAGAAGAAAAAAAAGAATAGAATTTAAATGATTAAATGATTATGTGATCATTTTACAGTTCCTCTCTCTTCAGAGCGATACTGTGTGGATGAACATTGTCCTGTGCTGATCCAGAAGGTGAGTGATGTAACGTCTGACTTGGATTCTAAAACAATGGATTCGTCTACATTGATTGATCTTTTCTCTGTTTTAGATCATTAACTGCATCTCTTTGGGTTTTGGGCTGTTGGTCAGACAAAACATTTGAAGATATCAATGTAGATGTAAGGGAATTGTGATGGGTACCTTTAACCATTTTCTGAAATATTATAGACAGAATTATATAACTAAAGTTAATAAATGAAGGGAAGAATCGACAGATTCATCAATAATAGAACTGGTACTGTATATAATGAAGGTTCTGGTACTGTTGTCAATCACAACAGAGCAAAGACAGCCGTTGGGCTGAATGTTATTACGCCTGGGAAAATAGTTCCTTACAAGAAGTGAATTTAAAGCTAGAAGGAGGATTTTAACTACGAGGTGGGTTTTAACTAAACTTGACATTTTCAGGTAAATTCTGTAAAGTTTATTGAATATGAACAAAATTTAAATAAACTGTAAACAGATGACCGATGTTGTTGATGGACAGTGACATGTAGTAACACTGGTATGATCCTTTAAGCAGGTAATAAAATAAAAGTCAGGAACCCGTTAACAGAAATACAGTAGTTATAAAAGAGAAGTTGCCAAAGAAATATGTACATCTACATCAGTAACCAGTCAAGTGGACAAACATCAGTTGTTTCACTATCTTGTGAAGTTTGGATGATGTTCTCCACATCCATGTTTCTAAAACAGACATTGATGATATTTAAAGAGTAAAATCTATAATCATCCCAGCAGAGAAATTTAACTTTTGCTTCATGAACATTTCCTTTGAATTTTCCAGGTGGAGACGGTGGCGTCTATTATAGAGCTGCTTTTGGAAACGCTGGCTGATTTGAGTGACGGGGAGCTTGGGGATTTCAAGAAGGTCCTCTCGTCTCAAACTGACTTGCATCAGTTTGAGCTCCCATCCATGCTTTTTGAGATAACAGGACATCAGGACATGGTGTTTCTAATGGTGTTGCACTACAACGAAGAGGCTGTGAATAAGACCAAGGAGGTTTTGGAGGAGATCAGCAGGACTGATCTGGTGCAGAGGCTGTCAGACAGCAGCTCAGGACCCAAAAGTAATAACAATAAAAGACAAAAACATGTAAAAATCCCCAAAATGTTGAATCAATGACTTTTACCACTTTTACCCTCAGAGCAAGACTCAGGTGAACACCGGTCTGGATTGATCAGGAAAGTGAGTAATGTTACATCTGTCTGACTGAGTACAACACAGCTTTCATTCACCTAATGCAGGTTCATTCATGGACTACATATTTATTTAATGAATGTATCATTTTTTTTAAGGTAGCGACAAGAGTAGCTGTTCAACAGCTGATTTTGGAAACCCTGAATGATTTGGATGATCTGAGGTTTGAGAGATTCAGGAGGTTCCTGATGTTGATTGTCCATCAGAAGAACCTCTCATTCTTCCCATTTATGTGGCGACACAGTTATGTGAAAGACAGAAGGATGACCGTGTATCTGATGACGGAGACCTACGGCCAACAGTCTGTGGAGTTAACCACGGAGGCTTTTAAACAAATGAACAGGACAGATCTGATACAGAGGTTACCAAAGCTCAGTTCAGGACTCACAGGTAAGACATAAGCCCCTTTACTCCGCCTTCTCGTTGCAGGATGATCACTCCTTCTTTCTTTTTGGTGTCAAAGGTACAGAGACAGAATGGAGGCGTGGTGGCGGCGTTATGCCACAAAGTCCAGTATAAATGGTGCGATTGTAAAGATTAAAACAAAAACAACATAAACATGTGTCTAATAAATACTTTTTATAGTTCATAATAACAAAAAGGTAAATCTGATTGAGTTCTGTGTTTTGTACTGAAATTGTTTTCTTTCTTTTGAAGCAACTGTGTCTCATTAAAAGTGATTCTTAGTGATTCAATTAGATTTGAATTGTCTGAGTTATTTAATGTCTTTTCTCCTCAGAGCAACACTTTGTGGATGAACATCAACCTACACTGTTGCTGAACGTGAGTGTGACTATATTTTACATTTTAAATCATCATAAATGATAAAACGAACCAAACAGTGAGTTTCTTAAATTGCCTCTCACTGTTAATGTTGAGCTCTTAAGTAATAATGTTATGATGGAAAAGAGAGAAAACCGTTTCTTTGAGCTCCTGTTACAGAAACATAATGCGTTGAGATCAGAAAGGAGTTGTTAATTAACATGAATTAAAGGATGGAGGGACTCATATTTGACTTTGATGTTAAGAAATTAAAACACTTAATACTTCAAAAGAAAATGAAATCAGTAGAAAATATATTAGTGTATCATTGTCTTGAGTGATCATGCAGAAAAAACTAATCTCATAACATTTACACTCGACGTCTATAACACTGACAAAATGCAAATAAATGAATCTTTAACCGTCCCAATTGGGAAATTACACGTTTACACAGGATTTGAAACAGATTCTTTTGGAAACAGTGAAGACTTTGAGTGAGGAGGAGCTGAAGAAATTCAAGTGGTTGCTGAAGCTAACGCTCTTCATGAAGAGGGTCCGACACATAAACTGGGAAAAACGGTACAGCACAGACCTACTGGTGAAACTGATGGTGGAGACCTGTGGTTTGCTGTCTTGGGAGGTGACCATCGACATTTTAAGGGACATGAACAGGACTGATCTGGTGACGGGAATGTCCAACTCAGGATTCAAAGGTCAGAGAGAAAAATAGAAATATATTTTAAAGAAAGTGGTTAAAACTTTATTTTACCGCCCATGAAAAATGTTATAGAATAAATAAAAAGGGCAGCAAAGCAATAACATGCAGCATCAGCCAATTGAATCCAGACTCTTTGATTTTTGTGATGTCACTGGAATTAATTTGGTGTAATTATTTTTAAATGTACAATTTATAGTAAAATACAGTACATGTAGGCCAAATAATCACATTTTGCTGTTGACTTTAATCAGCACCTCTGTTACGATAAGATAAACCTTTTTTAGTCCCACGGCGGGACATTTACAGGATTACAGCAGCAAAGAGGATAGTGCAACAACAAGAGGCAAAACAGAATGTAATAAATAACAGATATTAACAAAATACTACTATTTAAAAATGTAATCAAGGACAGACTGAGTAGTTGAGTTCACATTATTGTATAATAGAATATATGACATTTTGATTGACTGTCAATTGAGGACAGTTATTGGTATGATCAGGCTACTGGGTGCCATGTTTTTCATGCAATATTATTGTGGATTTGTACACAATGAATATTCAATTAAATAGTTTGACACAATTTTCACATTATAATCTTATCAAAGGAAGTATTTGTTGCATGGCTTCTGCATTGAGTGAGTAGAGTGTTCTGAAGCAGAATATGTTATTTTCTAATTATTTATTTATATTTTGTTCAAAAGCAACTAAGTCTTTTAAAGTCTGATTTGGAATCGGTCAGTAATTTTCTCTTTTCTTCCTCCTCAGAGAAAATGTCAGTCCAGTTGAAGCTTTTGGAAACGCTGGAAGATTTCAACTACGATGAGCTTGAGAAATTCAAGCATGTCTTGCAGGACAGTAAAATGGAGAAAGGCCTCCCAAGAATCTCCAGACAGATAATGGAGCTGGCAGGCGAAGCCGAGATAGTGGAGCTGATGATGGAGACCTATGGCCAACAGGCTTTGGAGGTGACCAGGGAGGTTTTAACGCAGATGAACAGGAGTGATCTGGTGCAGAGGTTGTTGGACGTTAGGTCAGGATCCAAAGGCAAGTTGGTTTTTGTTTATTACACTTTAATGCCTTTTTTTTCTTAAATCAAATTGCATGTGGACGGTCAAACAGTCATTTAAATTTGTGGTTTGAATAACGTCCGTTGAAGCACATGCTTTCGATTAGATCAGATCAGTCAGTGTTTCAGCCATGCAAGGGGCTCCATGGTAACGTCGGTGTTTGTCTTTCGGTGTGACGGACACACTGCACCATTATTGGATGCATCACAATTACATTTTGTCCAGAGATCTTTGATGATCCTGGACATTTCCCTCAAGTACCAGTGAACTCTTGGAGTGCCAAGAAATGTTGTTTCTACATTCATTGTACCTTGAGGATGCATCGTTATCACTTTGGTGATCCTCAGACTTTTCCTTGAATTATTATCCTCCAGGACTTTAATTGCAACACAAAAAGGCTGCCGAACTAACTACATAATGATGACGATTTGTAAACACTGTAGCTGCTCCATCAACACTTAAAATAACATAATTTAGACAAAAATACAGCAGCGACCTTGTTGATGGACCGTAGACACTCTCTGGTTCCTCCACATAGAACCTCACATTAGACCCAACAGGACTATCATAGACCTCTGCGAGACCACAGACCACTACGGTTTTGTCTCCATTTCTGATTCGGTGACGACGGAGGAGAATCTCAGTGCTGACAGGCTTTCCCCCTCATGCTAATTATTCACTTGAAATATTTCAGGTTAAAATACCACATTAATCACATGACCTTATATATCAAAATAACAATTTGAAACAAATTCAGACATGTCCTCACAAGGGCCTCCGGGACGCATGGAGCCTGAGGGTGGTGGAAGCGTTATGGTAATCCTCACATCAGTTCATCACTTTCATTTGTTCATTTATATGATGTTGCAAAAAGCCCCATCTCCACTTATTTCCAAACATCTTTGTCCTCTGCAGCAGGACTGCAGCGACTGGACTAAAGTTGAACCTGACGTGAACAGTGCAGATGCAGATGAGGCTCCGACGTACAGGTGAAAAAAGAATAAGGTCCTAAATCCTGCATCACAGCAAACTGGATCTAAATTCTAGGGATATATGCTCATCTTTTTTAATACCACTAATGCAGTATTTTTGTGCACAATCACTATGAATAATTTATTTTTCTACGGCTTGCTGTAGTCTACAGTCTGACGCGGGAAACTTTGAATGCAGCGTCTCTGGCTTGCGCTGGGTCTGCAAGGAAAAGGTCAGCTTAAAGTATCAGTTCTGCTCTTGGGAAGGACATATGCAGAGGATGGAGTCGATGCAATACATGCCTGCAGGTCCCCTAATGGACATCACAGTCATCGCCGGGAAGCTATCTGAAGTACAGCTGCCACACTGGATCTGCATAGGTAAGTGGAGAGAACGTGTGCTTTTAAATTACAGACAGCATGAGTACAACAGCTGATGCAATCCTTATGTTATGTGCTCTTATGTTGTGCAGACGACAACCCTGAAATATGGGACAAGTTTGCAGTCCTGTACATAGAGGACTCTGGAGATGTCGTGGAGAAAGCGTCCGAGGTCACATCGCACCACGTCAAACTGTCCGAACCAGTTTTCTCTCCGAGAGCGATCCTGATGAAAGTTGGCTTCCCAGTGAAGATACTGTGTGATGTTTTAATATACAAGATCAACACAGCATTCCTCACACTCCATGTTTATCTGATCCCACGTGATCCTGGTCTAAAACAGGTTATTTCATATCTTACTGTCACTAATGCCATAAATCACGTGATGAAAACACAGCACAGGCAACTCGTGTTTTTGTCCCAACAGCAACTGGACAAGAGCTACGGATACAAAATCATCAAAAAGCCGCCGCCAGATGAGTCCCTGAAAATGCAAGATCGTTTTGTCCTCACAGCAGATTTCCACGGTGCAGAAGTTAAACCTAAAGTATGTTTGATTGAAATAAGATTATTTCAGTGCGTCAAACCTAAAATCAACCTTTTTATTTAAATATCTATGAACAATGTGAGCGTTTTGTTATTATGAATATTTAAATAACATTCAAATATCTGAAATCATGACATTTTACCAATTTTTGGCAGTTATATTCATAATTTTTCTGTTCATTGATTTAGATGAGAAAACGAAAAAACGTACTAATCGCTGTTGCAAACTTCGGATGCTGAAAGTCTAACTTCCTTTTCCCATATTTTATTTTTTTTCTTCAGAACATAAAGCTCAGATATAAAAGCAGTATCCCAAGTTTCTTCGGAGTGTTCATAAGAAATCCAGACGCAGACTTTACACTCAAGCTCGAACACAGTAAGGAGCTTAAAGCAGTATGGGACGATACGATTCGAAAAGGTCAGATTTAAATAATATCACCAGAATTCATCTGCACAACCTATTAAACACTTTTCACTTTCACCGTCACTCAAATATGTATCATGAGTGAAGCCAAAATATGTCCATTTTCTTTTCCTCCCTTTTTCATTTTCAGAAGAATACCAAAACACCGGTCACATACAAGGTAAGACACGGCTCAACGGTCTGACCGAAGAGTTGGTTTGGTCCTGGAGTGGGTTGATAAAACCCAGCAGAATATTAAATATTCATAAACGGTGTTTTGGTCAGAGTGTTATCAGGATGTAACCGTGCTTCCTATATGACAGTTGCAGACATCGCTGGACTGACGTCCTCCACACCTGCTTCCGGTGACCGTGAGTTGTTTTTAACACGAGACATTATATTAATATTGGAAATATTGGAACCAACATTTGTATGTTTTTTAAGCATTGAGGACGAGGTGTTTCTATGTGTAATATTATGTTTGTATATTATGTGTCTTCATAATAATAAAAATAATATATATTATTACAATTTAATTATAACATTTATATAAATATTAATTGTAATAAGAATAATTACAGATTTAGCTTAACGTGTTGTATTGAGTTGTCGTATTGCATATTGAACAAACCCCTTAACAAAATAATCAATAGTGCAAGAGAGAGAAATGTCTCTTAAAAGACAAATAAATAAAATTCAATAAAATTTGCTCATAAAATTTTTCAGACAGACCTAACAAACCCTACAAAACCATTTTTTTTTTTTACAAATCGTCATTATGTCTTATTTCGGCATCCTTTTCATGCGCGCGCACGACACTGTTTGTTTACGTCGACGTTTTGAAGATGCGTTACTATGGCGACGTGCCAGACGTTTAACAGCTGAGAACGTAAATCCGATAGATGAAGATAAAAAGGCTAGTTGCTCTACGAGGGCGCCAACATAAGCAGCAACACGTATATGATGAACAGCAACTTCACTTGTTGAAGAGTAAATATGCAAAACGAGCTAAAGTTCACCTTTCATAATTGCTTTTAAGCCACAAGCTCAAATTCCGACGCTCTTTGAATACGTCTCTCGGAAAGCAAAGTGAACGTTAGATCGCGGCATATTTTTGACTCTCCTATAAACTATGGACTGACTGACTGACGTCCTCCACACCTGCTTCCGGTTGTTTTTAACACGAGACATTTTAATATTTGAAATTGTTGCAGGCTGGAGGGGGGTTGGACCCGGAAGCACAGATGAGCAGGCTGAGTATAGTTTACAGAGTTTATTAAACAGCGAAAGTTGAAAAAACAAGAACAAATATATAGGCCGTCGGTCCGACAGCGCGGCGTCCTCTGGACCAACCAAAAATCTCAGGCACCAAGGCGAAAAAACGAAACTCAGGAACTCAGGCACGAAGGCGAAAAAACCAAACTCAGGAATCTCAACCGAGGCAGGCAGGCGAGGGAGAACAAACTGAAAACAAGAAAAAGGAGCACGTCAAACTCACGAAGGAATAACCACTGAGATGCTGCTACGAAAAGCGGGAAGTGTCAGCTCTACCGATGAGACGGAATTATCTGGCCGAGTAGTAGTGGGTGAGCCAGAGGTTATATGTGAAGCGGTGATGAGAGATTGAGAACCGGTGTGCCTCGTCAGCCCCGCCTGCCGCGCCCTGTAGGGGAGAAAAAGAGGCGGGGAAGGAGAAACAGCAGGCACACACACAAACAACCCTCACAGTACCCCCCCCTCAAGGAACGCCACCTGGCGGTCTACCAGGCTTCCCAGGGAACAGAGAGTAAAAGTCAACAAGCAGAGTAGGGTCCAGGATGAGAGAACGCTTAACCCAGGAGCGCTCCTCCGGACCATATCCCTCCCAGTCCACCAGATACTGGTAACCACGACCCCGCCTCCGTACATCCAACAGCCGCCGGACAGTGTAGACAGGATGGTCATCGATAATCCGGGGGGGTGGAGGGGTCTCGGCCGGAGGGGACAGAGGGCTGGTGACTACTGGCTTCAGGAGAGAGACATGGAAAGAAGGGTGCACCTTCAAGGCAGGTGGAAGCCTCAGTCTCACCACCGCGGGATTAATCACCCGGTCGACCTCAAAGGGGCCGATGTATCTGGGCGCTAGTTTCCGGGATTCAGTCTGCAGCGGGAGATCCCGAGAAGATAACCAAACCCTTTGTCCGGGCTGGTAGACAGGTGCAGAAGCCCGGTGGAGGTCCGCCAGCCTCTTGTTCCGAGCCGCAGTGCGGGAAAGGGCTGCCCGAGTCTCCCGCCAGACCCGGCGGGCGCGCCGGAGATGACCCTGCACCGAGGGAACCGCCGACTCCGTCTCCTGAGAGGGAAATAATGGAGGCTGGAAACCGTTAGCGGCCATAAAAGGAGACACACCTGTGGCGGAGCAGACCAGGGAGTTGTGGGCATATTCCACCCAGGGGAGGTGGGTGGACCAGGAGGCCGGGTGGCGGGCGGTAACACAACGAAGAGCCGTCTCAAGGTCCTGGTTAGCCCGCTCCGTCTGGCCGTTGGTCTGTGGATGGTATCCCGAGGAGAGGCTGGCCGAAGCCCCCATCGCTCGGCAAAAGGCTCGCCAAACCTGCGACGAGAACTGGGGTCCACGGTCCGAGACAATATCCTGGGGAATGCCGTGCAGCCGGAACACGTGTAGGACCAGCAGGTTGGCAGTCTCCAGGGCTGAGGGGAGCTTGGGTAGAGGAACAAAGTGCACCGCTTTAGAAAATCGATCCACAACAGTCAATATGGCAGAGTTACCTTCGGACGGGGGCAGGCCAGTGACGAAGTCCACCGCGATGTGGGACCAAGGTCTGTGAGGGATGGGGAGAGGACGGAGAAGTCCAGCGGGCGGGCGGTGAGAAGCCTTACTGCGGGCACAGACGGAGCAGGCGGCGACGAACCTCTTAGTGTCAGCGGACATGGAGGGCCACCAAAAACGCTGCTGTAAAAGGGTCAGAGTGCGGTGGAAACCGGGGTGGCAAGCCACCTTGGAGGCGTGTCCCCACTGAAGCACTGGGCCCCGGACGGGCGCAGGCACAAACAACCGTCCTGGTGGACAGCACTCAGGATCCGGACGGTCCTCCCTAGCCTCCTGGACCAACCTTTCGACCTCCCACCTGGCAGCTCCAACCACACACGTCGAGGGTAAGATGGTCTCCCCACTCGGCTCCTTCTCCAGAGAGTCAAACTGACGGGACAGGGCATCCGGCTTGGTGTTCTTGGACCCAGGCCGGTAGGTGAGGGTGAAATTAAACCGGCCCAGGAACAAGGCCCACCGGGCCTGGCGAGGGTTCAACCTGCGAGCAGAGCGGAGATAAGAGAGGTTTTTATGGTCCGTCCAAACAACAAAAGGAAAAGTAGTTCCTTCCAGCAGGTGTCTCCACTCCTGAAGAGCCAGAATGACTGCCAGAAGCTCACGGTTACCAACGTCATAATTTCTCTCTGCAGAAGAAAGTCGGCGGGAGAAGTAGGCACAGGGATGCAGCTTCTGGTCCGAGGTGGGTCGTTGAGAGAGGACCGCTCCTACACCTGTGTCCGAGGCGTCGACCTCCACCACAAACTGAGCGGAGTGATCTGGGTGTATGAGCACAGGAGCAGAGGAAAACAACATCTTCAATTTACTGAAGGCAGCTTCTGCTGCAGGGGACCACAAAAAGGGAGTCTTAACAGAGGTCAACTTGGTTAGAGGGGAGGCGACAGAACTATAACCCCTGATGAACCTGCGGTAAAAGTTAGCGAATCCCAGAAACCTCTGTAACTGCTTCCGGGATGCGGGAATGGGCCAGTTGGCCACTGCCTGTACCTTGGCTGGGTCAGTTCGGATCTGGCCCTTCTCCACCACAAAGCCCAGAAACTGTACGGAGGAAACATGAAAATTGCATTTCTCAGCCTTCACGTACAGCCTGTTCTCCAAGAGCCTCTGTAACACGATCTTGACGTGCTGAACATGGTCCTCCAAAGACTGTGAAAAAATGAGAATGTCATCGATGTACACAAACACAAATTTGTTCAACATGTCACGTAATACATCATTCACAAGAGCCTGGAATACAGCAGGAGCATTAGTTAGTCCAAAAGGCATAACACAATATTCAAAATGTCCCAGTGGCGTGTTGAAGGCAGTCTTCCATTCGTCCCCCTCCCTAATGCGTACCAGGTGGTACGCGTTCCTTAGGTCCAGCTTGGTAAAGATGGTAGCTTCGTGTAGGGAGCTGAAAGCAGAGTCAATGAGTGGCAGAGGGTACTTATTGCGGACAGTAATTTCATTTAAACCCCTGTAATCAATACAGGGACGTAGAGACTTGTCCTTCTTGGCCACAAAGAAAAACCCCGCCCCCACCGGAGAGGATGAGGGGCGAATAAGACCTGCTGCCAGGGAGTCCGAGATGTAGGTCTCCATGGCTGTTCTCTCCGGTCTGGAGAGATTATATAGCTTGCTGGAAGGTAAAGGGGCACCAGGAAGTAGATCAATGCCGCAGTCATAGGGTCTGTGGGGCGGCAAGGACTTGGCGCGGTCCTTATTAAAAACCTCCTGGAGGTCGTGGTAATGACTGGGGACACCAGTAAGGTCAACAGGTTGAGGAGGAGGTGGCGCAGGTGAACCAGTGGCTGGAATAGCGGAGTGTAGGCAATGAGAGTGACAAAAAATGCTCCAGTTAGTGATAGAGGAGGTGGTCCAATCAATGTGAGGATTGTGCAAACTCAACCAGGGGAGACCTAACACTAGCGGAGCACTGGGTGAGGAGATAATAAAAAAAGAAATGGACTCATGGTGGTTACCGGAGAGGAGCAGAGACAGATTAGCTGTACGGTGAGTGACCCGGCCCAGCAGTCTCCCGTCGAGGGCAACCACGTCCTTAGCTGAAGGTAAGAGCTCAGAGGGGAGACTCAACCGGGAGACAATATCAGCGTCAATAAAGTTCTCATCAGAACCAGAATCCACTAGAACTTGCAGAGGGTAAGACATACAATGCCAGGAAACAGTACCTTTAAGCTGAAGGCGGCGAGGTGAGGAGGACGGGATAGATGTATGGCTCACCAGTGCCCCTCCTGAGACTGGTGAGCCTGCCCTTTTGGCAGGATCAGGCACTGGAGGAGAAGGTGACCGGACTGGCCACAGTAGCCACACAACCCCAGGCGCCGACGTCGAAGACGCTCGACCTGGGATAGCCTGGTCCCGCCCAGCTGCATGGGTTCCTCGGTGCTGGAGAGCGGAGGCGCCGTGGAGGAAGGGTCTCCGGTAGCCGGCGGAGCAGGAGGAGGAGATGAAGGCGACACAGGTGGCCGCGCAGACCAGGGACGGGCTGGGGGAAAAGGGAAACTGTGCCTGGCTGTCTTCTCCCTGCGCCTCTCACGGAGGCGATTGTCTAAACGGGTGGCTAGTGCTATGAGCTCGTCTAGGGAAGATGTTTCGTCCCTAGCTGCTAACTCGTCCTTAATTTCGTCACTAAGCCCCCTGCGAAAAGCCCCCTGTAACGCTGTCTCATCCCACCCGCTCTCCGTCGCAAGAATGCGGAAGTCAATCGAGTAATGAGCGACGGTACCGGAGCCCTGCTGTAAGGCGAGAAGCCGGCTACTAGCTTCCCTGCCCTTAACAGGATGATCAAAAATCTTCCTCAACTCAGCAGTAAAAGAGGAAAACGAGTCACATACGGGAGAACTGCTCTCAGACACGGCCAAAGCCCAGGCCGCAGCCTTATCAGTTAGTAGGCTCATGATAAAGGCTATCTTAGCTTGATCAGTAGCGTAAGTGAGTGGCTGTTGATTAAAAACTAAAGAGCACTGATGCAAAAACTGGCTACATGTCCCTAACACCCCTGAGTACCTGGCTGGTGTGGGTATGAATGGCTCACGGGGATGGTTGGATGGTGGAGAGGAAGCGGAGTGAGGAGCCGGGGTCGGAGCCGCAGTAGGAGCCGGAGCAGGCGCAGAGAGCAGGTGAGAGGCCATCTGGTCCAAACGAGCCTCGAATTGGGTAAATCCGGAAGATAGGCGTTTGAGGGTGTCCGTGATTTGTTTGAGGGCCTCCTCGTGTTGCCCCATTAGTGTTCCTTGACTCATCAAAGCTTGTCGGAGCGCCGAAGACTCTCCGGAGTCCATCTTGGCCAGATAATTCTGTTGCAGGCTGGAGGGGGGTTGGACCCGGAAGCACAGATGAGCAGGCTGAGTATAGTTTACAGAGTTTATTAAACAGCGAAAGTTGAAAAAACAAGAACAAATATATAGGCCGTCGGTCCGACAGCGCGGCGTCCTCTGGACCAACCAAAAATCTCAGGCACCAAGGCGAAAAAACGAAACTCAGGAACTCAGGCACGAAGGCGAAAAAACCAAACTCAGGAATCTCAACCGAGGCAGGCAGGCGAGGGAGAACAAACTGAAAACAAGAAAAAGGAGCACGTCAAACTCACGAAGGAATAACCACTGAGATGCTGCTACGAAAAGCGGGAAGTGTCAGCTCTACCGATGAGACGGAATTATCTGGCCGAGTAGTAGTGGGTGAGCCAGAGGTTATATGTGAAGCGGTGATGAGAGATTGAGAACCGGTGTGCCTCGTCAGCCCCGCCTGCCGCGCCCTGTAGGGGAGAAAAAGAGGCGGGGAAGGAGAAACAGCAGGCACACACACAAACAACCCTCACAGAAATATTGGAACCAACATTTGTGTGTTTTTTAAGCATTGAGGACATGAGGTATTTCTATGTGTAATATTATGTTTGTATATTATATGTCTTCATAATAATAAAAATAAAATATATTATTACAATTTAATTATACCATTTATATAAATAATAATAGTAATAATAATTATTAATAATTATTGATTAATTACACTCCACAGTGCACCCGAGGCAAATCCATTGTAACGGCAGTCTATCGATGTACATATTTGTGTTGATAGAATGTTTGACATAAAACCAACCTTGCATTTTTAAGGATTTATGTCTCAGCAGCGTGTCATACTTCCTAGTAGGCTATGGCAGCGGCGGACTGATATTACCTAGCACTTATAAGTTACCGGTTCTATAATAGTTTGTTTACCTGCTGTCATTGCTACAGACGCAGAGTAGCCTGCAGTGCTAGTTTCTTCAATCTCACAGAAATGGACACTTTTGGAGATTAAACTGAAACTTTTGAAGACTCTGATGAGGAGTTTTTTTCCACCCAAACCCAACCGTACCTGTACGAGCCTGAATATACAGAGGAAGAATTGTGTGAGAGGGATGCTCAAAGGGCAGAACACGAGCGAGCTGAGAACCGAACAAACGGAGACTGGTGGTGCCAGGAGGGAATCCCCAGCAATGCGTCCGAGGGTTTACGGGTCTACGGACGGAGCAGAGGTTCGGGTTCGCGGTGCGTAATTGTGGGTTCGCGTGGCCGTGGGCTGGCTGGTGTTTGTGTGAGCTCCAAGGGCTTTTCAGACAGCCTTGGGGGCATAAGTGCCGACAAATCGGCGATGTTCAGGTGTGTATTTACCGGCTGGATTCTGAGCAGCGTGTCTTAGAGTTTTGAGTCCAACAGAGCAAAGTAAAATTCCGCTGCTGCTGAAAAACTAGTCCCTCAAAAAATGGATGATTTATGTGATGCGAGGTTAGTTTTGTTTCAAATATTATTCTATCAACACAGATATGTACATCGACAGTCTAGTGTTTTAATTGATTTGCCTCGGGTGCACTCTGGAGTCGGTATGAGTGTTTTTAATGCCATGCTAGCTAGAACCATTGACTTGTGCTAGCAATAGCACAAGCGAACTCGGCAACTAGAAGAACTGAATGAAATTTCTTGAAAACGTCCCCAGACGTCTCGAACACACCGGCTCACTTGGAAAATAGGTCTTATGTCCAAAATTCCGAACTATCTACCTTTAATCTGGCATCCAAAAGGGCACTTCATAAAAAAGAGGCGAGGACAAATTAAGGAGTAAAAGCATTTTAATCGTCTATCTTTACCATGAAAGACAGCCTTTTTTGTTTGCTGTGTGTCTGAAAAAACACGCATTAACACTCTTTCATGAAGCAATTTTGAATTTGTTTCAGACGGGAGACGGTCAGCTGGAGCGGCTGCTGTGAACACCGTGGCAGGAGGTGGATGCACAGGTAAGGTGATGTCTTCACAGTGAACACCTTCAACGCTGCCTGCGACACCGATCAGATTGAGACTGTTGAATTCAAATGAATTAGTTTGACACTTATTCTGTTATTTCTTAGAGTTTGCACATTGAGGATAGAGCCAGGAGACATTTAGCTTAGCTTAGCATAAAGACTGGAAGCAAAGGGAAACAGTTAGCCTGGTTCAGTCCAGAACTCCTAAAAACCACAACATTGGGACGAGCTCGCTGTTCTCCAGTTCCTGCTGTCTCTGTGCTAAACTAAGCTAAATGTCTCCTAGATTTGTGTGTGTGTGTGTGTAGAGTACAGACATGAGGGCTGTATCTATTCAATTCAATTTTATTTATAGTGTCATATCACAACAGAAGTCATCTCAGGACACATTGAAAATGTAATAAATCATGAGCATATTCTAGTCCTGTTCAGAGTCCCAACATCACCAGGAGCGTTGCAGCGACAGTGGCGAGAAAAAACTGCCTTAAAGCAACACTTAAAGTGATGGTTCGGAGTGAAATGCACCCTAGGTAATTTCCACCATGACATCCAGCCAAACACCCCCTCAGAAGCATTTTTAGCGATGGTCAGCAGTGGTCAAGATAGGGCGATTAGCCGAATTACTTAGTACTAGCGCTATGGTACTGGGGATATATCTCGTAAATTACCCCACTAATAATGCATGGAATGTTACCAAACTTCTGCAGTAGTACACATAGGGTATGATCTGACAAAACGAGGCATTTGAAAGTTTGTAAGTACACCAGGGGCCCTATTTTAACGGTCTGAAACGGAAGTGGGAAAGCGCATTGCGCAAGTAGCTTTGTGGGCGGTTCTACGGCGCTATCGCTATTTTACAGGCGGATAAATGACACTTCCGCCGCGGCGCAAGTGTCAAAAGGGTTGGTCTGAAGCAGCCTAATTACCCGTAGGTGTGGTTTGGGCGTAACGTGCAATGAACCAATCAGAGCGTTTTCTCGCATCCCCTTTAAGAACGATCGGCGCATGTTCCATGGCGGATTGCTATTATGATGGCGGGTTTGCCAGGCGCACGCAATGATAAGTTCACCAAAGAAGATACGGATGTGCTTGTCAGAGCAGTCAAAGAACGTGAGTTGGTTTTATATGGGGATGGGAGAAACCCACCCAAAATTGCTTCAGTGAAAGCGGCTTGGGAGGAAATCGCCGTAATTGTCTCAGCAGCTGGACAAAATAGGACATCTCTCCATTGCCGTAAGCGATACAACGACGTCAGGAGAAGAGGAAAGGCCAAGCTTGCGGCCAACTTGAAAGCGCGTCAAAAGACTGGAGGAGGATCTGGCAGTTACCAGGACCTCACGCCAGCAGAGGATATCGCTGCGTCAACACTGACCGCTGAAAGTGTTGAGGGTTTTGGGGGCTTAGAGGTCGGCACCCAACCCGATGCACCAGCTGTCCAACCCCAAGGTACATAAATAAAGTTCACATAAATAGAGATGTCGTGAAAATCTTTTTAATCATTTTTGATGACATTTATTAAATGTAACACAGCCATAAAATAAATCAAAACAATGTCACGTAGCTTCTCAGGAAGAAGACCCTGGCCTCGGGACCAGCGCGCACGGGGCAGCTGAGGGAGCCGCGCGGCGCCCTCAAGCACGACGCCGTGGCAGCAGCAGCAGCATGAGGCCGCAGGACCACCCGTTCCTGCAGCACCAGCAAACCGGGTTCGACATGCTGGAGCGGGAGCTGGCCGGGATGCGGCGAAGCACCAACACCCGCCTGGACCGGGTGGCGATGTTGCTGCGGCCTCTCGGGCGCATCGCCTCAAGTTTGGACCGGATTGCGACAGCAATGGAACGTGCATGGCCCCCAAACGACCCACCTCCTCCCCCTGTTGTGCCCCTTCCTCCCCCTGTTGTGCCCCTTCCTCCCCCCATTCCATCTCGGTCCACCTGCTCCTGCAGGAGCACATCCAGCGTCGCCACTCCCGGACCCTCATTGGTTGGATCCCGCCGAGGCAGGCCGCGTAAAAGGCCTTACAGAGGGAGAAAACATTTTTTTTTTCCTTCAAATCTTTGCAACTTTTCATTTTTCGTTTTGTATTATTTTTTTTCATTTACGCCTAATATTTGGACAAGCCGTATAAAAAATGTCTCAAGGACATTCTGTCAGGCTTGGCAGAAACGGAGGACTCAGATGCAGGGCAGTAGTACAGACAGGCTTTATTTTTAAATACAGTTTCCCTGTAGACAGCGACAACAGAACAGGCTGTAAAACACTATAGGTCCAACGGACCACACTAACAAAACAACAAGAACAAAGGAAGCCCCCGTAGGAGAAAAAAGGAGAAGACTACACTGGTCTTATGAATCTAGGAGTTTATGTAAGTTACTCAAACTGAAAATCGCTCCCGGAGGAGGAAGGCACACAGGCTATGAAAATAAATCTACTCTTATACAGCTGAAAACATTTAACGAACAGAAATCTCTCCAACAGGAGGAAAAGCAAACGCTATGAATCTTATCTAACAATGAAACAGAAATTACTAACCAAAAGGTATCCAAATCAAAATCACTCTACCACAGAGGAAAACTATATGCAAAAATAAAACTTGGCAATACTTATCTAAATCGAAATATGCAAGGCAAGGTCAAGACTGTGGAATTGGCTGGACGTAATCGACGAGACGAACGAAATACTCTGGCAGCGAAGACAGGGGAAGACACAGACTATATACACATGAGGGAGGGAGCACAGGTGGAAACAATCGGGGATCAGGGAAGACGCCAGACCGGTGACACAAGAGGAAGGGCAAGTGACCTGAAACGAGAGGAGCGTTACTTTTCAAAATAAAACATGAAATTCACAAGACAGAAAAAAACCAAGACAAGACATCCCTCACCGCGGTGTGACAGTACCCCCCCCTCTACGGCCGACACCTGACGGCCCAGGCTGCCCAGGGTTATTTTTATGAAAGTCATCGATGAGGGTGGGGTCCACGATGTGGTGGGAAGGGATCCACTGTCTCTCCTCAGGTCCGTATCCCTCCCAGTCCACTAGATACTGTCTGCCCCGGCCCCGGTTGCGTACTGCCAACAGCTGCTTTACCTTGTACACCGGACCCCCTTCAATTACTTCGGGTGGTGGAGGGGCCGTGGTGGTCGGGACCATTTGACTTTCCTTGACAGGTTTGATCTGGCTGACATGGAATGTGGGATGCACACGAAGGGACCGGGGCAGACGAAGACGCACAGCTGCAGGTCCGATGATCTGGGCGACCGGGAATGGTCCCACGAACCGAGGAGCTAGCTTCCTGGAGGGAACCTTAAGGTGGAGGTCCTTGGCCGAGAGCCACACTTTCTGGCCCACCTGGTAAGCTGGAGCAGGACGCCTCTTGCGGTCTGCCGCCTTCTTCACCCGATCCCCCTGGCGGATTAGCACCTGGCGGGCGGCTGCCCAGACACGGTGGCAGCGTCGAATCATGGCGTGGGCAGAGGGGACCGAAACCTCCCGTTCGTTCTCTGGAAAAACTGGGGGTTGATAACCGTAAGCACATTTGAATGGTGAGAATCCTGTAGCAGATGTGGGTAAAGAATTATGGGCATACTCAACCCAGACCAGGTTCTTGCTCCATGTCGAGGGATTCTGGGAGAGTAGGCACCGGAGGCCGGTTTCCAATTGTTGGTTGAGGCGCTCGGTCTGGCCGTTGGCCTCCGGGTGGTATCCTGAGGTCAGGCTGGCCTTGGCGCCGATGAGCCTACAGAACTCCCTCCAGAACCGTGACACGAACTGGGGCCCCCGGTCGGAAACAATGTCTTTGGGGAATCCATGGACCCTGAAAACCTGATTCATCATGACCTCCGCCAACTCTTTGGCGGAGGGTAGCTTGGGCAAGGCAATAAATTTGACCATTTTAGAGAAACGGTCTACCACGGTGAGGACAGTGGTGTTACCTTGGGATACCGGGAGCCCCGTGACGAAGTCCATGGAGATGTCCGACCACGGTCTGGAGGGGATGGGGAGTGGTTGCAGGAGACCCATTCGAGGCCGGGAGGATGTCTTGTTGCGGGCGCAGACCGAGCATGCCTCCACGTACTCCCGAACCTCCGGCTCCATGGACGGCCACCAGAACCGTCGGGAGATGACGAACATTGTTCTCTGAACTCCCGGGTGGCATGAAAGCAGTGAGGTATGGGCCCAATGAATCACCTGTGGGCGCAGCCCGGCCGGCACAAACAACCGATTATCTGGGCACCCACGAGGTGATGGAACCCCACCATTAGCCTGCTTCACCTCTTCTTCTATCTGCCAGGAGACCGCTCCTACCACACAGGTTAGTGGAAGGATGGTTTCAGGTTCCTTGGCAACAGGCTCGGGGTCGAATAGCCGGGATAGCGCGTCTGGCTTGACGTTCCGGGACCCCGGCCTGTAGGAAAGAGAGAAAGAGAAGCGGTTAAAAAAGAGCGCCCACCTGGCCTGGCGAGAGTTTAGCCTCTTAGCTTTTCTGATGTACTCAAGATTTCGGTGATCAGTCCAGACTATGAACGGTTGTTCGGCCCCCTCTAGCCAATGCCTCCACTCTTCGAGGGCCAGTTTGACCGCCAGTAGTTCTCGGTTGCCCACATCATAGTTCCTTTCAGCTCTGGACAGCCGCCGCGACAGGAAGGCGCATGGGTGTATCTTGCCATCCTTTTCCGATCGTTGGGAGAGGATGGCGCCCACCCCTTCGTTCGATGCGTCTACTTCGACCACAAACTGCCGCTGAGGGTCCGGCATGGTGAGGATGGGGGCTGACGTGAAGCGGAGCTTGAGATCCTGGAATGCTTTCTCTGCTGCGGGCGACCAGTGGAACTGCACCTGAGTGGAGGTAAGAGCATGAAGAGGAGCCGCTATTGCGCTAAAGCCTCTGATAAACCGCCTGTAAAAGTTAGCAAACCCCAAAAATTGCTGAACCTTCTTGCGGCTATCAGGCGTGGGCCATTTGGCTACAGCGCTAACTTTAGCCGGGTCCATCTGAACTCTTCCAGGGGCTACGATGAAGCCCAGAAAGGAGACGGTGTCGGCATGAAATACACTCTTCTCGGCCTTCACATACAAGTGATTGTCTAGGAGTCTTTTAAGAACTTTGGTCACATGGTCTTGGTGAGTGTCAATGTCAGGTGAGTAAATCAAAATATCGTCTAAATATACATAGACAAAATGATCCAAGAAGTCCCTCAACACATCATTAATCATGGCCTGAAACACGGCGGGGGCATTGGTGAGACCGAATGGCATGACCAGATACTCGTAATGGCCACTCGAAGTGTTGAACCCGGTCTTCCACTCATCGCCCTCTCTTATTCGGACCAAGTGGTAGGCGTTGCGTAGGTCGAGTTTTGTGAACACTTTGGCCTGTTGGATTTGGTCAAAGACCGATGACATGAGAGGGAGTGGATAGCGATTTTTTATTGTAATGTCATTAAGTGGGCTATAGTCTATGCAAGGTCTCAGGGACCCATCTTTCTTATCCACAAAGAAGAAGCCCGCCCCAGCTGGCGATGATGAAGGGCGGATGAGACCAGCTTTTAGTGACGTGGTGAGGTACTCTCTCATGGCCTCTTTTTCTGGTCCAGAGACAGAGTACAGGCGGCCCTTAGGTATGGTGGATCCAGGAATCAGGTCGATGGCGCAGTCGTATGGGCGGTGTGGGGGGAGAGACAGAGCTTTGGATTTACTAAAAACTTCCCGAAGCTGATGGTAGCAGGGGGGTACCAGGTTCAGGTCCGGGGATTCTGGTTCTGTATTAGGGTTGACAGAGAACAGGTTAATCTCAGCTTCTTTGCCCATACAATGTCTTAAACAGTCCTCTCCCCATCTGATGATGTCTCCGGACCTCCAGTCTACCTGGGGGTTATGGCGAAACAGCCAAGGTTGGCCCAGAATGAGTGTATGAGAGGTGGACTTAAATAAGAAAAAACGAATTTCCTCTTCATGATCCTTAATGTGCAGGTGGACGGGTTCGCTGATGTGAGTGATAGTAAAGAGTTCTTTACCGTTGAGAGATCGGGCCCTGACTGGATTAACCAGGGGTTCGGATTTAATCCCCAATCTCTCCGCTAACCCCCAGTCCATCAAACTCTCATCTGCCCCAGAGTCAATAAGTGCCTTAAGGTTCGTGTCTGTGTGGTGCATTACCTTTACTTTGGTCAAGGCGCGTGAAACAGAGCTTGCAGTCGCGGATACATTCACCGTCGGGGTTCGTTTAGTTGGACAGGTGGTTACAAGGTGCCCCGTTTCCCCACAGTAAAAACACCTTCCCTCCGACAGCCGTCTCCGCCTCTCCTCCTCCGACAGCCGCGCTCTGCCCAGCTGCATGGGTTCGCTCTCTCCCTCAGTCGCGGACTGATGACGTGGGGTTGGCGAGGTGTGGTGAGTGAACGGGTGGCTTGGGATGGTAGTGAACGGTGCTCCTCCCACCGTGTCCGTACTACCTTCCCGGTGTCGTCTGAGCTGACGAAGTCGATTATCCGTCCGAATGGCGAGTGCGACGAGGTCGTCCAATCCTGCGGGCAAATCGAGGGGAACAAGCAGATCCTGGATCGGGGCTGCCAGCCCCTTAAAAAACACATCATACAACGCTGTGGAGTTCCACCCACTCTCAGCTGATAGTGTGCGAAAACGAATAGCATAATCACACACGGAGTCCTTGCCTTGTCTTAATCCACTTAGCTCTTGAGCCTTTTCCCGGTCGTCTGCCACCGGATCGAATGTTTTCTTTAGCGCCGTCTCGAAGTCTCCAAGAGTGTTACAGATGGCTGACTTCCTGCTCCATTCAGCGGACGCCCAGGCTTTGGCTCTCCCGGTTAGGTGCGAGATCATGAAGGCGATCTTTACTCGGTCAGAGGGGAATGCGTGGGGGGTTAATTCAAAGTGAATGGAACAGTCTATAATGAATGTCTTACATAGTCCTGGTTCCCCGGAGTATTGAGCTGGTGGAGCCAATCTGCTACCCGCCCCAAAGTAAGGGGTGGGCGGAGTAGGTGGAGTCGGTGGTACGGGAGCCGGTGGTACGGGAGCCGGTGCGATGGGTCGAGGGGGCTGCGCGAGCAGTCCCTGTAGTTGAGCCGAGATCTGACCCATCTGCGCCGCCATGGCACTCTGGAACTCCTCCTGGCGTGAGATGCGGGATTCTTGGTCACGCAGGACTCCCGACAGCTGTTCTGCCTCTGCTGGGTCCATTTCTGGCCAGAGTATTCTGTCAGGCTTGGCAGAAACGGAGGACTCAGATGCAGGGCAGTAGTACAGACAGGCTTTATTTTTAAATACAGTTTCCCTGTAGACAGCGACAACAGAACAGGCTGTAAAACACTATAGGTCCAACGGACCACACTAACAAAACAACAAGAACAAAGGAAGCCCCCGTAGGAGAAAAAAGGAGAAGACTACACTGGTCTTATGAATCTAGGAGTTTATGTAAGTTACTCAAACTGAAAATCGCTCCCGGAGGAGGAAGGCACACAGGCTATGAAAATAAATCTACTCTTATACAGCTGAAAACATTTAACGAACAGAAATCTCTCCAACAGGAGGAAAAGCAAACGCTATGAATCTTATCTAACAATGAAACAGAAATTACTAACCAAAAGGTATCCAAATCAAAATCACTCTACCACAGAGGAAAACTATATGCAAAAATAAAACTTGGCAATACTTATCTAAATCGAAATATGCAAGGCAAGGTCAAGACTGTGGAATTGGCTGGACGTAATCGACGAGACGAACGAAATACTCTGGCAGCGAAGACAGGGGAAGACACAGACTATATACACATGAGGGAGGGAGCACAGGTGGAAACAATCAGGGATCAGGGAAGACGCCAGACCGGTGACACAAGAGGAAGGGCAAGTGACCTGAAACGAGAGGAGCGTTACTTTTCAAAATAAAACATGAAATTCACAAGACAGAAAAAAACCAAGACAAGACATCCCTCACCGCGGTGTGACACATACTATACTTTCCGATGTTTTGGGCTCACTTTCTCTGACTCACAAGGTTATGAATGCATGGTAATATTTGTACAATGCTAAACAATAGAGCGGAGATGTCATTAGTTTGCTTACCTCACTATATACGATGCAGCTCCTCTGACAGATGAGCTCTCCTCTCCCGTGCTGCTGCAGGGGCATTTGGACGTAATGGCATCGGCACATGCAGTTCAGCATCACGTCTCATTAAGTCCTCTAATCTATCCTCATTAATGTCAATAATTATGCCTATTTATTTTATCTTTATGGACACCACAATGATTTTCCTTGTGTGGTAATATTTTATTGTCCTTGTAATTATGTATGGTTTGCAAAAATGGGAACTGCTGTCCGTGTAGATGAGAGAAGCAAAGTGTATGCGCGAGGTGCACAAGCAATCCGTATGCATCGCATGCGCATGTATGCATGCGCCCTTAAAATAGCATCTGAACAACGCGCCACTGACTTTAAACCAGGTATTTCCTGGCCAGTAGCGCAATGGTTTTTAGAAACGTCAAAATACCGTTTGCGCCAGAACACGCCTCCTCCTTCCGCCGAACCGCCCCTTGGGGCGCAAGATCATTCCCTAATTTAGCGGCGAGTGGCGCTGGTGGCAAAAGAACGCTCTGCGCCAGTTGTAAACTAGCAACAACACATGCGCCAGTGACTAAAGTCACTTGCGCCGGATGCAAGATAGGGCCCCAGGAGTTTATTTAAAAGAACACTTGCCTGATAGCTTCTATCCTCGGCTGCTATGCTACCGCATCATAGACGCCACTTCCGTGTTTACCAAGCCGATGCCGTGACACGAGTTTCACGCAAGAGTATGAAAACGTTTCGCTGAGTTTTTATAAATGCTTGTATAATAGCGAAACTTTTTCGCGTGAAACTCGTGTCACGGCATCGGCTGGGTAAACACGGAAGTGGCGTCTACGCTGCTGTAGCATAGCAGCCGAGGATAGAAGCTATCAGGCAAGTGTTCTTTTAAATAAACTCCTGGTGTACTTACAAACTTTCAAATGCCTCGTTTTGTGACTACAGACCCTATGTGTACTGCTGCAGAAGGTTGGTAACATTCCATGCATTATTAGTGGGGTCATTTACAAGATATACTCTATGTACCATAGCGCTAGTACTAAGCCATTCGGCTGATAGCTGTTATCTTGACCAATGCTGACCATCGCTAAAAATGCTTCCGAGGAGGTGTTTGGCTAGATGTCATGGTGGAAATGACCTAGGGTGCATTTCAACCATCACTTTAAGAACTTTTCCTCTTCGGTCCCCCTACAGGTTGGAAGGGAATTGTCCATTACTGCCATTGTAAATAATTTAGCCTACCCCAGCCTACCGTCGCACGCACGTTATTTGTTTGTATGCAGAACCGGCTCTGGAAACGATGAACGATTTGAACGATGTCCAGTGACAAGGTAGAGTAGCTAACGCCTTAGCTAAGATTAGCTTACATGATCCATAGTGATAGTTACATATATATATATATATTAGCACAATAGCTAACGCCTTAGATAACATGAGCCAATAAAATAATCGACAATGTATTGTACACAGATGCACACTGTTGAAAAAAAAAATTATTACCGGTATTATTTACAAGTCCAACAGCAACAAAGCCAAGTCACCATCCGTCTTGCAATTTGAAGCCTCCTTCAGCTCTCGAGTGTGAGCCGGTCCGATATTCACTCTTGTATGAGCTCTTTATTTGTCATGCTCCTGTTTTCTTTTCTTCGCCTCATCGGACATTATACTCCTCCTTGTCTTTGCAGGCTCTGCCATGACACCAATTTAAAAACTGCCTAGCTGTGTGTGTATCTACATCAATGACAGCTGGTGCCGAAACCTTGCAGTGAGGGACAGAATATGCACCCCTGATTTAGAGCTTTTGTGTGTCACCTTGCGGCCACACTATCTCCCCCGGGAATTTACCAATTTGTTTGTGTGCATTGTCTATGTCCCACCCAGCGGTAATGCGGGCAGGGCAGCAAATCTAATTGCAGATTGTGTTCACCGTCATCTAGAAAGCAAGCCTGATGCCCCAATGATGATACTTGGGGATTTCAATCATTGCAGCTTAAATAAAACGCTGCCAGGATTTGACCAATATGTGAAGTGCAGCACCAGGAATAATAATATACTGGACAAATGTTATGGGAATATTAAAGATGCATATACTGCTAGAGCCAGACCTCCACTTAAAAACTCAGACCATAACGTAATCTGCTTCCCACATATCGGTCTGTTTTTAAATCTACCAAACCGGTCACTCAGACGGTGAAGGTATGGACTAATGATAAATTGGAGGAGCTGAAGGGATGCTTCCTTTGTACGGATTGGGATATCTTTCTCAAGGATATGGGCATAGACAGTGCTACAGAAGCAACTACTGACTACATACATTTTTGCATTGAGTCTGTCATACCCACAAAGACAATTAAACGGTATCCCAACAATAAATCTTATTTTACCCCTGACATTATGGACTGTATTAAAAGGAAAAAAGGCGCTTTCAAGTTGGGGGATAAAGCGGCGGTCCGAGCGGCCCAAAAGAACCTAAATCTGAAGATAACATCAGCGCGCCATCAACATAAAGAACGGGCAGATCAATTCACAGTAAAATTTTCTGATGACACTGTCATACTTAGCCTGCTTACCAAACATACTAATTTGAGTGTTCATCAACTTGCGGTTGACAAGTTTGTCAACTGGTGTGATGCCCACTCGCTGCTTATTAATACAACTAAAACTGTTGAGATGTTGTTGGATCCGAGATCAATGGGAGACCAGAGCCCTGTGGCCGTCCATGGCCAGGACGTTGTGCAGGTCAAAACATTTAAGAGATATAGGCTTCCCTTGTGCAGGCACAATCGATACAAACATTCCTTTGTGCCTGTATCAACCAAGCTTCTCAACAGCAGGAAATGATTGCGATGTTTCTTTATGTGTATACGAACATAGGCTATGTGTATATGGAAATGAATGTATTGTGAGTCAAACTATGGATATATGTGAGTGAATGGATTAATGTATGCTTGAGGTTATGTGATGCTGATATGAATGTATATTTATGATTACAGTTAGAGTAGCGGTGTGGATGCATGTGAATGACGTTCACGTCGGCTTGCTGCATGTGCAGGATTGTCCAGTGTGGTCTGTTTACTCCACCAGTCTTTTAACTTGATGTTCTTTTTGTACTGTATGTGTTTTTTATGTATGCAACATGTTCTCTACATGTCTCCCTGTGATAGACTGGTTACCTGTCTGTCTCTACATGTCTCCCTGTGATAGACTGGTTACCTGTCTGTCTCTACATGTCTCCCTGTGATAGATTGGTTACCTGTCTGTCTCTACATGTCTCCCTGTGATAGATTGGTTACCTGTCTGTCTCTACATGTCTCCCTGTGATAGATTGGTTACCTGTCTGTCTCTACATGTCTCCCTGTGATAGACTGGTTACCTGTCTGTCTCTACATGTCTCCCTATGATAGATTGGTTACCTGTCTGTCTCTACATGTCTCCCTGTGATAGACTGGTTACCTGTCTGTCTCTACATGTCTCCCTGTGATAGACTGGTTACCTGTCTGTCTCTACTTGTCAGCCCTGTGATAGACTGTTTACCTGTCTGTCTCTACATGTCAGCCCTGTTATAGACTGGTTACCTGTCTGTCTCTACATGTCTCCCTGTGATAGACTGGTTACCTGTCTGTCTCTACATGTCAGCCCTGTTATAGACTGGTTACCTGTCTGTCTCTACATGTCTCCCTGTGATAGACTGGTTACCTGTCTGTCTCTACATGTCTCCCTGTGATAGACTGGTTACCTGTCTGTCTCTACATGTCTCCCTGTGATAGACTGGTTACCTGTCTGTCTCTACATGTCTCCCTGTGATAGACTGGTTACCTGTCTGTCTCTACATGTCTCCCTGTGATAGATTGGTTACCTGTCCGTCTCTACATGTCTCCCTGTGATAGACTGGTTACCTGTCTGTCTCTACATGTCTCCCTGTGATAGACTGGTTACCTGTCTGTCTCTACATGTCTCCCTGTGATAGACTGGTTACCTGTCTGTCTCTACATGTCTCCCTGTGATAGACTGGTTACCTGTCTGTCTCTACATGTCTCCCTGTGATAGATTGGTTACCTGTCTGTCTCTACATGTCTCCCTGTGATAGACTGGTTACCTGTCTGTCTCTACATGTCTCCCTGTGATAGACTGGTTACCTGTCTGTCTCTACATGTCTCCCTGTGATAGACTGGTTACCTGTCTGTCTCTACATGTCTCCCTGTGATAGACTGGTTACCTGTCTGTCTCTACATGTCTCCCTGTGATAGACTGGTTACCTGTCTGTCTCTATATATCAGCCCTGTGATAGACTTGTTACCTGTCTGTCTCTACATGTCTCCCTGTGATAGACTGGTTACCTGTCTGTCTCTACATGTCTCCCTGTGATAGACTGGTTACCTGTCTGTCTCTACATGTCTCCCTGTGATAGACTGGTTACCTGTCTGTCTCTACATGTCTCCCTGTGATAGACTGGTTACCTGTTACCACCCCCGACCCTGGAAACAGGATAAGCGGTGGACGATGGATGGATAGATTTCTTAAATGTTATAGAAAGTGATGTCACCAGGTAGGCTGTTGACCTGAATCCAATTATTTTTCTTTCCCTCTAGCTTCAGGCGATCACTTCGTGGATAAACACCAGTGTGATCTGATCGACAGAGTGAACAACATTGAACCAATCTTGGATCATCTCCTGAGAGAAGTTGTAATCCAGCAAGAATTTTATGACAGAATGTCTGCCATTCCAACCACTCGGGAGAAGATGAGAAAACTCTTCGGAGGTCCCCTGAATGCAGCCGGACGCGACGCAAAAGACATCTTCTTCAAAATCCTCGAGGAGAAAGAGCCGTTTCTTGTTGCCAGCCTCAAGAAGAAGAACTCATAAATACTGTGTTGAATTCTCCTGTTTTCTGCATCGCAAAGCAAATGTCAGGCCAGACCCCCTACAAAGGTTCAGTTTGTCACCTTTTCCACCCTCATGAGTTTGCAGGTATGGGTATAGTAGTGTATCTGCTGCTGAGGTAGGAGTATCATAGAATATATCAGTATTATTGCACTGTCACTGTCTCAACGTGTCATATAAAGCTTTTGCTAATGGAAATATCTACAAGCAAGAAATTAGCTCAAATTGTTAACACAACCTTGAATGTCGATATCAGCACAGGAACTACAGGAAGCCTTCACATGCACATCCTGGGGCAATAAAAGCCTACACACAGGTCCAGCAACAGGTATCGTTTACTGGTAGGAACCATGAGGAATTCCTAGTTTTACACCGTCAGGCTGATTAAAGCTACTAAAACATTGCATCTATGTTTGTTGTTGTGAGTTTGTCTCTTTTTGTTGGGTGAACCAGGGTCTAATGCAGGACTTTAACGCCAAAATGGACTATCCCATCCATAGTCATGGCAGGCCTCTATTCTGTTACCAACTGGTATGGAGTGTTTCTTCTTCTTTGAGGTTTATTGCTGGTTAGCAACAGTAAATTCACCCATTAGTGCCACCAACTGGTATGGAGTGTTTCTTCTTCTTCGTCTCTGTAGCTGTGTGTACCATTACCGCCCTCTGGCGGCCGTCCAGCATAGCAACACTGATACCGCCCGGTCTGCACATCACAGCCAAGTAAACGGAGAAGAAGGCTCGAAGGGGAAGACACACTTCAAACACTTTTTCACTTTTCCAGAGAGCAACAGAGTGCTGTCAACTTAGCGATCAATGATTTGCCGCAATCATAAAAAGTGGACGGACTCTGACAGCTGAAGTTACGAGCTGTTTAAAAAGGTTTGTAAAACGACATTTAAGCTTCTTCTTTTTGTTCTTTTCTTACTTTCACTTTCGTAGTTCGAACTTCCTGTCGGATTTTAACGTTAAAACGGTGTGAGAACGCTTTCCTGATGACATCACCGTTGTTACTAATGATGCATTAACTAAACTGAGATGTTTTCACCAAACCGTTTGACAGTTTGACAGTTCGGTAAAGTTGGAGATATATTCAGAGAGTCGAACTTCCGGGATCAATAAATCAGAAGTGAAACGTTTTTCAAACACAAATGATGGCTCTGACCGTAATATCATAGACTATGAGCTACAAGCACCAAAACCCCGATTTATTATACAAAAATAAACCGTCTGATAAACCGAGCTGAACGAAGAACATTGATCTCTATGCGCAGCCGGGCGAGTGTGCAGGGACCGTCTGCAAATTGCAAGACAAGAGCAAGACTGCAAACAAAAATCAATAACTCCACTGTTATACAGTACAGAGACTCCAAAATCACTACACACATCAAGGGGCTCCTTATGGTCATACTACAACAGCTATTTTGAAAATATGTGCCTTTTTATCATTTTGGTGGTTTTTAATGGTATTAATCATTAATATCTTCCTATATTAATCAATAACTCCACTGTTACACAAGACAAGATATTCATGATTAATACCAATGAAAGAATGACCATAACGAGACCCTTGATGTATGTAGTGATTTTGGAGTCTCTGTACTTGTTGCCACAGAGCCAAGGTCCAGCCAATAATCTTAATCTAATATGATCTAATAATCTTAAATACTGTGTCAGGCTGAATTAGTACAACATTGTAGTTTTAAAAACAACCACCCACTGCTTTGTACCTTTACGGAGCATCACAAGCTCGTTATGTGCCATGCACTCCTGTAAGTTTACATTTTGGCTGTGCCTCTATAATCAGACACTTTTTTTAATGATTTAATTTTGTTTCGGCGTTGTCATGTAACTGAGCCTTAATGTGTTTACCTGTTGAAATGATTGCTTTTCTTGGTGTTCTGATTGTTATAGTAAGACAGCATTCTGTGAATGATGTAAGTGTTCATGAGACAACAGAGGTTTGCATGAAGCCTGCGAATAAGAAGTGTTAATATTCCCTCATTTTATTTTACAGCTACTTGATCCTCAGTGGCAGCGACTGGTAGAAAAACAATGGCCAAAGGTAGGAGCGCCGGTATTCTCTCACACAGCTGTTACTCAAAAAAGCAAGAACATGCAACATGTTGTACAAATGTAGTGACAAATACATATATTTGATATATAATATGATGATATTATGATGTAATATATATAATGGAGTGTAAGAGAAAGAGTTAAATAGCTAAAAACAAAGCAAACTGAGAATAGACACGCAGTGTTTACTTCACTCACTAGTGCATGATTGTGTCTGAAAGTAGTCCATAGTACATAACGCAGTATTCACTCATGATATTTCACAACAGTCGACCACACATCACAGAGCCCTGCTGGTTTTTAGGATTTCTTTAGCCTTTTTGAAGAATTAAAGCTATATATTTGATTTACAGCCACAAACTTAGGATAACATCAGTCTTATCCTTGAAGGTCTTTTTCACTTAAAACAAAAAAAATCTGTTTTAAAGCCAGGAAGATGTATTCGAATACATTAAGTGCAGCAAGAGCATTTGAGAAGTCTTAACCTATGTAATTCTATTTGTGTGTGTGTGTGTGTGTGTGTGTGTGTGTGTAGACATAAGCTATTTTAATTTTCCATGAATTTGTTTCAGCTACGGGACCCTCGACAGCAGTTCCTGGTGTTGATACCGAGGGGGAAGATGAACGTGGAGGTAATATGACGTCTTCACACCAAATGCCTTTCAGTCTGTCTGTGATCAGTCGCTGATCAGATTGTCTGGAAACCCAGTATCTGAATAGTATTTGTACTTCGTTACTTCCCACCTCTGATTAAGGACTTCATGATTTATGAATTTTAAACTGAGTTACAGACGTCTCTGTCCGAATGTAAACCTAGAGGACAAATTAAGTGCAGCAAGGGCATTTGAGAGCTCTGTGTGTGTGTGTGTGTGTGTGTGTGTGTGTGTGTGTGTGTGTGTGTGTGTGTGTGTGTGTGTGTGTGTGTGTGTGTGTGTGTGTTGTGTTTAAAAAAGTATTAGGCATAAACACTAGACTGATCCATCATTGTGCAATTTTAATTTTCCAAAAATGTGTTTTTAGGTGCGGGACCCTCGACTGGAGTTCATGCTGGTGGTTTCATGAGGAATAGAAGACGGAGGAGAGGTAATATGACGTCTTTTCACCAAATGCCTTTCAGTTTGTCTGTGATCAGTCGCTGATCAGATTGTCTGGAAACCCAGAATCTGAATATTTGTACTTCGTTACTTCCCACCTCTGATTAAGGACCTCATGATTTATGAATTTTAAACTGAGTTACAGACGTCTCTGTCCGAATGTAAACCTAGAGGACAAATTAAGTGCAGCAAGGGCATTTGAGAGATCTGTGTGTGTGTGTGTGTGTGTGTGTGTGTGTGTGTGTGTGTGTGTGTGTGTGTGTGTGTGTGTGCGTGTGTGTGTGTGTGTGTGTGTGTGTGTGTGTGTGTGTGTGTTTAAAAAAGTAGTAGGCATAAACACTAGACTGATCCATCATTGTGCAATTTTAATTTTCCAAAAATGTGTTTTTAGTTTTGGGATCCTCGACTGGAGTTCATGCTGGTGTTGTCAGCTGGCTCAGTGGACTGACGGGAGGTAATATGACGTCTTTTCACCAAATGCCTTTCAGTTTGTCTGTGATCAGTCGCTGATCAGATTGTCTGGAAACCCAGGATCTTAATTTGAAAAAACTCCTAATTTAACCGTTCGCCTGGCTCAGTCCAAAGTTTAAAAACCTTCCAACCTAAGTAAGACGCTAAATCTTGTTGAATTGTAACAATAAAAACAAACTTTGGAGGGACGAGTTGTTCTCCTGTGCCTCCAGTCTTTATGCTAAGCTAAGCTAAATGTCTCCTGGCTTTGTGTTTCGTACGGGGAAGTTGATTTAATCAAATATTTAAAACCTGAGTTACAGACGTTTCTGTCTGAATATAAATCTACAGGACAAATGAAGTGCAGCGAAAGCATTTGAGAGCTCTGTATGTAAGTCTTCTGTGTGTGTGTGTGTTTGTGTTGAAAATACTAGCAGACATAAACACTACGATCGTTTGAAATTGTGCAATTTTAATTTTCCTGAATTTGTTTCAGCTCGACCCAAGACTCCTCGCGTTGATGCCAAAGGTTCAGTGACGGAAGGTAATATGACGTCTTCTAAGCAAATACCTTTCAGGGTGCCGCTCTTCCCCTCTTCAGATCCACCCGTCCCTCTGCCTCAGTCCAAATATGGTCACGTCCGTTCACTGGTTGCAAAACCTCCAAGATGGCGACAGCCAAAATGACGTCACCACGACAACGTCCGCAGGAAATCACACAAGCCAGGAAGTGAAGTGATCTGAACCGAGGGGAGAGAGGAGTGACAAAATAAAACAGGAAAGACTAAACATGAATGAGTGATTTGAAGCTCCGAACCGAATGTCAGGGCGGAACTATGCAAACATATCTCGTTGATATTGTACAGTGTTACGTAAGAAAAGGGAAAGTACGTCGGCTAAAATAGACTCACGTTGTTCCTGCACAGTAAAAGTCCCATAAGGACGGATCAGATAAGCCTGATTGGTCTATTCGTCTCTGGGGGCGTGTACCAACGTTTGATTGACACTTGTCTGGCCTTGCACGTTTGGCCCATGAAAGTTCCCTTTGAATTGACCAGGTGGAGACGATGGCGTCTGTTATAGAGCTTGGAAACGCTGGCTGATTTGAGTCAGAAAATCAAGAGCTTCCAGAAGATTCTCAGTGAAACCGACCTCCACAAACGTTCCACAGACATTCCATAGATGGAGACAACAGAAATACAGGACACGGGCTTTTTATGGTGTTAACCTGCAGCCGACAGTCTGTGAGACGATCAGGGAGGTTTGAGAGAATATGAAGTGATTTGCTCCGGTACAGAGGTTGTCAGACAGCAGACCAAAAGGTAAAAGACCAAAAACTAGCCCTTAAAGGATCCGCATGACATTAAGACATTTATATAGCAGCAAACGACGATTTGCTATGAAGAGATAGTGGAGTAAAAGTACAGATATGTTTAAAATGTAGGGAGTAACAGTAAAACGTTGTCCATGAAATAATTACTAAAGTACAGATACCTGAAAATTCTACTTAAGTTTACTTCCCACCTCTGATTAAGGACCTAATGATTCAAACAAAGACTATTCAGGTGTTCGTACTGGGAGGTTGATTTAATCTAATGATTAAAAAAGATTATTATAAAGAGTTAGAAGTCTCAGTCTGAATGTAAATCTATAGGAAGAATTAAGTGCAGCGAGAGCATTTGAGACGTTTATCAGGTGAAACCGGTAATTGATCTTTATGATATTAATAAGGAGATTTTCAGTTTATTTTGCATTGACATGTAACATTCTAATTCTTCTATTCTGACAGTGATTATGTGATCATTTTACATTTCCTCTCTCTTCAGAGCGATACTGTGTGGATGAACATTGTCCTGTGCTGATCCAGAAGGTGAGTGATGTAACGTCTGACTTGGATTCTAAAACAATGGATTCGTCTACATTGATTGATCTTTTCTCTGTTTTAGATCATTAACTGCATCTCTTTGGGTTTTGGGCTGTTGGTCAGACAAAACATTTGAAGATATCAATGTAGATGTAAGGGAATTGTGATGGGTACCTTTAACCATTTTCTGAAATATTATAGACCAAATTATATAACTAAAGTTAATAAATGAAGGGAAGAATCGACAGATTCATCAATAATAGAACTGGTACTGTATATAATAAAGGTTCTGGTACTGTTGTCAATCACAACAGAGCAAAGACAACCGTTGGGCTGAATGTTATTACGCCTGGGAAAATAGTTCCTTACAAGAACTGAATTTCAAGGTAGAAAGAGGATTTTAATTACGAGGTGGGTTTTAACTAAACTTGACATTTTCAGGTAAATTCTGTTAAGTTTATTGAATATGAACAAAATGTAAACAAACTGTAAACAGATGACCGATGTTGTTGATGGACAGTGACATGTAGTAACACTGGTATGATCCTTTAAGCAGGTAATAAAATAAAAGTCAGGAACCCGTTAACAGAAATACAGTAGTTATAAAAGAGAAGTTGCCAAAGAAATATGTACATCTACATCAGTAACCAGTCAAGTGGACAAACATCAGTTGTTTCACTATCTTGTGAAGTTTGGATGATGTTCTCCACATCCATGTTTCTAAAACAGACATTGATGATATTTAAAGAGTAAAATCTATAATCATCCCAGCAGAGAAATTTAACTTTTGCTTCATGAACATTTCCTTTGAATTTTCCAGGTGGAGACGGTGGCGTCTTTTATAGAGCTGCTTTTTGAAACGCTGGCTGATTTGAGTGACGGGGAGCTTGGGGATTTCAAGAAGGTCCTCTTGTCTCGCACTGACTTCCGTCAGTTTGAGCTCCCATCCATGCTGTTTAAGATAACAGGACATCAGGACATGGTGTTTTTAATGGTGTTGCACTACAACGAAGAGGCTGTGAATAAGACCAAGGAGGTTTTGGAGAAGATCAACAGGACTGATCTGGTGCAGAGGCTGTCAGACAGCAGCTCAGGACCCAAAAGTAATAACAATAAAGAAAAAACATGTCAAAATCCCCAAAATGTTGAATCAATGACTTTTGCCACTTTTCCCCTCAGAGCAAGACTCAGGTGAACACCGGTCTGGAGTGATCAGGAAAGTGAGTAATGTTACATCTGTCTGACTGAGTACAACACAGCTTTCATTCACCTAATGCAGGTTCATTCATGGACTACATATTTATTTAATGAACGTATTATTTTTCAGGTAGCGACAAGAGTAGCTGTTCAACAGCTGATTTTGGAAACCCTGAATGATTTGGATGATCTGAGGTTTGAGAGATTCAGGAGTTTCCTGAGGTCGATTGTCCGTCAGAAGAAACTCTCATCCTTCCCATTTATGGGGCGACACAGTTATAAGAAAGGCAGAAGGATGACCGTGTATCTGATGATGGAGACCTACGGCCAACAGTCTGTGGAGTTAACCACGGAGGCTCTTAAACAAATGAACAGGACAGATCTGATACAGAGGTTACCAAAGCCCAGTTCAGGACTCACAGGTAAGACATAAGCCCCTTTACTCCGCCTTCTCGTTGCAGGATGATCACTCCTTCTTTCTTTTTGGTGTCAAAGGTACAGAGACAGAATGGAGGCGTGGTGGCGGCGTTATGCCACAAAGTCCAGTATAAATGGTGCGATTGTAAAGATTAAAACAAAAACACAACATAATCATGTGTCTAATAATTAATTTATATAATTCATAATAATAAAAAGGTAAATCTGATTGAGTTCTGTGTTTTGTACTGAAATTCTTTTATTTTCTTTTGAAGCAACTGTGTCTCATTAAAAGTGATTATTAGTGATTCAATTAGATTTGAATTGTCTGAGTTATTTAATGTCTTTTCTCCTCAGAGCAACACTTTGTGGATGAACATCAACCTACACTGTTGCTGAACGTGAGTATGACTATATTTTACATTTTAAATCATCATAAATGATAAAACAAACCAAACAGTGAGTTTCTTAAATTGCCTCTCACTGTTAATGTTGAGCTCTTAAGTAATAATGTTATGATGGAAAAGAGAGAAAACCATTTCTTTGAGCTCCTGTTACAGAAACATGATGCGTTGAGATCAGAAAGGAGTTATTAATTAATATGAATTAAAGGATGGAGGGACTCATATTTGGCTTTGATGTTAAGAAATAAAAACACTTAATACTTTTAAAAGAAAATGAAATCAGTAGAAAAGATATTAGTGTTTCATTGTCTTGAGTGATCATGCAGAAAAAACTAATCTTATAACATTTACACTCGACGTCTATAACACTGACAAAATGCAGATAAATTCATCTTTAACCGTCCCAATTGGGAAATTACACATTTACACAGGATTTGAAACGGATTCTTTTGGAAACAGTGAAGACTTTGAGTGAGGAGGAGCTGAAGAAATTCAAGTGGTTGCTGAAGCTCACACTCTTCATGAAGAGGGTCCGACACATGAACTGGGAAACATCGCACAGTAGTGCAGACCTACTGGTGGAACTGATGGTGGAGACCTGTGGTTTGCAGTCTTGGGAGGTGACCATCGACATTTTAAGGGACATGAACAGGACTGATCTGGTGACGGGAATGTCCAACTCAGGATTCAAAGGTCAGAGAGAAAAATAGAAATATATTTTAAAGAAAGTGGTTAAAACTTTATTCAACCGCCCATGAAAAATGTTATAAAATAAATAAAAAGGGCAGCAAAGCAATAACATGCAGCATCAGCCAATTGAATCCAGCCTCTTTGATTTTTGTGATGTCACTGGAATTAATTTGGTGTAATTCTTTTTTAAATATAAGTACAATGTACAGTTAAATACAGTACATGTAGGCCAAATAATCACTTTGCTGTTGACTTTAATCAGCACCTCTGTTACGATAAGATAAACCTTTATTAGTCCCACGGCGGGGACATTTACAGGATTACAGCAGCAAAGAGGATAGTGCAACAACAAGAGGCAAAACAGAATGTAATAAATAACAGATATTAACAAAATACTACTATTTAAAAATGTAATCAAGTACAGACTGAGTAGTTGAGTTCACATTATTGTATAATAGAATACATGACATTTTGATATTGTTATTGCACATGAATGACCGTCAATTGAGGAATGGTTGAATAATTGACAGTTATTGGTATGACCAGGCTACTGGGTGCCGTGTTTATCATGCAATATTATTGTGGATTGATACACAATGAATATTAAATTAAATAGTTTGACACAATTTTCACATGATAATTTTATCAAAGGAAGTATTTGTTGCATGGCTTCTGCATTGAGTGAGTAGAGTGTTCTGAAGCAGAATATGTTATTTTCTAATTATTTATTTATATTTTGTTCAAAAGCAACTAAGTCTTTTAAAGTCTGATTTGGAATCGGTCAGTTATTTTCTCTTTTCTTCCTCCTCAGAGAAAATGTCAGTCCAGTTGAAGCTTTTGGAAACGCTGGAAGATTTCAACTACGATGAGCTCGAGAAATTCAAGCATGTCTTGCAGGACAGTAAAATGGAGAAAGGCCTCCCAAGAATCTCCAGACAGAGAATGGTGCTGGCAGGCAAAGCTGGAATAGTGGAGCTGATGATGGAGACCTACAGCCAACAGGCTTTGGAGGTGACCAGGGAGGTTTTAACGCAGATGAACAGGAGTGATCTGGTGCAGAGGTTGTTGGACGTTAGGTCAGGATCCAAAGGCAAGTTTGTTTTTGTTTATTTCACTTTAATGCCTTTTTTTTCTTAAATCAAATTGCATGTGGACGGTCAAACAGCCATTTAAATTTGTGGTTTGAATAACGTCCGTTGAAGCACATGCTTCAATTAGATCAGATCAGTCAGTGTTTCAGCCATGCAAGGGGCTCCATGGTAATGTTGGTGTTTGTCCTTCGGTGTGACGGACACACTGGACCATTATTGGATGCATCACAATTACATTTTGTCCAGAGATCTTTGATGATCCTGGACTTTTCCCTCAAGTACCAGTGAACTCTTGCATGGAGTGCCAAGAAATGTTGTTTCTACATTCATTGTGCTTTGAGGATGCATCGTAATCCCTTTGGTGATCCTCAGACTTTTCCTTGAATTATTATTCTCCAGGACTTTAATTGCAACACAAAAAGGCTGCTGAACTAACTACATAATGATGATTGTAAACACTGTAGCTGCTCCATCAACACTTAGAATAACATAATTTAGACATAAATACAGCAGCGACCTTGTTGATGGACCGTAGACAGTCTCTGGTTCCTCCACATAGAACCTCACATTAGACCCAACCAGACTATCGTAGACCTCTGTGAAACCACTACGATCTCAGTGAGAATCTCAGTGCTGACAGGCTTTCCCCCTCATGCTAATTATTCACTTGAAATATTTCAAGTTAAATACCACATTAATCACATGACCTTATATATCAAAATAACAATTTGAAACAAATTCAGACATGTCTTCACAAGTGCCTCCGGGACGCATGGAGCCTGAGGGTGGTGGAAGCGTTATGGTAATCCTCACATCAGTTCATCACTTTCATTTGTTCATTTATGTTATGTTGCAAAAAGCCCCATCTCCACTTATTTCCAAACATCTGGTCCTCTGCAGCAGGACTGCAGCGACTGGACTAAAGTTGAACCTGACGTGAACAGTGCAGATGCAGATGAGGCTCCGACGTACAGGTGAAAAAAGAATAAGGTCCTAAATCCTGCATCACAGCAAACTGGAACTATATTCTAGGGATATATGCTCATCTTTTTTATTTCATTTGTTATTTTTCCATGGCTTGCTGTAGCCTACAGTCTGACGCGGGAAACTTTGAATGCAGCGTCTCTGGCTTGCGCTGGGTCTGCAAGGAAAAGGTCAGCTTAAAGTATCAGTTCTGCTCTTGGGAAGGACATATGAAGAGGATGGAGTCGATGCAATACATGCCTGCAGGTCCCCTAATGGACATCACAGTCATCGCCGGGAAGCTATTTGAAGTACAGCTGCCACACTGGATCTGCATAGGTAAGTGGACAGAACGTGCCCCTTGGCACCTTACTGTTAAATCAGATGCCCACATTACGAGCCAAAAACCTCCCATTACAGCTTAGTTTCGATGTGCATATACTTTTAAAACGACAGTACTGAGCTAGCTTAGTCAGCTAAGCAAAGTAGATAACTTGGATGTTAACGGAAACTAACTCCAGAAGAAACTAAAAAGTATTCCTTCAGACTTCGTTGGCTCTGATGAAATAAGAGGTCCGGGCGGACTTTCTTTTCATCTGCGGCTTTTTGGTGGATGCAGTCATTTCCGACGTAACTACTGTATGTCCGTTTGCTCTTTTTCGGCAGCTAAAGAATCCATCCGTATGCTGTACATAAGCTCTTGAGAAAGTTTGTCGCTACATGAATGTCTTCCAAGGAGAGAGTTCTCCTTTCTTCTTCTGTAGCATTTGCAGTCAAAGTTACAGATTTCCTCCATTTCGCTGTCTTTATCCCGTTGAAATGTAACCGTAGATATAGCGTCTGATATCTTCCGCTCCAGCGCCGCTGCGGCCGACGTGGACGCTGTATCAGTAGCCATGTGTTTCGCTTCTAACATAACAGCGCGTGAATGGCCAACGGTAATCAGTATGGAAATGAACTGCATCGCCGTCATGTTTTTCGATTTTTTCAGAAACTACAAATACAAAATGTATACTTTTACGACAACCAATACTGTTATCTGAAACATGGAGTGGCTTCTTCATGATCTCAACTTGCATATTCTGCAAAAAAAAACGAAAATCACTCATTTTGAAAAAAAAAAACTTATTTTGTCATTTACGCGAATTCGCTGGTTTTGCCATGGCGGGTCACATTTGAGCAACTTTTAGACAGCTGAAACTCAGGACCACAGATGGGTTTGGGGCAATGCATATCGAATACAGTGTTGTTGAACCTCTGACAGCTGTGTGGAATTGATGAAAAACAGTATAATATGGGATCTTTAAATTCCAGACAGCATGAGTACAACAGCTGATGCAATCCTTATGTTATGTGCTCTTATGTTGTGCAGACGACAACCCTGAAATATGGGACAAGTTTGCAGTCCTGCACATAGAGGACTGTGGAGATGTCGTGGAGAAAGCATCCGAGGTCACATCGCACCACGTCAAACTGTCCGAACCAGTTTTCTCTATCAGAGCATTCCTGGTGAAACTTGGCATCCCATTCAAGATACGGTGTGATGTTTTAATATACAAGATCAACACAGCATTCCTCACACTCCTATCTGATCCCACGTGATCCTGGTCTAAAACAGGTTATTTCATATCTTATTGTCACTAATTCCACAAATCACATGATGAAAACGCAGCACAGGCAACTCATGTTTTTGTCCCAACAGCAACTGGACAAGAGCTACGGATACAAAATCATCAAAAAGCCGCCGCCACAGGAGTACCTGAAAATGGAAGATCGTTTCATCCTCACAGCAGATTTCCACGGTGCAGAAGTTCGTCCTGAAGTATGTTTGACTGAAATAAGATTATTTCAGTGCTTCAAACCTAAAATCAACCTTTTTATTTAAAGCAACACTTAAGAACTTTTCCTCTTCGGTCCCCCTACAGGTTGGAAGGGAATTGTCCATTACTGCTGTCGTAAATAATTTAGCCTGGACGATGTCCAGTGACAAGGTAGAGTAGCTAACGCCTTAGCTAAGATTAGCTAACATGAGCCATAGCGATAGTTACATATATATATATTAGCACAATAGCTAACACCTTAGCTAACATGAGCCAATAAAATAATCGACAATGTATTGTACACAGATGCACACTGATGGAAAAAAAATGATTACCGGTATTATTTACAAGTCCAGCAGCAACAAAACCAAGTCACCATCCGTCTTGCATTTTGTAGCCTCCTTCAGCTCTCGAGTGTGAGCCGGTCCGATGTTCACTCTCATACAAGCTCTTTATTTGTCATGCTCCCGTTTTCTTTCCTTCGCCTCATCAGACATTATACTCCTCCTTTTCTTTGCAGGCTCTGCCATGATACCAATTTTAGCTGCAATGTCTCTTCTACGCACCTGCCGGGTGTTCTCCCACTGATCTCCACGCAGAGCCTCCACCTACCGGCTTTTGAAACGCTTGCCGTAAAGCAGGTCAAATTGTAGTCTCATTACAATTGTAGAACTACAAAACCACTACCCTACGAGGCAAAGTTACATAGTGCGGTTACAGCTGATAGAGGGCTGCAGAGCGAATGCTTTTTTGAGGTGATGAATCACTGAAACTATTTTGGAAACATTATTTTAAGGCACTTAATACTCTTTAGTGTTGCTTTAAATATCTATGAACAATGTGAGCGTTATGTTATTATGAATATTTAAATAATACATTTAAATATCTGAAATCATGACATTTTACCAATATTTGGCAGTTATCATTTTTGCCCCCTTCTGTTCATGTCTTTGATTTAGATGAGAAAAAAAACGTACTAATCGCTGTTGCAAACTCCGGATGCTGAGAGTCTAACTTCCTTTTCCCATAATTTATTTTTTTTCCTCAGTACATACAGCTCATATATGAAAGCATGCCAAATTACTCCGAAGTGTTCATAAGAAATCCAGACGCAGACTTTGCACTCAAGCTCAAACACAGTAAAGAGCTTCAAACAGTATGGAACCATATGATTCGAAAAGGTCAGATTTAAATAATATCACCAGAATTCATCTGAATAGCCTATTAAACACTTTTAACTTCCACTGTCACTCAAATATGTATCATGAGTGAAGCCAAAATATGTCTCTTTTCTTTTCCTCCTTTTTCTTTTTCAGAAGAATACCAAAACACCGGTCACATACAAGGTAAGACATGGCTCAACGGTCTGACCGAAGAGTCGGTTTGGTCTAGGAGTGGGTTGATAAAACCCAGCAGCATATTAAATATTCATAAACGGTGTTTTAGTCAGAGTGTTATCAGGATGTAACCGTGCTTCCTATATGACAGTTGCAGACATCGCTGGACTGACGTCCTCCACACCTGCTTCCGGTGACCGTGAGTTGTTTTTAACACGAGACATTATATTAATATTGGAAATATTGGAACCAACATTTGTATGTTTTTTAAGCATTGAGGACGAGGTGTTTCTATGTGTAATATTATGTTTGTATATTATGTGTCTTCATAATAATAAAAATAATATATATTATTACAATTTAATTATAACATTTATATAAATATTAATTGTAATAAGAATAATTACAGATTTAGCTTAACGTGTTGTATTGAGTTGTCGTATTGCATATTGAACAAACCCCTTAACAAAATAATCAATAGTGCAAGAGAGAGAAATGTCTCTTAAAAGACAAATAAATAAAATTCAATAAAATTTGCTCATAAAATCTTTCAGACAGACCTAACAAACCCTACAAAACCATTTTTTTTTTTTACAAATCGTCATTATGTCTTATTTCGGCATCCTTTTTATACGTGCGCACGACACTGTTTACGTCGACGTTTTGAAGACGCGTTACTATGGCAACGTGCCAGACGTTTAACAGCTGAGAACGTAGATCCGATAGATGAAGATAAAAAGGCTAGTTGCTCTACGAGGGCGCCAACATAAGCAGCAACACGTATATGATGAACAGCAACTTCACTTGTTGAAGAGTAAATATGCAAAACGAGCTAAAGTTCACCTTTCATAATTATTTTTAAGCCACAAGCTCAAATTCCGACGCTCTTTGAATACGTCACACGGAAAGCAAAGTGAACGTTAGATCGCGGCATATTTTTGACTCTCCTATAAGCTATCACTCTGGGGGGTCTGCTATGGCAAGTGCGACACCTAGTGGTAAAGGTCGGTATAACCGGTTCTCGCTTTGGCCCAGACCGGTTTGAAAACGTTTAAACCGGCTGAGCATGTATCTGGGATTTCCACGTTCAAAGCAGCAATAGTGGTTATTATGGAGCTCACGCAAATATATACACATAAATGACGGGCAAACATTCCTATGAAATATTATTATCTTAATCTGGCATCCAAGAGGACACTTCATAAAAAAGAGTTGAGGACAAATTCAGGAGGAAATGCATTTTAATCGTCTATCTTTACCTTGAAAGACAGCCTTTTGTTTGCTGTGTGTCTGAAAAAACACGCATTAACACTCTTTCATGAAGCAATTTTGAATTTGTTTCAGACGGGAGAGGGTCAGCTGAAGCGGCTGCTGTGAACACCGTGGCAGGAGGTGGATGCACAGGTAAGGTGATGTCTTCATCGTGAACGCTGCCTGCCATCGGACACCGATCAGATTGAGACTGTTGAATTCAAATGAATTAGTTTGACACTTATTGTGTTATTTCTCAGAGTTTGCACATTGAGGATAGAGCCAGGAGACATTTAGCTTAGCTTAGCATACAGACTGGAAGCAAAGGGTAAGCCTGGTTCAGTCCAGAACTCCTAAAAACCACAACATTGGGACGAGCTCGCTGTTCTCCAGTTCCTCCTGTCTCTGTGCTAAACTAAGCTAAATGTCTCCTAGATTTGTGTGTGTGTGTGTGTGTGTGTGTGTGTGTGTGTGTGTGTGTGTAGAGTACAGACACGAGGGCTGTATCTATTCAATTAAATTGTATTTATAGTGTCATATCACAACAGCAGTCATCTCAGGACACATTGAAAATGTAATAAATCATGAGCATATTCTAGTCCTGTTCAGAGTCCCAACATCCCCAGGAGCGTTGCAGCGACAGAGGCGAGAAAAAACTGCCTTAAAGCAACACTTAAGAACCATTCCTCTTCGGTCCCCCTACAGGTTGGAAGGGAATTGTCCATTACTGCCGTTGTAAATAATTTAGCCTACCCCAGCCTACCGTCGCACGCACGTTATTTGTTTGTATGCAGAACCGGCTCTGGAAACGATGAACGATTTGAACGATGTCCAGTGACAAGGTAGAGTAGCTAACGTCTTAGCTAAGATTAGCTAACATGAGCCATAGCGATAGTTACATATATATTAGCACAATAGCTAACGCCTTAGCTAAGATTAGCTAACATGAGCCATAGCGATAGTTACATATATATTAGCACAATAGCTAACGCCTTAGCTAACATGAGCCAATAAAATAATCAATGTATTGTACACAGATGCACACTGTTGGGAAAAAAATGATTACCGGTATTATTTACAAGTCCAGCAGCAACAAAACCAAGTCACCATCCGTCTTGCATTTTGTAGCCTCCTTCAGCTCTCGAGTGTGAGCCGGTCCGATATTCACTCTCATACAAGCTCTTTATTTGTCATACTCCCGTTTTCTTTCCTTCGCCTCATCGGACATTATACTCCTCCTTTTCTTTGCAGGTTCTGCCATGATACCAATTTGAAAACTACCTAGCTGCAAAGTATCTTCTACACACCTGCCGGGTGTTCTCCCACTGATCTCCACGCAAAGCCTCCACCTACCGGCTTTTGTAACGCTTGCCGTAAAGCAGGTCAAATTTGTAGTCTCATTAGAACTACAAAAACACTACCCGACAAGGCAAAGTTACATAGTGCGGTTACAGCCAATAGAGGGCTGCAGAGCGAATGCTGAAGTCCCGTTGACCCGGTTTTGAGCTGATGAACCACTGAAACTATTTTGGAAACATTATTTTAAGGCACTAAATACTCTTTAGTGTTGCTTTAAAAGGCTTTTAGGCAGAAATCTGGTGCAGCCCAGGCCCTCGGGTTTCAACTGCATTTGGTGTTGGTAGTACTATAGTAGAAGTATAGTATATAGTATCTATCTTCTCATCTTACTCTTGGCATGAAAGTGCGTCTCCCAAAAATGTCGTATCGTAGAAACTTTAGATGCAAGAGCTTTACAGAATTTGGAGAACACGTAACTTCGTAGCTGTAAACTGAACCCTTATTCTTTCAGATGTAGTTTAATGCCAGAGTTAGAAATCCACTATTTGATCATCAAAATGAACCTTTTCCTCTGAAGAAAATGTACAAAGTTGTAATCAGGCATTCCTCCTTCTTTCCTCAGGGGCTCAGTTCGTGGATAAACATAGACTCCAGCTGATCAAAAGAGTGAAAAACATTGAACCCATTTTTGATGAGCTCCTCGACAAAGGCATCATCCAACAAGAGAGTTACGATGAAATCTTGGCGAGCCGCACTGATCAGGAGAAGATGAGGAAGCTCTACTCCGGTCCCCTGACTGCTGCCGGACCTGACGGCAAAGACGTCTTCTACGCAATCCTCGAGGAAAGGGAGACATATCTCATTGCTGACCTCAAGAAGAAGAAGTGAAATTCATCATCAGACCAAAAATACATTCTACCTGAACACAAACAGTTTTTATATAATCAAAGTGGGGGAGATATTCATTTTAATGCTACGCGAAATGTTTAAACAGAGCCGTTTCCTCTTAAATCCAATGAAATGTATACTTATGTGGTCCAGCCCCGATCAATCAATGAATTATCAGACAATCATGTAAGAAACGAACAAGTTATCATCAGACATGTTTTTATCCAACAAATGACAAATGGAATGAAAGTCTAGTTTAAGTAAATGAAAACATAACATAAGCTTCATTTATACCAAATGTGCTTTTTTTAAATCACTTTTATCACAAAATGGTTTATATTTTTAAATGTATATACATTTATAATAAAATCTTCATGAGTGAAGTCAAAAGATGTCTATTTTCTTTTCCTCCTTTTTCATTTTCACAAGAAAAGACAGGTCACATACAAGGTAAGACCTGTCTGTCTCTACATGTCTCCCTGTGATAGACTGGTTACCTGTCTGTCTCTACATGTCTCCCTGTGATAGACTGGTTACCTGTCTGTCTCTTCATGTCTCCCTGTGATAGACTGGTTACCTGTCTGTCTCTACATGTCTCCCTGTGATAGACTGGTTACCTGTCTGTCTCTACATGTCTCCCTGTGATAGACTGGTTACCTGTCTGTCTCTACATGTCTCCCTGTGATAGACTGGTTACCTGTCTGTCTCTACATGTCAGCCCTGTGATAGACTGGTTACCTGTCTGTCTCAACATGTCAGCCCTGTGATAGACTGGTTACCTGTCTGTCTCAACATGTCAGCCCTGTGATAGACTGGTTACCTGTCTGTCTCTACATGTCAGCCCTGTGATAGACTGGTTACCTGTCTGTCTCTACATGTCTCCCTGTGATAGACTGGTTACCTGTCTGTCTCTACATGTCAGCCCTGTGATAGACTGGTTACCTGTTACCACCCCCGACCCTGAATACAGGATAAGCGGTGGACAATGGATGGGTAGATTTCTTAAATGTTCTAGAAAGTGATGTCACCAGGTAGGCTGTTGACCTGAATCCAATTCTTTTTCTTTCCCTCTAGCCTCAGGCGATCACTTCGTGGATAAACACCAGTGTGATCTGATCGACAGAGTGAACAACATTGAACCAATCTTGGATCATCTCCTGAGAGAAGTTGTAATCCAGCAAGAATTTTATGACAGAATGTCTGCCATTCCAACCACCCGGGAGAAGATGAGAAAACTCTTCGGAGGTCCCCTGAATGCAGCCGGACGCGACGGAAAAGACATCTTCTTCAAAATCCTTGAGGAGAAAGAGCCGTTTCTTGTTGCCAGTCTCAAGAAGAAGAACTCATAAATACTGTGTTGAATTCACCTGTTTTCTGCATCGCAAAGCAAATGTCAGGCCAGACCCCCTACAACGGTTTAGTTTGTCACCTTTGTCACCCTCATGAGTTTGCAGGTATGGGTATAGTAGTGTATCTGCTGCTGAGGTAGGAGTATCATAGAATATATCAGTATTATTGCACTGTCACTGTCTCAACGTGTCATATAAAGCTTTTGCTAATGTAAATATCTACAAGCAAGAAATTAGCTCAAATTGTTAACACAACCTTGAATGTCGATATCAGCACAGGAACCACAGGGAGCCTTCACATGCACATCCTGGGGCAATAAAAGCCTACACACAGGTCCAGCAACAGGTATTGTTTACTGGTAGGAACCATGAGGAATTCCTAGTTTTACTCCGTCAGGCTGATTAAAGCTACTAAAACATTGCATCTATGTTTGTTGTTGTGAGTTTGTCTCTTTTTGTTGGGTGAACCAGGGTCTAATGCAGGACTATAACGCCAAAATGGACTATCCCATCCATAGTCATGGCAGGCCTATATTCTGTTGTTGCTTTACATTATGAACTAATATAAACGTAGATTCATCTGACAGCTATCTTCCTCTCACCTTTGGGTCCTGAGCTGATCTCCAGACGGCCTCGGCACCGGATCAGATCCTGATTCCACGTCCATGAGAGCTTCCCTAGTCGCCCTCTATTACCTTTTGTACGCCTCTATTCTGATCTGGTTTCATGTTTTTGTTTTGTTGCCTTGGGTTCATCTGCTGCCCGATCACCAACTCGTCCCAGATCCACACTCATCTGCAGTTCTGCACAGCAATAATCAGTTGATTCCCTCACCTGAGCCTTCCCGCCCATTTACTGGACTTTCATTAAGCTACGTCACTGTAATGCGACGGCTGATGAACGGCTTCCGGTCCAGCAGCTCCTCTTTCCGGTCGCTGTTACAATCAACTCTGTTGCCTGTAAACCAACTGACCAACACAATAATGTGGATTTAACCGTTCAGTTATATTTTTGCTATGTTAACCTTTTAATGTGTTATTGTTCTGCCCCGCGGGGCTTTGGGTTTTGTTTCCGGTGGGACACTTTTCAGTGACGGACCAGTCAAACACTCCTGTTCAATTTGGCTCCACTACGAACCTCAGTTAAACCCTTGTCTGTGTGTAATGACGTGTTTGAAGTTGTAAAATATAATATTATTATTTTATTAACCTTGGGTGATGTTATTTGTCAGATTAAACCCCGTTTATGTCGTTTTTGTGGCGGAGTTGAACGTGAGGTGTAATGATTAAACGTTCCACCAGGGGGCGTATGACGTCATGTTAAGCTCAGTTAACTGTTCACGCAACGCGAATGTTGAAAGCACAACAAACTATACTTTAGTTCATTTTCAGTTTTTTTGTTATTTCAATGTTACAAATTCAATATTATGTAAGAAATAAAAAATATGTAATTATTAGTTGGCTTACACTCACTTTTTGGAGATTTAATATTTGTTCATGTTGATGATTGTTGTTCATAATCAAGAATTCGTTTGCTGCAGTTATTTTTTTAAACATTTGTAACATGCTTGAAATAAATAAATACAAATGAAATAAAAAATATCACTGTCCAATGTCTGTCTCAATCCAATAACTATTTGTCTGCATGGAAGCAATTGTTAAACATGCAAAGGTTTTGAAAGGAAGCAAAGAAGCACCTTTCCTTTGCATTCAGAGAATTCAAACTGCTCTTATCATGGCTTGTTTACATCTGAACATTTCTCCCTTTAGGAACCTTCCTAAAAGCAAAAAAGTCTCGTTTTTCACGCCTCTCCTCGCGTTCATAACATCTCAGAGAGAAACTGCAGAACATCCAAATGTTGTCAAAGGAAAGTCGTTCAATAAATTGAGGCCGTTGGACATGAAACATTCAGAGCTCCTAAATTCTTACATGCAAAGAAGCCTGAAAGCTGAAAATACCACGAAGAACCACTCATAGCAAGCAGAAGATTTTATTATAAATGTATAAATTTAAAAATATAAAACATTTTGTGATAAAAGTGATTTAAAAAAAAACACATTTGGTATAAATGAAGCTTATGTTATGTTTTCATTTACATAAACTATACTTTCATTCCAATTTGTCATTTGTTGGATAAAAACATGTCTGATGATAACTTGTTCGTTTCTTACATGATTGTCTGATAATTCATTGATTGATCGGGGCTGGACCACATAAGTATACATTTCATTGGATTTAAGAGGAAACGGCTCCGTTTAAACATTTAGCGTAGCATTAAAATGAATATCTCCCCCAGTTTGATTATATAAAAGCTGTTTGTGTTCAGGTAGAATGTAGATTTGGTCTGATGATGAATTTCACTTCTTCTTCTTGAGGTCAGCAATGAGATATGTCTCCCTTTCCTCGAGGATTGCGTAGAAGACGTCTTTGCCGTCAGGTCCGGCAGCAGTCAGGGGACCGGAGTAGAGCTTCCTCATCTTCTCCTGATCAGTGCGGCTAGCCAAGATTTCATCGTAACTCTCTTGTTGGATGATGCCTCTGTCGAGGAGCTCATCAAAAATGGGTTCAATGTTTTTCACTCTTTCGATCAGCTGGAGTCTATGTTTATCCACAAACTGAGCCCCTGAGGAAAGAAGGAGGAATGCCTGATTACAACTTTGTGCATTTTCTTCAGAGGAAAAGGTTCATTTTGATGATCAAATAGTGGATTTCTAACTCTGGCATTAAACTACATCTGAAAGAATAAGGGTTCAGTTTACAGCTACGAAGTTACGTGTTCTCCAAATTCTGTAAAGCTCTTGCATCTAAAGTTTCTACGATACGACATTTTTGGGAGACGCACTTTCATGCCAAGAGTAAGATGAGAAGATAGATACTATATACTATACTTCTACTATACTACTACCACCACCAAATGCAGTTGGAACCCGAGGGCCTGGGCTGCACCAGATTTCTGCCTAAAAGCGTATTAAGGCAGTTTTTTCTCGCCACTGTCGCTGCAACGCTCCTGGGGATGTTGGGACTCTGAACAGGACTAGAATATGCTCATGATTTATTACATTTTCAATGTGTCCTGAGATGACTTCTGTTGTGATATGACACTAGAAATAAAATTGAATTGAAAAGATACAGCCCTCATGTCTGTACTCTACACACACACACACACACACACACACACACACACACACAAATCTAGGAGACATTTAGCTTAGTTTAGCACAGAGACAGGAGGAACCGGAGAACAGCGAGCTCGTTACAAGGTTGTGGTTTTTAGGAGTTCTGGACTGAACCAGGCTAACTGTTTCCCTTTGCTTCCAGTCTTTATGCTAAGCTAAGCTAAATATCTCCTGGCTCTATCCTCAATGTGCAAACATTACAGCGATCTTCTCGTCCAACTCTGAGAAATAACACAATAAGTGTCAAACTAATTCATTTGAATTCAACAGTCTCAATCTGATCGGTGTCCGATGGCAGGCAGCGTTCACGATGAAGACATCACCTTACCTGTGCATCCACCTCCTGCCACGGTGTTCACAGCAGCCGCTCCAGCTGACCGTCTCCCATCTGAAACAAATTCAAAATTGCTTCATGAAAGAGTGTTAATGCGTGTTTTTTCAGACACACAGCAAACAAAAGGCCGTCTTTCAAGGTAAAGATAGACGATTAAAATCCATTTCCTCCTTAATTTGTCCTCAACTCTTTTTTGTGCCCTCTTGGATGCCAGATTAAGATAATATTAAGATAATAATATTTCATAGGAATCTTTGCCCGTCAATTATGTGTATTTATTTGCGTGAGCTCCATAATAACCACTATTGCTGCTTTGAACGTGGAAATCCCAGATACATGCTTGGCCAAGTCCAAAGCAAATAACTTGTGCTGGATTCTCCTTTATTTTATTTATTTGTCTTTTAAGAGACATTTCTCTCTCTTGCACTATTGATTATCTTGTTACGGGGTTTGTTCAATATGCAATACGACAACTCAATACAACACGTTAAGCTAAATCTGTCATTATTATTATTATTTATATAAATGTTATAATTAAATTATAATAATATATATTATTTATATTATTATTAAGACATATAATATACAAACATAATATTACACATAGAAACACCTCGTCCTCAATGCTTAAAAAACACACAAATGTTGGTTCCAATATTTCCAATATTAATATAATGTCTCGTGTTAAAAACAACTCACGGTCACCGGAAGCAGGTGTGGAGGACGTCAGTCCAGCGATGTCTGCAACTGTCATATAGGAAGCACGGTTACATCCTGATAACACTCTGACTAAAACACCGTTTATGAATATTTAATATGCTGCTGGGTTTTATGAACCCTCTACTAGACCAAACCGACTCTTCGGTCAGACCGTTGAGCCACAGCTCGAAAGTGAAAGTAAGAATGAACCGCGCTAAATTAAATATATATTTACCCAGTTGGTCCGCCTCACTGTTGCAGTCGATCTCTCTCAGTATTTCCTCGGCCACTCGGGCAGCTCCGGCCTCGGTGAAAGTTTGGACCAAGACATTTGCGATAACCAGGAAGCTTTTCCCCTCCACTTTGTTGCGTCGGACCCGCGGCTCTTCCCTGCGGTCCAGCAGCTGGTCGCAGAAAGCTTCGAAGCCCTCCTTGGTCAGCTGCTCCAGCGCGTCCTTTATAGCCCTGCTGATGGTTTTGGGGGGCATTTTTTAACCGATAGATCCCGAACCGCCGAACCGCCGAACCAGACCCGCCGAGAGAAACGCGCTGAGTTTCAGGCGGGAATGATGCGTTCAATGCTATCGGGAAAAACATTTACTGTATTGTAGATAACAGGGAATCAATCGATCATCTATCTATCTATCTATCCATCCATCCATCCATCCATCCATCTAAAAGTCACTGTTTCTATAAACATACTATAATATAATGAACACAGCTGAAAATCCAAAGGTTGCTCGGGCCCTCCGAGATATCTTATCTCACGTGTATTGGGAGGAGTTTAGCGAAGTGTTGTGGAGTGTTAGTATTTCCGATTTGACGCAAAGGCCTGCTTATGATCTAGACCAGGGGATCCCAGATGCCAGGATTGCCAGGCCAAGGACCCCCATTCAGCTTATTTGTATTAATAATGAATAATCAATATTACTGTTGGGAAACAGTAACATTTATAACAGAAGACTGATTATTAATTATTTATAAACATCTTTAATTTTAGAATGTTTCTCTTTTGTTCGGCCTATTTATTAATTCTGTTTTTTAACATTCTGTCGGTGCTGTCTCAACATACAACAGTAATATTAACGGTAAACATATTTTCTTCTATTCATCCAACAGACGCGACAGTAGCAGCCTGTACAGCGTGTTACACAATGTAATAACAGACAGAAAGAGGTCAGACATTCATGAGAAGGTGTACGAAGGCACTGATCAATAACATATAAAAAAACATATATTAAAGTGGGAGTCCGTAACATTTCAGTGATTGACCAGGTACATTTCATTACTGCTGACTCACAATGGAGGATCAACAGGCAGAGAAAGAAGACCATTCAACTTCCGGTCCAAGAAAAAGAAACAAACAAACTAATGGAAGTAAAGAAGGAAAAGAATCATCAAGAAGCAAAGTGGCTCGCCTGCAGTTCCATCTACCGCCACAGAGGCCGCTAGAAGCAACGGATCTCAATCCCTCCCCTTTAAAACGTTAAATCTGCCTCAAAGTTTGCCTTTGGCTGCTAAATTATGCCCCTTTTGTGATGTGATGTTTTTATGTAACACTCTGAGATTCATTGAATGAAAAGTGCACTATAAATAAAATCTATTATTATTAATTATTATTAAAGTTTCCCCCTATTTGGAAAGCAGTGAATTGTATATAACACACAGTGAGCCACAGGAGGAAAGGCTGTTTATTATGACAACAAAGTACTAAACATGTCGTGTGTGCAGTCAGCCCCATCGTAGACATCGTTCATCCAGCATGGTGGAACGATGTTCACGTGTCCATTCACGGGAACGTTCCCCGAGGACAAACATCGGCCGTTCATGTCTTCACGTCAGGATTCTGCTGCTCTGCGAAAAAAACACGTTGAAAAACTGATCACTCATGATATGATGGATTGCTATGACTTCTATATTATTATTATCACTAATCTATATGATGGTTTCTGTTGTCACCACTTTTTAAATGTATTCTATTTTATTAATATTAATATAAATTATTATCATTACTGCTATTATGTCTGATTATTTTTTATTATTACTACAATTTGTGACCATCATTATACTCTCTACCATCACGTTTGTTTCTGTTTATCATTTATCATATTATTTTGATCATTCTTTATCATCATCTTCACTTTTTTTTCTTTTTTCCCTCTTCACTGTTTCTGTTTATTAACACTATTATTATTATTAAGATGATCATTATCTTTAATTATTCTTATCACTGTTATTATTATTATTGTTATTATTATTATTATTATTTGTTTTTATCTTTTTTCTCTCATTTTTTATTTTTTCAGTTGTAGCTTTGTTTTTTATATTTTGCCTTATTATTCTTGATATTAATTCCTGATGTCCACACACACACACACACACCACCACCATACACATATAAAAATGTCTCCCTGCTCGTGTATTTGTCCCGTATTGTTCACTTGAAATAATAATAAAAACACACACAAAAAGATATGATGGATGACACACCGCGTCCTTCACCGTTGATGGATCATTCTGAAGTTGTTTATTGTTGATATCTCAATTCAGATGGAAACACTCCTCTTATTATGTATTATTTGTTATAAACGGTCAGCATCCAGCCTGAAACGTGTTCAGAGATGTAGAATCAATCAAGTGTACCTGTTCCCCACCACGATCAGGATCTTGGGGCTGTAAACTTTTGGAGGGGGAAAAATATTTGAACAGTTACTCTACACTTTGTGCATTTCTTTACACATTCATAACTTAATGCTGTGACGACCCAGCTCTCTCCTTGTCGTCCCGTTGTGTGTTTTTTTCTTGCAGGCTCATTTCAGGTAGATGGGTGGAGCTGCTGATCTGACGAGATTCACCTGGGCAGCCTAGGCCCAAGTTATTTAGCTGGCTCCTCCTTCACATTGTCTCTCTCTCTCTGACGACTTGCTGCCTGTTTGGTTTGTGTGTTCTTTTGTGTTATCATCACCACCCTCAATTACAAACAACACTGCAGACATTACTGACTCTACAGATTACAGACTTCTTTGTTATGTTGTTTTGGGTTGCATTTATAAATAAAGTTCAGTTAAAGTTGCGTTAAAGGTGTGTTGTCTCCCACTTTGTCGTGCTCTATGAGCCAGGGCTATGACAAAATGGGGGCTCGTCGATCTATTTTTGAGTGGAATTATTAGACTTACTGTTTAGTATGTTTCAGTCAGTTTGTGCCAGTTTGTTGTTTCCTTAGGGATTGTTGTTCAGGGTGGTAGATTTTCAAGTTGCTGCTCTGTTTTGTTACTGGTAAAATGGATGGGAGATTCACACGTATGATTGGTTTGAGGTTTTGGTGGTTGGTTAAGGGAGCTTTTGGTCGTTTTGATTGTGTTGATCCACGAAGGTTTATATTTTCCAGATGTTTCTCGGTGTGAACTGGCAAGAGGAGAGCCATTGTTATAGGATCTCCGTGGCTGTGGGAAAGGGGCCAAATTGCTGGTCGTTTTCTTCACTCCACTGGTTTAGTGTGCATAAGTACCCCCCACATGTGACTCCCAGAAGACTAGGGTTGAGTTGGTTAGGTAAGATTTTGTTTTGTTTTGTTAGGTAAGGTTAGGGGGGGGAACTCTTCTTATGATTTTTGGTTTCTCTAAATGCCTGTCTGCATAAGGTAAATTGGGGAAATATATTGTGGATTTTGTGCTGTTTGATTAATTCCTACCTAAAAATCAGGATTTTGATAATGGCTTCGGTGGATGAGTTTTTTCACTCCCCTTCAGATCATCTTCTCAGTCAATACACTAAAGATCAGCTGTTAAAAATAGCTGAGCATTATGACATTGAGATTGGTGATAAACGGTTGAAAGAAAATATTAGAGCCATTTTGAAAGCAAACTTGGTGGAGGCTGGAGTCCTTAAAAGGGAGGAGTTTCAGCCCAAGGTTACCAATGCAACTTTCAGTTTTGAACAACAGAAAGAGTTGTTAGCAATGCAATTGGAACATGAGAAACTTAAACAGCAAAAGGAACTTGAAATACAATTGGAACTTGAAAAAATGAAATTCAAAACAGAACAGTCTAAATTAGAGTTGGAACATTACAAGCTAAATCTGATTAAGGAGGGCAAGCTTAATGATGGTTTAGGCAGGGACAGTGTGGGGTCTAGTGAAAATTTTTCCTAGATGTGACATAAGTACAAAGTTAAGGTTGGTACCAACATTTTTGTGAGAAAGATCCGGATACCTTCTTTTCCTTGTTCGAGCGGGTTGCAGAATCTTGTGAGTGGCATGACGCTGAACGTACCTTGTTGCTTCAATGTGTGTTTACTGGAAAAGCACAGGAAGCATATTCTGCATTAAGTCCGGCAGATAGTAAAGTGTATGTTAAAGTGAAAGCTGCTGTGCTAAAAGCCTATGAGCTGGTACCCGAAGCCTATCGGCAACGTTTCAGGAGTTTGAGAAAGAGGGAGCACCAGACTTATGTTGAATGTGTAAGGGATATGGTCCTCCAGTTTAATCGTTGGTGATCAGCATCAGAAGTTGGTACTTTTCAACAGCTTTGTGATTTGGTAGCACTTGAACAATTTCAAAACTGTGTGCCAGAGAGTGTTGTTACTTACTTAAATGAACGAAAAGTTAAAACATCCCAGGAAGCCGCAGTGCTGGCCGATGAGTACATCCTGACTCATAAAAGTACAGTTGGTAACGGCAGGGTTGATGCGCAGAATACTTCGGCACGCACAGACAAATCGTTTTTGCTACATGGGGAGTCTAGTTCCTCTAGATTTGATCGTAGCTGGATGAAGCGTGATCCCAGTAAGATTTGCAATTACTGTCAGCAGAAAGGGCACTGGAAAAATGACTGTCCTGTGCTCAAAGGGAGATCAAAGTTCACAGGTAGTTCGCAGGTAAAACCAGCTGCTTTGGCTGCCTCTGTTCCTTCAGCTCAGATGGCGCTCCAAATAAACAGTCCCTCTGAGGACCTCTGTCCTGTGGATGAGTCCAAAGGGGATGATGACTTTGCAGCGTTCATTTCTGATGGTTATGTCTCCTTGTTTGGGGAGAAAGTGGCAGTTAACATTTTGAGAGACACTGGGGCAAAGCATAGTTTTGTCTGTGAGTCTGTCCTTCCTTTCTCCGCAGATTCAGATACTGGAAATTTTATTTTGATGCGAGGAATGGGCATGACTATTATTCCAGTGCCAGTTCATAAAATGGAGGTGGCTTGTGGGTTGGTTACTGGGGAGGTGGCAATTGGGGTCCGTCCTGCTTTGCCTGTGGAAGGCATTGACATGATTCTTGGAAATGATATGGCAGGAAATAGAGTTTGGGCTGAGGTTCCACCACCTTATGTTATCACTCAGGTTCCTGTACTGCCACCTTTACAGACAGAGGTGGTAGAATCAGCTGAGGTTTTGCCTGAGGTAGAGTTGTTTCCAGTGTGTGCAATAACTCGAGCCATGGGACGGGGAAAAGATGAGGCTGTAAAGCAGGAAGTAGCTGAATCTACGGCAATGGTTATTCCTGTGCCTCTTGGGTCCATCTCTCGGGGAGAGTTAATTGAGGGACAGAAGTTTGATCCCTCAATAAAGGCATTATTTGAGCTGGCATCTCCTGTGGGGGACATGGAAACTGCAGCTCAGGGTTATTTTGTGAGAAACGATGTCCTGGTGCGTATATGGTGTCCACAGACAGACAATTGTGTGGGAAAACCAGTCTGGCAAATTGTGGTGCCTGCCAAATTTAGAGAGATGGTGATGAAAGCCTCTCATGATGATGTAGCGGGACACATGGGGGTGCAAAAAACATACCATCGGATCTTGCGTCATTTTGTTTGGCCTCGGGTGAAAAGGGATGTCTCCGTTTTCATCAAAACGTGCCACACTTGCCAGTTGACGGGTAAGCCGAATCAGACTATAAGCCCAGCACCACTGTATCCTGTACCAGCATTAGATCAGCCATTTGAGTATTTGATTATGGATTGTGTAGGTCCGCTGCCTCCTTCCAAATCTGGTAACAAATATTTGTTGACGGTGATGTGCCAGGCTACTAGGTATCCCGCTTATCCTTTGCGATCTATAACAACAAAGTCTGTAGTGAAGGCATTGTCACATTTTGTTTCTGTGTTTGGCATCCCCAAAGTTATTCAAACTGACCAAGGTTCCAACTTTCGCTCTAAACTGTTTTCACAGGCTTTGCAGCAACTCCAGATTAAACATAACCAGTCATCAGCTTATCATCCTCAAAGCCAGGGTGCCTTAGAGCGCTTTCATCAAACTCTGAAGTCACTCTTTGCCATCAGTACTTGGTCATTTGGATGAGGGTGAGCGCAATGAACTACTTTCATTGATAGACAAGTACCCCGAACTGTTTTCTGATACGCCATCGCAAACACATCTGATTGAACACGATATAGATGTGGGTGATGCTCAACCAATTAAACAGCGCTTTTATCGTGTTTCACCAGACAAGAAGATGCAATTGGATAGAGAGGTTCAGTATATGCTAGATAATAATCTGGCAGAGCCTTCCAATTCTAGCTGGGCATCTCCGTGTTTACTTGTGGAAAAAACCTGATTCGACTTTTCGACCATGCACTGACTTCAGGAAAGTAAACGGTGTCACAAAACCTGATTCTTTTCCTTTACCACGAATGGAGGATTGCGTTGACCAAGTAGGTGCAGCCACATTTGTGAGCAAGTTTGATCTGCTAAAAGGATACTGGCAGGTCCCACTGTCTCCACGGGCCCAGGAGATAAGTGCTTTTATAACTTCTACCGGCTTGTATTCCTATAAAGTCATGCCCTTTGGTTTACGTAATGCCCCGGCCACGTTCCAACGGCTGATTAATAGTGTGGTGAATGGGCTGGTAGGTTGTGCTGTGTACCTTGATGACGTCGTTGTGTTCAGTGATACTTGGGAGGACCATCTGCAGAGGATCACGGCATTGTTTGACAGATTGGTATGGGCACAGTTAACAGTGAATTTGGCCAAGTGTGATTTTGCGAGAGCCACAGTTACCTATTTAGGCAAAGTGGTGGAGCAAGGGGAGGTTCGCCCTGTTGAGGCTAAAGTGGAAGCCATTAAGAATTTTCCACCTCCTGTAACCAAGAAAGACTTGATGCGGTTTCTGGGCATGGTGGGATATTACCGAAGTTTCTGTAAGAATTTCTCATCAGTTGTGGCACCACTTACAGATCTTCTGAAGTCTAAGGTGAAGTGTGTCTGGTCAGATAAGGCTCAGGTTGCTTTTGAAAATGTTAAAGCTCTCCTCTGTTCCTCTCCTGTGTTGATAGCACCACAGTTTGATAAGCCTTTTACATTGCAGGTTGATGCCAGTCAGGTGGGGGCTGGGGCAGTCCTGTTACAAGCTGATGTTGGGGGGGTAGAGAGACCAGTTGGGTTCTTCTCAAAAAAGTTCAATTCATATCAGTTGAACTACTCGGTGATTGAGAAAGAGGCCCTGGCATTAATTTGGGGATTACAGCATTTTGATGTGTATACGAGTTCAGGAACCCCTCTGGTAGTGTACACAGACCATAATCCCCTTATCTTCTTGCGCTCTTTGCAAAATCCTAACCAGAGGTTGATGAGATGGGCATTATTTTTGCAGCCTTATCATTTGGATATTCGCTATATAAAAGGTAGGGAAAATGTAATGGCTGATGCCCTTTCTCGCGCCTTCTAGTTTGTGTTAAGAGTAACTGTTAATGCCATCATATTTCTGCCTTTTGTCTGTGTTCCTTTTGGGCTGTCCGGCTCTCTTAAAAATGCTCCTGTAGGTACCCAGGTTGCGGAGGGGGTGAGATGGTCCTGAGGGATCGGTAGAAGGTATGAATTGTTTTGTTACTCCCAACCAACTGCAGAAGGTCGTGTCAATTTTGTCAATACTGTAAAGCGAAAAATGTGGTTATTGTCCATTCTGTTTTGTTATTATATTTTGTAAATAATTAGGATATATTGTGGCAGAGTACCTAGTGGGTCTCTGCTCTTAAGTGGGGGGGTGTGACCATCATTTCAGAAGTGAGGGGGACAAATTGTTCTGAGGTCTATTGAGTGATTTATCATCCTCTCGCATTCAATTGCACCTCTACTTAGTGGCTAAAGAACCACATAACTACAAACAGCAGAGCACCAGGGGACTGACTTTAGTTCTTTAGAATTATATACTATCAAAATCTAAAGTCAAAATCTAAAGCTGAGTTGACACAGAATGACTCTCTAACATCTACAGGGTAAGTAGCCAGAAAATAAATGTGCGCAGCAAAATTTATAAATAGAATTAATAATAGTAGTGGTGACATAGCTGTGGAAATTAATCGCAAAGTCACTTTTATGCTATCTATATTCTTTCTCAGCTAGTTATATTCTCTTCTCACCTGTGACCCTGCATGATCATCCTTGCTGGCCTCTGGTCCACTTTCTCCTCCCTGACGCTGCTCTTTCTATTATATAACGATTAAAAAATATGTGCAAAACAATAGTGAGCACAAGTTCTGTGCAGAAATTAAGGAGGAGTGGGTATATTTCTAGGTGGTAGAGTAGCCAAAAATTGTAGTCAAGTAAGAGTGTTGTTACTTTAGAATAATATTGCTCAAGTAAAAGTAAAACATATTTTGCAGCAAAACAACTCTCAAGAGTACAATGTAGTTACTCAAGTAAATGTAAAGGAGTAAATGTAACTAGTTACTACCACCGCACCTAGCAAGCGATTCAACATAACTAAGAGTTAACAATTGTTAACTAGCTTAACTTGATAGGCCTATATTGACATGTATTAATTAGACATCATTGAGCTAAACATTATCTACATGCAACAGAAATACTCAACTTACATGGTTTGAACAGTAAACAGTAAGGTTTTTTGCCTCTTGGCTGCTGGTTTGCTGAACATGGTGAACAAGATCTGAATCAATGTCTGTGTGATTGAAATCACAACACGACAGCGGTGTTTGCCGCCTGGCTCTGCCTGCTCAAGGTGCGTTTGAAGGCGGCTAGGAAAAGCGCGTTTCCACGTGTTAAAATGAATTGAAGGGTTGTAATGGCTGTAAAAAGTGCGGGGGACAGAGGGCACAGATACGGGAAGTGCGGGGGACATGTACCCCGCGTCCGCTACGCCCATGGGTGTGACGACCCAGCTCTCTCCTGGTCGTCCCGTTGTGTTTTTTTCTTGCAGGCTCATTTCAGGTAGATGGGTGGAGCTGCTGATCTGACGAGATTCACCTGGGCAGCCTAGGCCCAGGTTATTTAGCTGGCTCCTCCTTCACGTTGTCTCTCTCTCTCTGACGACTTGCTGCCTTTTTGGTTTGTGTGTTCTTTTGTGTTATCATCACCACCCTCAATTACAAACAACACTGCAGACATTACTGACTACAGATTACAGACTTCTTTGTTATGTTGTTTTGGGTTGCATTTATAAATAAAGTTCAGTTAAAGTTGCGTTAAAGGTGTGTTGTCTCCCACTTTGTCGTGCTCTATGAGCCAGGGCTATGACACCAGTCAGAAGTTACACTGCAGTGTGTTGGAAATTCTCAACATTGACCGCAACCAGCTCCTCGTCAATTCCCTCAACACCTGAGGGGTATTCCATCAAACTCGCTAAACGCAAAGCCGGGCTAATTTCGATAAGCCTCGCTACCTTTAGCGAGAGTTGCGTTCCATCAACGTGACTTGAGGGACTCTCCGCTAAGTAACCATGGGAATTTATCCGACCAAACTAGCCTGCTCCGGGGCAGGCTAAACATCAGGCTTACTTTAGCGGGGGTTTCAGAGAAGTCCGTCTGTCGGAAACAACTGTACCAGCAGAAGGTTCCGCCAAGCCTAGTCCTCGTGATTTCGTCACGTGAAAGACCAAAAATTACCAGAATTACATATATGAAGCACAAACAGACTATATTTTCATCAAGTGCCAAAGAATACATGCTTGCAATTAAAAAAATATGAATAAATCGTTTATTTTGTTTAACACCTACTGGCCATTTGATTATCTAAAGTCCCCAGTTGGGTGAGTGGTGACGTACCTGCCCTTAAATGTGGGCATTGCAGGTTCACATCCCGGCGAGGATGTCTCATGTGTGTGTGTTTTTTTTTTTCCCCTGTATAATTATAATTGTCTTTAGATCAGATAATTAGACCAACATTTTACCTTAACTATGATAAATATGTCATACAATTTCCCCAGAACCCAAATATAACTTGCAAAAACATGATAGGCATAAAGCTGTTATTATTAATAGCATGTTATAGATCCCAATGACAAAGGCATTGCTGCATGCAATTTTCAGGCACATAAATTCCTTTCAGGTGAGTTCATTAATAAGTTCATTGAATGTATTCATTAAATTGTTGAGATAAATGAGTTGGTCAATGTAGATGCATTTATTAGGCCTATCTAGAGAAAGAGAGAGAGAGTTCCGACCAAAGAAAGAAAAATAAACGACTAAAGTCGGGAATTGAACCTTGGCCGGCCGCATGTAAAGCCGGCGCGTTACCTCTACACTATCCTCACGTTAGAGAAATCGTAGTCAGTGTTATATTAGAACATGTTACTCTTAACGGTACTTCCGTATCAAATCGCTCGGCAATTCTTGCCCAAGCAGCCTCGTGATTTTTATTGATCACTACAGTATTCCCTTTTTTGGTTATGATGGGTTTATACTCCTCATAGAGTTCCATCAATCATTTTTGCTCTGGTCTTTTCTTCCATTTTCTCGATGATTCGACATTCCTGGTTCTGGTCTGGCTTCATATCCCGTGAACGTACGTAACACACGACAACGTTAGCCTCGCTTGAATAAGCCTCAACAAGGCGCGGCTGAAATGCGTTAATGGAATGGGTTTAGCCGCAAGTGGAAGTTGGCGTTAGTTCTAACCAGGCTTAACCAGGTAAGCGCCGCTTTAATTAGCGAGTTTGATGGAATACCCCTCTGGTGCATACAGGTCCGTGTATTTACTGTTGGAAAATTACAATCTCCACATTAAAACGTCTTACAAACATAAATTTCTCCCCAATGAATTATGAGTCTCTATCATTTGTTACATACCTGTAGCAAGAAGTCTTGGCTGGATTTATTTCAGGTGGATCCATATCTTCAGCATCAAATATTACAATCTGAAAAACAAATAAACATGTCTGAAACAACAACACTGGAAGTAAGAAATGTCAAGCTGCTACAGTCTGCCCAAATACCTGTCCAGGCTGAGTTGTTGCTCAACGTCCTGGTGCATCTCTGAAACATGATTAAAATGACAAAATTATTACATTATTTATTATTGTCCTTCAGGTAAGATTACTAGTGGTTGATTACCACTAGAAAGGACCTCTCATGAAATCTCTTTGACTCACTCTTTGACAAAGGCTGGGTGCCAAATATGTACTGACCTTTCATCTTCAAGTGTGTTTTTGGGAGTACTTTGGTTTTGTGGTTCAAAAACCTGACAGGAAAACAAATTTATCAACAATTTATAATAGCTTCCATAACTCTTCCCTTATCATATACAGTATGTATTAATGGTGATAGGTTGTCAGTATAGGTTGTCAGTTTTGACATAGACAAATACATTCATTCACGTGTATATATTGATAATTAGAAAAAAAAATTCTTACCACAGTGTCAGCTCGATCGAATTCAGCTGTGCTCCTTGAAGTGATGACAATTTCAGAATCAGAGTCTGAGGTATCATCCACGGCTGTAAAAACAAAAAGAATTCCACAGATCATGTTGCTAATGTTGATATATCCTTCAGTGCAGCGTCTAAAATATATAAAAATATTGAATCATGAGATCTACTAACCTCCTTTAAAATGTTTTTCAAGGCAAATGAAAAAGGTGATCCTGCAATATGGCCTCCCGAGTTCTTTTTTATATTCTGCCAATTTGAATGGCTTTTCTGACCCAGGCACATGGATCACCTCTGGGCAGTCTGGATACAAAAGGACATACGTTCCTTCTGGCATGTCCTTGTTAAATGTTCTCATCTTCTGGACTGCTTGTTTCAGGACATCAGGTGCTTCTATCTCTGGGTCTACAAATAATGGGAGTGTTTTCCCTCTTAGAGGTTTTAGATCAGTCCCATTTGGCACCATCAATCCAATGTTTATCTAAAAAATGAAAAAGGTAAGGTTAATTTCATGTACTACACATAGTAATATAAAAGATTATACATACACCAGTGTTTCCCATTAATTATGGAGAACATGGAGGAACGTCCCATTGATTATGGAGAATGCGATGTCCCTCCATGTTCTAATTTATGCCACCACAGTTTCATAGTTAGCCGAACATAACTGTAAACAACACTCCAGATCGTTACACTGTTGTGCCGAGTTGCTTCAGCAAAGCATCTCGTCTTGCACGAGTGTGACAATGTTGTAAAATCTACGCACAGATTCCCGTGTCAAATATGTAAGTTCTCTTATATAGATCCATTTTTGAGTTATCCCGAGTCAGGCAGTCGAGTATTGATAAGCTAATACAGCCAGTACAGCCTACCTGGACGCGTTTTCGCTCTTTAGCCCGCTGTCTTCCTCTTGGCCCGTAGTTAAAAGACTGACGCTCCTTGGACTTGGAACTTCTGTACTCCAGAAACTGCCTATATGATGGGCAAGGTTTTTCTGCTAAAATTAACAAAACCAAAGTAATAGAAAGTTAGCAGCCCCTAATCAATAACATTGTTTACGTTGATTGATTTACGATTATTACGGATACGGATTATTAGCCGTACGGATAGCTACGGCTATGCTGCACTTACTTTGTTTAGCATTATCCGGCAGTTGAGATGTCCCCTGTGCGGCTGGTCCTTCCGTCTGAGCTGCGGCATTCAAAAACTCCAAAGACCGACCACACGAAAAACAAAACGGCGTTAATCGGCTCATATGTTCGCCACAAAACCGGCAAAAGACTGCTTGCCCGCCGTCCATCTTGGGTCACCTTATTACTTCCGGTTCTACTCGCCAGTTGGTACATTCCCTTTCCGGTTGCAAGAGTTACTTGTAAATTTGTCTCGGCGTTTGTAAAAGTGTTTCACTTCTTGTAAATTTGTTTTCTCAAATGTAAATTTGTCTCAGGACTTGTGAATGTGTTATGGCAATGTAATTTTGTTTTCTGAAATGTAACTTTGTCTCCAGCTTTGTAAAAGTGTTTCTCATATTGTAAATTTGTTTTGCACCTCCCGGCCACCGTACATGATGGCTAGAATTGTGTCCGACTTAGCAGCCGACTGCAAAGACGTCACAGGGTCGCGACCATATCACGTGGCCCAAAACATCGCGGGAAAAGGTTTTTAAGAGCCACTTCTTGCAGCGCTTGGCAGCGCTTGGCAGCGCGTTCTACGACGGCTGCAACCGGCTTGTCCACACCTCCGCTACAGCGGAATGGTTCTCATTGGTTAAAAGTTCAATGACGTGTGTTCAGGTCCGCACTCGGCGGCCACCTTGTGGTTAAATGATAGTTTTTATTTTGGTCGCATTGATCTCATGGCTTGATCTAAAGTTCCGTGCATTGTGTTGTGAGTCTATTTATATGTGACGTCTGGTTAATACAAACATAGAATGATAATACAAATATACTGGAAAAAAAGTGCCTTCCACATGTTGCCTTGCGTGTGTGTGTGTGTGTATGTATGTATGTATTTATGTATATATGTGTTTGTGTGTGTGTGTGTAATATATATATATATATATAGATATATATATATGTATGACAGATTGACTATATAGGATCTTAGGTGGCAGCAACCACTTCAGGGTGTCGGGTCAGGACACAGGTAAGTGCAGCATGAAGGACAGAGCCAGCAATAAAGTTCAACCCTTTGTGTGTGTGTGGTTTCTGCAATGTTAAACACAACAATACAGATTGATTAGAAATAAGGTACAACTTAACATAAAAATATACTGAGTTAGATACACACTATCTCTCTAATCAGATAACTACAACTCCGAATGATTTATGAACTTAAATCATTATTAAACAATAAACAGAGAATGAGCATTGATATGCAATATACAGTATAAACATTAAAGATTAGCAATACAGTAGCCTAGCATAAGGCACTCAGGCTATTGCTAGTTAGCCTGTTAATTGTTTGACACTCATTAGCAGCTAAGCGTTTATCACATAATGAAATCTGAAGGCAAAAACTACTACAGTCATCAGTTGACTCATGAATAAAACAGAAATATCAACATCGTGTAACATATGAATACAACAACATAACTCACGGCTCAATGGACGCACACACTGCAGACACACGGAGGAACAGTTCAGCCAATACCTGCTCTGAGCTGAGCAGTACGTATGTGGTGCATTCAAGGACCTCAGCAGTGTAGGAATTCACATGCACATATATATATATACGTGTCCCCCGCACTTCCCGTATCTGTGCCCTCTGTCCCCCGCACTTTTTACAGCCATTACAACCCTTCAATTAATTTTAACACGTGGAAACGCGCTTTTCCGAGCCGCCTTGGAACGCACCATGAGCAGGCAGAGTCAGGCGGCAAACACCGCTGTCGTGTTGTGATTTCAATCACACAGACATTGATTCAGATCTTGTTCACCATGTTGAGCAAACCAGCAGCCAAGAGGCAAAAAACCTTACTGTTTACTGTTCAAACCATGTAAGTTGAGTATTTCTGTTGCATGTAGATAATGTTTAGCTCAATGATGTCTAATTAATACATGTCAATATAGGCCTATCAAGTTAAGATAGTTAACAATTGTTTACTGTTATTTATGTTGAGTCGCTTAACTAGTTACATTTACTCAAGTAACTTTTTGGATACATTGTACTCACAAGAGATGTTTTACTGCAAAATACGTTTTACTTTTACTTGAGCAATATTATTCTAAAGTAACAACACTCTTACTTGACTACAATTTTTGGCTACTCTACCACCTAGAAATATACCCACTCCTCCTTAATTTCTGCACAGAACTTGTGCTCACTATTGTTTTGCACATATTTTTTTAAATCTTATATAATAGAAAGAGCAGCGTCAGGGAGGAGAAAGTGGACCAGAGGCCAGCAAGGATGATCATGCAGGGTCACAGGTGAGAAGAGAATATAACTAGCTGAGAAAGAATATAGATAGCATAAAAGTGACTTTGCGATTCATTTCCACAGCTATGTCACCACTACTATTCTTAATTCTATTTATAAATGTTGCTTCGCACATTTATTATCTGACTACTTACCCTGTAGATGTTAGAGAGTCACTCTGTGTCAACTCAGCTTTAGATTTTAGATATTTACTTTAGATTTTGATAGTATTGTAGCGACCCTGGTATGTGTACTAGTGAGTGACAGCGCTGTAGTCCAATCACAAGCAGGGTGACTAGGTCCAGCAACATGGGGGCTTGTGATTGGGGGAGGTTGCGCAGTGTGTGTGGGTGTCTTCCTGTGCGAGCTCCGAGTAGGAGTGTGTAAAATGTGGGTGTAGAGCGATACATGTGTGCCTTGTTAAGCTGCTGTAAAGTTGTGAAGTTCGTGGAATAAAGCCAACCGGCTGTTACACCGGATACCTGCCTCCGTTTCTGGTATGATTGCTACACTGGTGTCAGAAGTGACTTCGGACGGTAAATAAGGATCCGGTCGGGAGCTAGCCTAGCCACAGCAGAAGATTAGCCATCTCGCTAGCTGCACGTTATGGAGGGTTTCGGCGGGACAAGAGTGAAGGAGGAGAGGAGAGACGTGGAGGAAGGAGCCTACGGTTGGTCGGGAACCGCCAGCGGGTACGAGAGAGCTGCACGTGAGGCGAAGGAGAGCCGGAGAGAGACGGTGGTGGAAATAGCTCACGAGTCGAGCATGACGCCGTCTTTCACGCGGCGCAGCAACCCTCTCTCTACCGGAGAGAGAGAACAGCGCGAGGTGAACAGCGTTCATCTTCCCGCTTCTGTTACCTCCGTTAAAACACCCAAGTACTCTGGCAGGTCAGACTGGGAGGCTTTTCATGCACAATTTGAGTTGTTAGCTCATGCAGTGGGGTGGTCGACAGAAGCTAAAGCCCTACAGCTAGCACTCTGCCTCACTGACGAAGCGCTGACTTGTCTCCTACTGCTCACCCCCGAAGACAGACACTGTTACACGGCTTTAGTAGGGGCCCTACAGAGGCGTTTTGGACAATGTTTACAACCAGAGCTCCTTCGTAATGAACTAAATAATCGATGCAGAAGGACCGGGGAGCCGTTACGTGTACTGGCCAACGACATAGAGAGTCTGACCAGGCGGGCTTACGCACACATGCCACCGGGGGTACAGAGCGAACTAGCCCGTGACCAGTTCATCCGAGCCCTTTTCCCCTCTGAACTGCGGGTTCAGGTTCAGCTGCAGCACCCACGGACCTTACAGTCAGCCTTGGAGATGGCTGCAGAGAGGGAGATCGTATGGGGAGTAGCTGCAGGGAGCAGCGTAAAAGAAAGCCCGCTGGCGGTGAGGATGGCAGCCGGGGGCCCCACAGTGGAGGAGAAACCGGCCTGGGCGGCTGAAATGACCGAACTGATCAGAACTATGTCACTACAGCCCGTACGACGGCCGCGGCCAGGGCCCAGAGTCTGCTGGGAGTGTGGACAGCCAGGGCATTTGGCTAGAGAGTGCCCTAAACAGCGCCCGGCTCAGGGAAACGGCTCCGGGTCCGCGTAGAGGGGAATATGCGGACTCCACCGCCTTCCCCTACCTCCCAGCCAGCCTCCATAGCAGACGATGACACCAGCTTGGTACCTGACATCTTAGTGGGGCGTGCCTCGGTGGGTGAGTCGTGCTATATTTCAGTCACTGTGGAGGGTGTACCATGTCTGGCTCTAGTAGACTCTGGGGCGACAGTTTCCTTGGTGAGACCTGATGTGGTGCCTGGGGGGACTCAGTTGGAGCCGACCGCCAAGTGGCTGCGCACCGTCACCCGGGAACTAGCTCCCCTGACAGGAAAAAGCAGGTTTTCAGTGACTATAGGGGGGTGGGCGGTACGTCACCTGCTATGGATAGCTGCCGTTCAGGAACCCTGTATTCTGGGTTTGGACTTTCTAAAGGCTACAGGATGTGTCCTGGACTTTGGGAGGGGCCTGGTGAGTTTCCGAGGGGGACCAGTCGTCACTATGTTGCCCATAGACACCCTTGTCACACCCCCTGTCAGACTTTTCACACCGGCTGGTGAATCAATAGGGGCAGCTCTCAACATCACCCCGGCCGCGTCCCTCCCTCCTGCCACTCCCGCTCGGAGTGTCGGCCCCTCTCTCACCTCGTCCCCCCCATCAGGTGCGACCCCCCCCCTCTCACCTTCTCCCCCTCTTCTTACAAAAGCCTCACAGCTGCAGCCCAGAGGAACGGTGGAGGCTGGAGTCAACAGTACCCCTTCAGGGACCACGTCCACCGTACACGCGACCACGTCCCGGTCACTTTCGACCAATACAGAGAGAGAGGGGGAAATATCGGCTGTGAGAGATATATGGAGGAAGAACTGTGGCGGCCTGGACCCTCAACAGCAGGAGGAGCTGTGGCAGCTGTTACTAGAATTCAAAGACAGCTTTGCCATGAGCGACGAGGAGGTGGGGGTGACTCACCTAGTACATCACGACATCGACACGGGGGACGCACGCCCCATCAAGTGCCGGCCTCGCCGCCTCCCCCTGGCTCGTCAAGAGGCTTGCGATGAGGCAGTTCGTAACCTACTGCAGGCAGGCATCATCGAGCCCTCAGACAGCCCCTGGGCCGCTGCCGTTGTCATGGTCCCCAAGAAGGTGAGCGGTTGGAGGCTCTGTCTGGACTACCGGCCGGTGAACGGGATAACCCGGAAAGACTCCTACCCCCTGCCGCGCATAGACGAGTCTCTGGACCTGGTCTCCGGGTCCTCTTGGTTCTCCTCCTTGGACCTCCGCAGCGGCTATTACCAGGTTCCCCTCTCCCCGGAGGCAAGACCCAAAACAGCGTTTTGCACAGGGCGGGGGCTGTGGCAGTTCAAGGTCCTTAGTTTTGGCCTTTGTAATGCCCCGGCCACCTTCGCGAGGTTGATGGACAGGGTGCTGGCCGGGGTCCCCCGGCAACAGTGCCTGGTATACCTCGACGACATCCTGGCTCATGGAAGTTCCTTCGAGACAGCTCTGGGAGCCCTGCGTCAAGTGCTGGAGAGGATAAGGACTGCTGGCCTTAAGCTTCACCCAGAAAAGTGCCACTTCATGCAGCGAGAGGTAACCTTTTTGGGTCACAAGGTGGGAGAGGAGGGCATTGGCACTCTGGGGAACAAGGTGCAGGCTGTCACCGATTGGCCAGCACCCACCAACCAGAAGCAGCTGAAGAGCTTCTTGGGCCTAGCCTCGTACTACAGGAGGTTCGTACGGGGCTTCTCCTGCACCGCTGCCCCCCTGTTTCAGCTGCTACAAAAAGACTGCGACTTTCTCTGGACCGAGCAGTGTCAGGGGGCCTTCACCAGCCTTCAACGGGCTCTGAGCGAAGCCCCGGTTCTTGCCCCAGCTGATCCCTCCTTGCCATTCCTCCTGGATACGGACGCTAGTGGCTCGGGGGTGGGTGGTGTGCTGTCCCAGACTGGCCCCGATGGGGAACGGGTGGTGGCATATTTCAGCCGAGCGTTCAACAAGGCTGAAAGGCGCTACTGTGTCACCCGCAGGGAGCTCTTGGCTGTAGTGCTGTCCATCAGGCATTTCAAGTTCTATCTGTGCGGCCCACTGTTCAGAGTGAGGACAGACCACGCGGCTCTCCAGTGGCTCATGACATTCAAAGAGCCAGAGGGACAGGTCGCCAGGTGGATAGAAGAGCTCCAGGCTTTCAACTTCACCGTGGAGCATCGGCCGGGGGCCCGCCACACCAACGCCGATGCCCTGTCACGTCGCCCGTGTGCCGCGGTGGGGTGCCAGTATTGCGAGCGGAGAGAGACTCGAGAGAGAGAACTGCAGGAGGAAAACGGGGGCTGTACCGCTGTGCGTCGAGTAGAAGAACTCATCTGCCGCGAGCTGCAGATGGTCGACCCAGCTGAATGGAGACAGCAACAGGAGCAGGACCCCGACCTTAAACCTGTGCTACAGTGGGTGGAGGCTCAGCAGCAGCCACCATGGGAGGAAGTGGCAAGGTTCTCAGCAATAACCAAGGGGCTGTGGGCCAAATTCAGGGCTCTGCGGCTGTGTCAGGGGGTACTACAGCGGGCGTGGTCACAACCAGCAACAGGAGAACAGAGATGGCAGGTCGTGGTCCCCCATGGCCTGCAAGAGGCAGTGTTGGAGGCCATGCATGGAGCTGCAGGTTCGGGGCACTTTGGAGTGACTAAGACACTTAGACGCCTTCGCCAGAGCTTCTACTGGGGCCAGTGTCGGCGGGACGTAGAGGACTTCTGCCGCCGCTGCGATGCCTGTACAGCACGTAAGGGTCCCCCCGGTCGTTCTCACGCCCCACTCCAGCAGCATACAGTGGGAGCCCCCATGGAGAGGGTGGCGGTGGATGTAGTAGGGCCGCTGCCTCGCTCCGACAAGGGTAACCGCTATGTACTCTCGGCCATCGACTACTTCACTAAATGGCCCGAAGCTTACGCTATTCCCGATCAGGAGGCAGTGACGGTGGCCGATGCACTAGTGGAAGGCATGTTCAGCCGTTTCGGAGTGCCGGAGACCATTCACAGCGACCAGGGGAGGAATTTTGAGTCCCGGGTTTTTGCCTCTATGTGTGAGCGCCTAGGGATGCACAAAACCCGCACCACGCCCTTGCACCCTCAGAGCGATGGCTTAGTGGAGCGGTTTCATCGCACGTTGGGCCAGCAGCTGGCCATCATCACGTCACAGCACCAGAGAGATTGGGACGACCACCTACCCCTGGTGCTCATGGCTTGCCGCTCTGCCATGCAGGAAACCACCTCCTGTACGCCCTCCCTTCTCATGCTGGGGAGAGAGCTCCGTACCCCTGCCGAGCTGTCGTTTGGCCGACCACCAGACTCCCCAGAGGCCCCGCCAGGTCCAGAGTATGCCAGGAGGCTGCAGAACCGCCTGGATTTGGCCCACGCTTTTGCCCGGAAACAGCAGCAGCAAGCTGGGCTGAGGCAGAAGCGTAATTATGACGTGAGGACCCGAGGGAGACATTTTCGGGCTGGGGAACTGGTCTGGGTCTACAGCCCTCAGAGGAAAAAGGGGCGGTGCCCTAAGCTTGAGAGCCAGTGGGTGGGCCCTTGCAAGATACTGGAGAGGTGGGGAGAGGTGGTGTACAGGGTGCAGCTCCCCGGCAGGGGGAGGAGGGTGGCGCTTCATCGAGACCGGTTGGCCCCGTACCGTGGGGGCTCACAGGGGCAAGCAGAGGGGACACCAGCCTCGCCTATTCAGCCTCCCACGTCTCATCCAAATGGCGACGCCTCCATTTCCCGGCCTGGGATGCCAGGACTCCCACCCCCAACTCCGCCAGAGCTCACTCTGAGGCCCCCGTCAGGCCCAGACCCAGCTGAACCACCCCCCTCACCGTCACAGTCCCCTCCTCACGGGGAGAGCAACTCAGCCCCTGGTCCAGGTGCTCCAGCCCAGGAAGGAGGGCGGCCCCGTCGTCAGAGGAGACCCCCGGGGCGTTACAGGGACTTTGAAGACACTCTCTGGGAAGAGGAGTAGTTAGGAGTGAGACCCGAGTTCTTAGAAGGGCAAGAATGCGCCCTGGGCTCACTGGAAGTGATGGCAGTCTGCCCAGATCTTCCTAGTTAGTAAAAGAAATGTTGGACATTAAAAAAAAAAAAAAAATAAATAACATGCACAATTTGAGCTGTTTTATGCTCATGTATTTTTCTGTTCTGTTCTGTTAGTCTCCTCGAGGGCGAGGATCTTTGTGGTGGGGGGGTAGTGTAGCGACCCTGGTATGTGTACTAGTGAGTGACAGCGCTGTAGTCCAATCACAAGCAGGGTTACTAGGTCCAGCAACATGGGGGCTTGTGATTGGGGGAGGTTGCGCAGTGTGTGTGGGTGTCTTCCTGTGCGAGCTCCGAGTAGGAGTGTGTAAAATGTGGGTGTAGAGCGATACATGTGTGCCTTGTTAAGCTGCTGTAAAGTTGTGAAGTTCGTGGAATAAAGCCAACCGGCTGTTACACCGGATACCTGCCTCCGTTTCTGGTATGATTGCTACAGTATATAATTCTAAAGAACTAAAGTCGGTCCCCTGGTGCTGTGCTGTTTGTAGTTACGTGGTTCTTTAGCCACTAAGGAGAGGTGCAATTGAATGCGAGAGGATGATAAATCACTCAATAGACCTCAGAACAATTTGTCCCCCTCACTTCTGAAATGATGGCTACGCCGCTGTATATATATATATATATATATATATATATATATATATATATATAACATATCCTCTTTGGTTTGCTGCTGTGTTCTATCGCTTGAGCACTATAGTCACGTTGACTTTGTTGTCCGACTTGACGGCGTTTGGCTGCCGTCTCTTTTAGAGCCCGCCCCCTCAGACACCTGCAGCTCTCGTCGGCGTGATAAGTCAAGTCAAGTCAAGCCAAGACCATCCCGAACAAGCCTGACACCGCCCGATCTGCTCATCACAGCCAAGTAAACGGAGAAGAAGGCTCGAAGGAGAAGACACACCTTTTCACTTTTCAAGAGAGCAACAGTCCTGTAACCTCAGCGATCAATGATTTGCCGCAATCATACAAAAGTGGACGGACTCTGACAGCTGAAGTTACGAGCTGTTTAAAAAGGTTTGTAAAACGACATTTACTTCTTTTTGTTCTTTTCTTACTTTCACTTTCGTAGTTTGAACTAATTGTCGGGTTTTAACGTTAAAACGGTGTGAGAACGCTTTCCTGATGACATCACCGTTGTTACTAATGATGCATTAACTAAACTGAGATGTTTTCACCAAACCGTTTGACTAGAAAATAGACGAAGTTCAACCAGGATGACAGAGAGGGAGGATTACGCAACAATTAAATCGACAGCAGATTCACACAAAATCAACTAATGCAATCCACCTTTACCAGCTGCATAATATTACATCCATCCATCCATTTTCTACCGCTTATCCTGTATTTAGGGTCACGGGGGGGCTGGAGCCGATCCCAGCTGTCATTGGGCGAAGGCAGGGTACACCCTGGACAGGACGCCAGTCTATCACAGGGAGACATGTAGAGACAAACAACCATTCACGCTCACATTCACACCTACGGGCAATTTAGAGTCACCAATGAACCTAGCCCCATCCTGCATGTCTTTGGACTGTGGGAGGAAGCCGGAGAACCCGGAGAGAACCCACGCTTACACGGGGAGAACATGCAAACTCCACACAGAAGGAACCCGGGCCGACCCGGGAATCGAACCCAGGACCCTCTTGCTGTGAGGCGAGAGTGCTACCCACTACACCACCGTGCAGCCCTCATAATATTACATATATGTATTATATCTTAACAGTATACACACATTTATCCATATGATTATTAGGACTATATACACACAACCATATATGTATTTATACATAATGGGTATTATATTCATAATTAGTAGTTTTGGTACTTATGGACCTTTGCTTTACTAACATTTTGATTGTTTCTACCGTTATATTACTACTTCCACTTAAAGGTTGAGTAGGTGATTCTCTCCAGCAGTGACGGCGCGGGGGGGCGGGGGGGGGGGGGGGGGGGGGGGCAAGCAGGGTCTCCTGTCAAAGGCTGCGCCCCCCCTTTTTGCCCCCCCTCCCCTCGAAATATTTATGGATTAAAAACTATAACAAATATAGAACAAATTAAGACACTGAGACATTAACAATCAATCATCTGAAGAAATATTGTTTATAACGTTCCTATGGTGATTTTTTTTTTTTTCCTGTGTCGTGCGATTTGATTGGCTGGTTTGCACGCAGACGGCAGGCTGAATTTGACGTTCACGTTAGCGGTGGTTGATGCGTAGCGGCTAGTTAGCAATTGTGTCAACAGAGCGAAATGGACTGATTTGTGATAGCCAAAAAGCGAATAAGAGTGGACGATGGTGGTGGTGATTTACGGACGCAGGACAGAGTGATGACGGACTTGGAGGATGAGGATGAAAGCGAGGATGACGAAGGGGCGGTAGTAGGTGAGGAGAAGAGAGAAAGGAGGAGGAGGGGAGAGGAGAAGAGAGAAAGACAGCATTGGAGAGCGAGTGAAGCAGAGTTTAGAGGACAAGAAGGGAGGAAGAGGAGAGGAAGACAGGAGTGGAGAGTGAATGAGGAGGAGTTTAGAGGAGAGGAAGACAGGAGTAGAGAGTGAGGAGGAGGAGTTTAGAGGAGAGGAAGACAGGAGTGGAGAGTGAGGAGGAGGAGTTTAGAGGAGAGGAAGACAGGAGTGGAGAGTGAGGAGGAGGAGTTTAGAGGAGAGGAAGAGGAGGAAGACAGGAGTGGAGTGTGAAGGAGGAGGAGTTTAGAGGAGAGGAAGAGGAGGAAGACAGGAGTGGAGAGTGAGGAGGAGGAGTTTAGAGGAGAGGAAGACAGGAGTGGAGAGTGAGGAGGAGGAGTTTAGAGGAGAGGAAGACAGGAGTGGAGAGTGAGGAGGAGGAGTTTAGAGGAGAGGAAGACAGGAGCGGAGAGTGAGGAAGAGGAGTTTAGAGGAGAGGAAGAGGAGGAAGACAGGAGTGGAGTGTGAAGGAGAGGAGAACAGAAGGAGAGAGTGAGTTTAGTGAGTTCAGAGACAGTTGTAAGAGTATACGGTATACAACTATACACTGTGCTACACTTCTCAGTTACAGTCTTGTAAATCCACAGATGTTCTCTGTGGTGGATTTGTATTGTTTTTTGTGCTTGTTGTTTGGCACTTCATTTCATTAAAGTTAAATATGCTTGTGTTTGTTTGATGATAAACGTTTAGTAACATGCATTCGACAATATGTAGTGTATCAGCACGGCCACGGGAACAGTACATCTATATCTATTATAGTATTATTTGTTGGTGTCAGAATTCACTAGCACCTCCTATAAACAATCAGACACCCTCATTGCCCCCCCAATAATAATTTTCTGGTGCCGCCGCTGCTCTTCAGAAACACTATCTGTTGTATTATTTGAAATCCTCTCAACATACCGATACCAATAAATACATTAAATGTTGGACATAAAAATAATTTAAAAAAAGTCACCTGTGGCCATGGTAGGACTGGAAAAACCCCGTCCAATCAAAAAAGACGGGTTGGAGAAAATAATTGGCCTGTCCATCAATGCTTACTTCCTGATTGCACTCTGCCGATCTCGACCATTTGTTTGGCGTTCTGGGGGCGGGGCTTTGAACAGAGGTCTGAACGGAGGGGGCGGGGCTTTTTTGGTTCAGCAATGAGTCCAAAGTATGGTTTTTCCAAATGACCTAATAGGGACCTTTATGTACTTCTTCCACCACTCAGGGTAGGATTAGGTACTCTAGATAGTTTAGTATGCCAAGTAAATACAATTATATTGAGGACCCGGTATATAAATACTATGAAATGTAGTACTTGTACTATCTAGTTGTTTTTACAGATATTTCTTTCCTGGGAAAAGCAGAAATCAATGGTTAACTGTTTAAATATGGATTGTTTGAGTAATTTATCAAGCAGAAATGTTAAAAATTCACTGGCTTAAGTTCCTCAAATAAAAGGATTTGCCACTTTTCTCTTTAATGTTACTGGAAATTAAATAACTTTGAGCCCCAGGGGGCTGTACTACGAAGCGAGTTCAACATACCCAGGGTATCTTTCAGAGATCCAGCTTACAGTTTTTTTCAATTGTTTACATGCAATTTTGAAAACCGGGTTCTTTTTTTCAAAATATAATCACAATTATCCAAACACCACACTCAATTTGCATAATTCCTAGAATATTTGATAAATTACACACTTCAGTCAAAACATATACACATATTTGTAAAAATGCTATTAGTTTTCATTTAACCAACACAGTCCTCAATGATCAGACACTATTGCAGCCAGTTTCTGTGATAAATTAAAAACACATTTGTAAAAAAAAACAAATTTTCGGAAATAGCATGTGCTAGATTTTTGGCCAGACATTGTTATGTAAGGGATAATTTAGATGTCAAAAAAATAGTGACAAACCCACAACATTCTTCATGATTAGTTTGAGATATAGGGAGAATGTACACAAATAGGCCTACTATAAACTTACCAAGCACTGCACAACACTGATGCTGCAGACTGAATATTTCAAGTATTTATTTTATCTACCTCTTCCTCTATCTCCTTCTTCTCCTCTTCCTCTACCTGGGCCTCCTCCTCCTCTTCCTCTACCTGGGCCTCCTCCTCTACCTCCTCCTCCTCTTCCTCTACCTGGGCCTCCTCCTATACCTCCTTCTCCTCTTTGAGCTCCCCCTCTCATTCTCTCTCTTCTTCTTCTTCTAGCTCCGTCCATTTTTGTTGAAGACAGGTGAACTCACCTGCTGCCTTTTATAGCACACCTGAGTGCTGCGTTTTCAAATAAGCCCATGTGTGCTTCCACACTTGGTGGATGTGATTATCCAATGTGTTCATTAGTGTGGTCATTGGCAATCCGGGGCTTTGTAATGACAAGGAAGTAACCTCACAATCCTGATCTGTGTCTAAGGTGTGAAAATGTGTGTAGCGTTTTACAAATCCCTGTGTGTAATGTTTTGCAAATATGTGGAGGTGTTTTGCTCCTTGGAGTAGAATTTCGCAAATTGTGTGGAAATGTTTATTTTAGTGTGTAAACAATCGTAAAAAACTATAAGTAACCCTAACAAAGGCAATCGGAGATAAGCGGTCACACGAAGCTGGTTATCAACTTGTTAACTCAACCCAGGGTTTACCTGTCCAGCTATGAGCGCGTGCACATGAAAGAGGCGGCGTTTGCAGCATTTGACCAATCACATACATGGATCAGTCTACGGCAGCGGAGCGGCGTATTTCACGTACGAGGATCGAACCATAATCTTACAGAAATACGAAGAAGTTAAACATATAATACAGGCAAAAAGCAACAGTTTCATCCGCCAAATGCAGGAAGGACAGCTGGCAAAAACTCACCGACTATGTGAATGCGGAAGTCGTGTTAATAGTATTAGTAGTATAATATGACTGCCTCATCATAAGGACACTAGTAGATCTGACTGATTACATGATCACATTAATTTCGCTGATAGCTTAGTGGTAGAGTTACCGCCCCATTTTACGAGGCTCCTTGCAGCGGTCCCGGTTTGAACCACCCTTCAGCCGTCTTTTAAAGCATGTCGTCGCTCTCTCTCGTCCCTTTAACTCTTATGATGTCCTTCCGCAATAAAAGGCCAAACATATAACTTTAAAACAATGAATTTGCTGCTTGGATCTATTCTTATAACGTTGTTTATGACACATTCCTATATTGGTATTTTTTTAATGATTTAATTTTGTTTCGGCGTTGCCATATAACTGAGCCTTAATGTGTTTACCTGTTGAAATGATTGCTTTTCTTGGTGTTCTGATTGTTAAAGTAAGACAGCATTCTGTGAATGATGTAAGTGTTCATGAGACAACAGAGGTCTGCATGAAGCCTGTGAACAAGAAGTGTTAATATTCCCTCATTTTATTTTACAGCTACTTGATCCTCAGTGGCAGCGACTGATAGAAAAACAATGGCCGAAGGTAGGAGCGCCGGTATTCTCTCACACAGCTGTTACTCAAAAAAGCAAGAACATGCAACATGTTGTACAAATGTAGTGACAAATACATATATTTGATATATAATATGATGATATTATGATATAATATATGGAATGGAGTGTAAGAGAAAGAGTTAAATAGCTAAAAACAAAGCAAACTGAGAATAGACACGCAGTGTTTACTTTTACTCACTAGTGCATGATTGTGTCTGAAAGTAGTCCATAGTACATAACGCAGTATTCACTCATGGTATTTCACGACAGTCAACCACACATCACAGAGCCCTGCTGGTTTTTAGGATTTCTTTAGCCTTTTTGAAGAATTAAACTATATATTTGATTTACAGCCACAAACTTAGGATAACATCAGTCTTATCCTTGAAGGTCTTTTTCACTTAAAACAAAAACATCAGTTTTAAAGCCAGGAAGATGTATTCGAGTACATTAAGTGCAGCAAGAGCATTTGAGAAGTCACACACAGTGTGTGTGTGTGTGTGTGTTGAAGTGTGAGTAATTCATTTTCCATGAATTTGTTTCAGCTGCGGGACCCTCGACAGGAGTTCCTGGTGTTGAAAGCGAGGGGGAAGATGAACTTGGAGGTAATATGATGTCTTTTCACCAAATGCCTTTGTTTGTCTGTGATCAGTCGCTGATCAGATTGTCTGGAAACCCAGAATCTTAATTTGAAAAAACTCCTAATTTAACCGTTCGCCTGGCTCAGTCCAAGGTTTAAAAACCTTCCAACCTAAGTAAGACGCTAAATCTTGTTGAATTGGTACAATAAAAACAAACTTTGGAGGGACGAGTTGTTCTCCTGTGCCTCCAGTCTTTATGCTAAGCTAAGCTAAATGTCTCCTGGCTTTGTGTTTTGTACTGGGACGTTGATTTAATCAAATATTTAAAACCTGAGTTACAGACGTTTCTGTCTGAATATAAATCTACAGGACAAATGAAGTGCAGCGAAAGCATTTGAGAGCTCTGTATGTAAGTCTTCTGTGTGTGTGTGTGTGTGTGTGTGTGTGTGTGTGTGTGTGTGTGTGTGTGTGTGTGTTGAAAATACTAGCAGACATAAACACTACGATCGTTTGAAATTGTACAATTTTAATTTTCCTGAATTTGTTTCAGCTCGACCCAAGATTCCTCGCGTTGATGCCAAAGGTTCAGTGATGGGAGGTAATATGACTTCTTTGCACCAAATGCCTTTCAGTTTGTCTGTGATCAGTCGCTGATCAGATGGTCTGGAAACCCAGAATCTTAATTTGAAACAACTCCTAATTTAACCGTTCGCCTGGCTCAGTCCAAAGTTTAAAAACCTTCCAACCTAAGTAAGACGCTAAATCTTGTTGAATTGTAACAATAAAAACAAACTTTGGAGGGACGAGTTGTTCTCCTGTGCCTCCAGTCTTTATGCTAAGCTAAGCTAAATGTCTCCTGGCCAGTGATGGGAATAACGGTGTTATAAGTAGCGGCGTTAGTAACGCAGTTACTTTTTTCAGTAACGAGTAATCTAATTGATTACTCATCTCATTATAACGCCGTTATCGTTACTGCCAAAACATGTGTTGCGTTACTACATTGAAGGCAGAAAAAAACAAATGTTACGCTAAATTAAACAGAGGCACTAGGACCAAGCGGAAAACAGCCGCTCAAGCTGAAGCCTGTTTCCCTTAGTTTAGACCGCCCACAAGCTCCTCGATTGGCTCTGCCGTTTCTTGTGTGATTGGCCGTCCCCGCTGTCACTCCATCTTGCACACCGGTCTGCTAGTCTGCGGTTAGGAGTCCTACAGGAGTCCTACAGGAGTCCGCTACTGTAAACTGCCTGGCTCACGTCAGCTAGAAGGATTGTAATATCAGAGGTTTCATTTACATTAACGTTTGAATCGGTGTCCATGTATGTTTGTGTTTGGTAATTAGACGCAGCCAGGATGTCTAAAAAAAGAAAAGTGGACATAAGAGACTTCTTTAGAAGTCAAAGTGTAAGTTAATCAAAGAAATGCGTTACACCCATCCTGCAACACCTTCACTGGCTCCCAATAAACAGCATATCCACTTCAAGATCCTCCTCATCATTTACAAAGCTCTCAATAATCTGATCAATAAAATGTATTATTATTATTGTTGTTATTATTACTATTGGATTAGAATTGGGTGATAATGTTTTGCTACATGACTTACAACCAGTCAAACCAAAAAAGGGAACAGTAGACTTAAAAGTAGAAATAGAAAACTAGAAGAACTACTAGAAAACACAGTGAACTGAAAGAGTTAGAGTTTTATTAAAAATACTTTTCTCCCCCCCACCTCTGAAATCAAAATGTCCTCCTTGCACACAACATTACGTAAAAACATACGTATATGTCTACTGTTTTTTCCCCCTAATTTACACTACAAAGAGTAAATATATTTATTATTTATTTTTGGTACATTGCTTAACAAGCATAATTTAATTTTGCTTAGTTGTGACCTGTTGAGGTGCAATAAATATCAAGAGTTCCAAAAGATATATTATTTTTATCAATCCACTCTATAAGCATAGTAATTATAATATCTCCAATAAAATTGTTTAGATTTGTTCACTGTGGATTTCTGTTTGTAATGTATTGAGGATCCATTTCATTATAATACATGTATTTTAAGTTCCGTCAAAGAGGGATGGAGATGGGGTCCAAATTATTTGACACATCAGTATTTAAAAATAATTTGAAAGTAACGCAATAGTTACTTTCCAAAGTAACTAGTTACTTTTAGAATTTGTAACTCAGTAACTACTTTAGTTTCTTTCTGGGAGAAGTAACTAATACTTTAACTAGTTACTTTTTTAGAGTAACTTACTCAACACTGCTCCTGGCTTTGTGTTTCGTACGGGGACATTGATTTAATCAAATATTTAAAACCTGAGTTACAGACGTTTCTGTCTGAATATAAATCTACAGGACAAATGAAGTGCAGTGAAAGCATTTGAGAGCTCTGTATGTAAGTCTTCTGTGTGTGTGTGTGTGTGTGTGTGTGTGTGTGTGTGTGTGTGTGTGTGTGTGTGTGTGTGTGTGTGTGTGTGTGTGTGTGTGTTGAAAATACTAGCAGACATAAACACTACGATCCTGAATTTGTTTCAGCTCGACCCAAGATTCCTCGCGTTGATGCCAAAGGTTCAGTGACAGAAGGTAATATGACGTCTTCTCAGGAAATACCTTTCTAAAACAGACATTGATGATATTTAAAGAGTAAAATCTATAATCATCCCAGCAGAGAAATGTAACTTTTGCTTCATGAACATTTCCTTTGAATTTTCCAGGTGGAGACGGCGGCGTCTTTTATAGAGCTGCTTTTGGAAACGCTGGCTGATTTGAGTGATGGGGAGCTTGGGGATTTCAAGAAGGTCCTCTCATCTCAAACTGACTTCAAACATCAGTTTGAGCTCCCATCCATGATGTTTGAGATAACAGGACATCAGGACATGGTGTTTCTAATGGTGTTGTGCTACAACGAAGAGGCTGTGAATAAGACCAAGGAGGTTTTGGAGGAGATCAACAGGACTGATCTGGTGCAGAGGCTGTCAGACAGCAGCTCAGGACCCAAAAGTAATAACAATAAAGACAAAAACATGTCAAAATCCCCAAAATGTTGAAATCAATGACTTTTACCACTTTTCCCCTCAGAGCAAGACTCAGGTGAACACCGGTCTGGATTGACCAGGAAAGTGAGTAATGTTACATCTGTCTGACTGAGTACAACACAGCTTTCATTCACCTAATGCAGGTTCATTCATGGTTTACATATTTATTTAATGAACGTATTATTTTTTCTCCTCCTTGAACCGACACCTTATCGTGGTGGAGGGGTTTGAGCACCTGAATGATCCTAGGAGCTATGTTGTCCGGGGCTTAATGCCCCTGGTAGGGTCTCCCAAGGCAAACAGGTCCTAGGTGACAGGTCAGACTAAGAGCGGTTCCAAACCCCTAATGAAAAAGCTAAAATCGAGGACGTTCACGTCGCCCGGATTGGCGTCACCGGGGCCCCACCCTGGAGCCAGGCCCGGGGTTGGGGCTCGCAGGCGAGCGCCTGGTGGCCGGGTCTGTGCCCACGGGACCCGGCCGGGCACAGCCCGAAAGAGCGACGTGGGCCCGCCCTCCTGTAGGCCCACCACCCGCAGGAGGGTTCAGAAGGGGCCGGTGCGGTGGGATTTGGGTGGCTGTCCTGGGCGGGTGCCCCGGCGACCCAATCCCCGGACGGTGACTCTAGCCATGGGGACATGGAATGTCACCTCACTGGGGGGTAAAGAGCCTGAGCTAGTGCGGGAGGTAGAGCGCTACCGGCTACAGGTAGTCGGGCTCACCTCCACGCACAGTCTGGGCTCTGGAACCCAACTCCTTGAGAGAGGCTGGACTCTCTTCTACTCTGGAGTTGCCCGCGGTGAAAGGCGCCGAGCAGGTGTGGGCTTGCTCATAGCCCCCCAGCTCGGCCGCCATGTGTTGGAGTTTTCCCCGGTGAACGAGAGGGTCGTTTCCCTGCGCCTTCGGGTCGGGGATAGGTCTCTCACTGTTGTTTCGGCCTATGGGCCAAACGGCAGTGCAGAGTACCCGGCCTTCTTGGAGTCCTTGGGAGGGGTACTTGAGAGTGCTCCAACCGGGGACTCCATTGTTTTACTGGGGGACTTCAACGCTCACGTGGGCAACGACAGTGTTACCTGGAGGGGCGTGATTGGGAGGAACGGCCTCCCCGATCAGAACCCGAGTGGGGTTCTGTTATTGGACTTCTGTGCTGGTCACGGTTTGTCCATAACGAACACCATGTTCAAACATAAGGGTGTCCATCAGTGCACATGGCACCAGGACACCCTAGGCCGGAGGTCAATGATCGACTTCGTGGTTGTGTCATCTGACCTCCGGCCGTATGTTTTGGACACTCGGGTGAAGAGAGGGGCTGAGCTGTCAACTGATCACCACCTGGTGGTGAGTTGGATCCGCTGGCAGGGGAGGAAGCTGGACAGACTTGGCAGACCTAAACGCGTTGTGAGGGTCTGCTGGGAACGTCTGGTGGAACCCTCTGTCAGGGAGGTCTTCAACTCCCACCTCCGGGAGAGCTATGACCAGATCCCGAGGGAGGCTGGGGACATTGAGTCCGAATGGACCTTGTTCTCTGCCTCCATTGTTGACGCGGCTGTTCGAAGCTGTGGCCGTAAGGTCTCCGGTGCCTGTCGTGGTGGCAATCCCCGAACCCGGTGGTGGACACCGGAAGTAAGGGATGCTGTCAAGCTGAAGAAGGAGTCTTACCGAACCTGGTTGGCTCGGGGGACTCCCGAGGCAGCTGACGGGTACCGGCAGGCCAAGCGTGCTGCAGCACGGGCGGTCGCTGAAGCAAAAGTTCGGGTCTGGGAAGAGTTCGGGGAGGCCATGGAGGAGGACTATCGGTCGGCCTCGAGGAAATTCTGGCAAACCATCCGGCGCCTTAGGAAGGGGAAGCAGCCCCCCACCAACACTGTTTACGGTGGAGGTGGGGAGCTGCTGACTTCGACTGGGGATATCGTCGGGCGGTGGAAGGAATACTTCGAGGATCTCCTCAACCCCACTGACACGTCTCCCATTGGGGAAGCAGAGGCTGGAGACTCAGAGGTTCATCCACCCATTACACGGGCTGAAGTCACCGAGGTAGTTAAGAAGCTCCCCGGTGGCAAGGCACCGGGGGTGGATGAGATCCACCCTGAGTACCTCAAGTCTCTGGATGTTGTGGGGCTGTCTTGGTTGACACGTCTCTGCAACATCGCGTGGCAGTCGGGGACAGTGCCTCTGGACTGGCAGACCGGGGTGGTGGTCCCTCTATTCAAAAAGGGGGACCGGAGGGTGTGTTCCAACTATCGGGGGATCACACTTCTCAGCCTCCCCGGGAAAGTCTATTCCAGGGTGCTGGAGAGGAGAATTAGGCCGATAGTCGAACCTCGGATTCAGGAGGAACAATGCGGTTTTCGTCCTGGCCGTGGAACACTGGACCAGCTCTATACCCTCCGCAGGGTGCTCGAGGGTTCATGGGAGTTTGCCCAACCAGTCCACATGTGTTTTGTGGACTTGGAGAAGGCATTCGACCGTGTCCCTCGTGGCATTCTGTGGGAGGTACTTCGGGAGTACGGGGTCGGGGGCCCTCTGCTAAGGGCTGTTCGGTCCCTGTATGACCGGAGCAGGAGCTTGGTTCGCATTGCCGGCAGTAAGTCAGACCTGTTCCAGGTGCATGTTGGACTCCGGCAGGGCTGCCCTTTGTCACCGGTCCTGTTCATTATTTTTATGGACAGGATTTCTAGGTGCAGCCGTGGGCCGGAGGGGATCTGGTTCGGGAGCCACTGGATTTCATCCCTGCTTTTTGCGGACGATGTGGTCTTGTTGGCTCCTTCGAGCCAGGACCTCCAGCATGTCCTGGGGCGGTTTGCAGCCGAGTGTGAAGCAGCCGGGATGAGGATTAGCACCTCCAAATCTGAGGCCATGGTTCTCGACCGGAAAAAGGTGGCTTGCTCCCTCCAGGTTGAGGGGGAGTTCCTGCCTCAAGTGGAGGAGTTTAAGTATCTTGGGGTCTTGTTCACGAGTGAGGGAAGGATGGAACGCGAGATTGACAGGCGGATCGGTGCAGCGGCTGCAGTAATGCGGTCGCTGTATCGGTCCGTCGTGGTAAAGAGAGAGCTAAGCCGAAAGGCGAAGCTCTCGGTTTACCGGTCAATCTACGTTCCTACCCTCACCTATGGTCATGAACTTTGGGTCATGACCGAAAGAATACGATCCCGGATACAAGCGGCCGAAATGAGCTTCCTCCGCAGGGTGGCGGGGCGCTCCCTTAGAGATAGGGTGAGGAGCTCCGTCACACGGGGGGAGCTCGGAGTAGAGCCGCTGCTCCTCCACATCGAGAGGAGCCAGTTGAGGTGGCTCGGGCATCTGCATCGGATGCCCCCTGGACGCCTCCCTCGGGAGGTGTTCCAGGCATGCCCCACCGGGAGGAGACCCCGAGGAAGACCCAGGACACGCTGGAGTGACTATGTCACCCGGCTGGCCTGGGAACGCCTTGGGGTCCTCCCGGAGGAGCTAGGGGAAGTGTCCGGGGAGAGGGAAGTCTGGGCGTCCCTGCTCAGGCAGCTGCCCCCGCGACCCGGTACCGGATAAGCGGAAGAAAATGGATGGATGGATGGATTATTTTTTCAGGTAGCGACAAGAGTAGCTGTTCAACAGCTGATTTTGGAAACCCTGAATGATTTGGATGATCTGATGTTTGAGAGATTCAGAAGGTTCCTGAGGTCGATTGTCCGTCAGAAGAACCTCGCATTCTTCCCATTAATGATTAGAGACAGTTATAATGAAGGCAGAAGGATAACCGTGTATCTGATGATGGAGATCTACGGCCAACAGTCTGTGGAGTTAACCACGGAGGCTTTTAAACTAATAAACAGGACAGATCTGATACAGAGGTTACCAAAGCTCAGTTCAGGACTCACAGGTAAGACATAAGCCCCTTTACTCCGCCTTCTCGTTGCAGGATGATCACTCCTTCTTTCTTTTTGGTGTCAAAGGTACAGAGACAGAATGGAGGCGTGGTGGCGGCGTTATGCCACAAAGTCCAGTATAAATGGTGCGATTGTAAAGATTAAAACAAAAACAACATAATCATGTGTCTAATAAATACTTTACATAATTCATAATAATAAAAAGGTAAATCTGATTGAGTTCTGTGTTTTGTACTGAAATTGTTTCCTTTTCTTTTGAAGCAACTGTGTCTCATTAAAAGTGATTATTAGTGATTCAATTAGATTTGAATTGTCTGAGTTATTTAATGTCTTTTCTCCTCAGAGCAACACTTTGTGGATAAACATCAACCTACACTGTTGCTGAACGTGAGTGTGACTATATTTTACATTTTAAATCATCATAAATGATAAAACGAACCAAACAGTGAGTTTCTTAAATTGCCTCTCACTGTTAATGTTGAGCTCTTAAGTAATAATGTTATGATGGAAAAGAGAGAAAACCATTTCTTTGAGCTCCTGTTACAGAAACATGATGCGTTGTACGAGATCAGAAAGGAGTTATTAATTAATATGAATTAAAGGATGGAGGGACTCATATTTGACTTTGATGTTAAGAAATAAAAACACTTAATACTTCAAAAGAAAATGAAATCAGTAGAAAAGATATTAGTGTTTCATTGTCTTGAGTGATCATGCAGAAAAAACTAATCTTATAACATTTACACTCGACGTCTATAACACTGACAAAATGCAAATAAATTAATCTTTAACCGTCCCAATTGGGAAATTACACGTTTACACAGGATTTGAAACGGATTCTTTTGGAAACAGTGAAGACTTTGAGTGAGGAGGAGCTGAAGAAATTCAAGTGGTTGCTGAAGCTAACACTCTTCATGAAGAGGGTCCGACACATAAACTGGGAAACATGGTACAGTAGTGCAGACCTACTGGTGAAACTGATGGTGGAGACCTGTGGTTTGCAGTCTTGGGAGGTGACCATCGACATTTTAAGGGACATGAACAGGACTGATCTGGTGACGGGAATGTTCAACTCAGGATTCAAAGGTCAGAGAGAAAAATAGAAATATATTTTAAAGAAAGTGGTTAAAACTTTATTTAACCGCCCATGAAAAATGTTATGAAATAAATAAAAAGCGCAGGAAAGCAATAACATGCAGCATCAGCCAATTGAATCCAGCCTCTTTGATTTTTGTGAAGTCACTGGAATTGATTTGGTGTAATTCTTTTTTAAAAATATGGTACAATTTACAGTAAAATACAGTACATCTAGGCCAAATAATCACATTTTGCCAATGGGGGAGGGTGCCTTTTTTCAAATCTGTCTCAGAGGCTCAACTGATTTTCAGAATGTAGACCATAGCTTTAAACTATATATTTGCAGCCACAAACTGAGGCGGAGGTCAAGTGTTGAGTGAGACACACGAGCACATTGTTGGTTTTGCTCTTTTCATTATGAGTTTTTTGACCGTAAGAAAAAAAAAGTAGAATAACATCAGTCTTATCCTTGAAGGTCTTTTTCACTTAAAACAAAAAAATCTGTTTTAAAGCCAGGAAGATGTATTCAAGTACATTAAGTGCAGCAAGAGCATTTGAGAAGTCTGAACCTATGTAAGTCTATTTGTGTGTGTGTGTGTGTGTGTGTGTGTGTGTGTGTGTGTGTGTGTGTGTGTGTGTGTGTGTGTGCGTGTGTGTGTGTGTGTGTTGAAGTGTGAGTAGACATAAGCAATTTTAATTTTCCATGAATTTGTTTCAGCTACGGGACCCTCGACAGGAGTTCCTGGTGTTGATACCGAGGGGGGAGATGAACATGGAGGTAATATGACGTCTTCACACCAAATGCCTTTCAGGCTGTATGTGATCAGTCGCTGATCAGATTGTCTGGAAACCCAGAATCTGAATAGTATTTGTACTTCGTTACTTCCCACCTCTGATTAAGGACCTCATGATTTATGAATTTTGAACTGAGTTACAGACGTCTCTGTCCGAATGTAAAACTAGAGGACAAATTAAGTGCAGTGAGGGCATTTGAGAGTGTGTGTGTGTGTGTGTGTGTGTGTGTGTGTGTGTGTGTGTGTGTGTGTGTGTGTGTGTGTGTGTGTCTGCGCGTGTGTGTGTGTGTGTGTGTGTGTGTGTGTGTGTGTGTGTGTGTGTTTAAAAAAGTAGTAGGCATAAACACTAGACTGATCCATCATTGTGCAATTTCAATTTTCCAAAAATGTGTTTTTAGGTGCGGGACCCTCGACTGGAGTTCATGCTGGTGGTTTCAAGAGGCATAGAAGACGGAGCAGAGGTAATATGACGTCTTTGCACCAAATGCCTTTCAGTTTGTCTGTGATCAGTCGCTGATCAGATGGTCTGGAAACCCAGAATCTTAAATTTGAAAAAACTCCTAATTTAACCGTCCGCCTGGCTCAGTCCAAAGTTTAAAAACCTTCCAACCTAAGTAAGACGCTAAATCTTTTTGAATTGTAACAATAAAAACAAACTTTGGAGGGACGAGTTCTTCTCCTGTGCCTCCAGTCTTTATGCTAAGTTAAGCTAAATGTCTCCTGGCTTTGTGTTTCGTACTGGGACGTTGATTTAATCAAATATTTAAAACCTGAGTTACAGACGTTTCTGTCTGAATATAAATCTACAGGACAAATGAAGTGCAGCGAAAGCATTTGAGAGCTCTGTATGTAAGTCTTCTGTGTGTGTGTGTGTGTGTGTGTGTGTGTGTGTGTGTTGAAAATACTAGCAGACATAAACAATACGATCGTTTGAAATTGTGCAATTTTAATTTTCCTGAATTTGTTTCAGCTCGACCCAAGATTCCTCGCGTTGATGCCAAAGGTTCAGTGACGGGAGGTAATATGACGTCTTCTTAGCAAATACCTTTCAGGGTGCCGCTCTTCCCCTCTTCAGATCCACCCGTCGCTCCGCCTCAGTCCAAATATGGTCACATCCGTTCACTGGTTGCAAAACCTCCAAGATGGCGACGGCCAAAATGCCGACCTCGAGGCTTCAGAACCGTAGTCCACACACCAACGGGTGACGTCACCACGACGACGTCCGCAGGAAATCACACAAGCCAGGAAGTGAAGTGATCTGAACCGAGGGGAGAGAGGAGTGACAAAATAAAACAGGAAAGACTAAACATGAATGAGTGATTTGAAGCTCCGAACCGAATGTCAGGGCGGACTATGCAAACATATCTCGTTGTTATTGTACAGTGTTACGTAAGAAAAGGGAAAGTACGTCGGCTAAAGTAGACTCACGTTGTTCCTGCACAGTAAAAGTCCCATAAGGACGGATCAGATAAGCCTGATTGGTCTATTTGTCTCTGGGGGCGTGTACCAAAGTTTGATTGACACTTTTCTGGCCTCGCACGTTTGGCCCATGAAAGTTCCCTTTGAATTGACCAGGTGGAGACGATGGCGTCTGTTATAGAGCTTGGAAACGCTGGCTGATTTGAGTCAGAAAATCAAGAGCTTCAAGAAGATTCTCAGTAAAAAACCGACCTCCACAAACGTTCCACAGACATTCCATAGATGGAGACAACAGAAATACAGGACACGGGCTTTTTATGGTGTTAACCTGCAGCCGACAGTCTGTGAGACGATCAGGGAGGTTTGAGAGAATATGAAGTGATTTGCTCCGGTACAGAGGTTGTCAGACAGCAGACCAAAAGGTAAAAGACCAAAAACTAGCCCTTAAAGGATCCGCATGACATTAAGACATTTATATAGCAGCAAACAACGATTTGCTATGAAGAGATAGTGGAGTAAAAGTACAGATATGTTTGAAAATGTAGGGAGTAACAGTAAAACGTTGTCCATGAAATAAATACTAAAGTACAGATACCTGAAAATTCTACTTAAGTTTACTTCCCACCTCTGATTAAGGACCTAATGATTCAAACAAAGGCTATTCAGGTGTTTTTACTGGGATGTTGATTTAATCTAATAATTAAAAAAGATTATTATAAAGAGTTAGAAGTCTCAGTCTGAATGTAAATCTATAGGAAGAATTAAGTGCAGCGAGAGCATTTGAGACGTTTATCAGGTGAAACCGGTAATTGATCTTTATGATATTAATAAGGAGATTTTCAGTTTATTTTGCATTGACATGTAACATTCTAATTCTTCTATTCTGACAGTGATTATGTGATCATTTTACAGTTCCTCTCTCTTCAGAGCGATACTGTGTGGATGAACATTGTCCTGTGCTGATCCAGAAGGTGAGTGATGTAACGTCTGACTTTGATTCTAAAACAATGGATTCGTCTACATTGATTGATCTTTTCTCTGTTTTAGATCATTAACTGCATCTCTTTGGGTTTTGGGCTGTTGGTCAGACAAAACATTTGAAGATATCAATGTAGATGTAAGGGAATAGTGATGGGTACCTTTAACCATTTTCTGAAATATTATAGACCAAATTATATAACTAAAGTTAATAAATGAAGGGAAGAATCGACAGATTCATCAATAATAGAACTGGTACTGTATATAATAAAGGTTCTGGTACTGTTGTCAATCACAACAGAGCAAAGACAGCCGTTGGGCTGAACGTTATTACGCCTGGAAAAATAGTTCCTTACAAGAAGTACATTTAAAGCTAGAAGGAGGATTTTAACTACGAGGTGGGTTTTAACTAAACTTGACATTTTCAGGTAAATTCTGTAAAGTTTATTGAATATGAACAAAATGTAAACAAACTGTAAACAGATGATCGATGTTGTTGATGGACAGTGACATGTAGTAACACTGGTATGATCCTTTAAGCAGGTAATAAAATAAAAGTCAGGAACCCGTTAACAGAAATACAGTAGTTATAAAAGAGAAGTTGCCAAAGAAATATGTACATCTACATCAGTAACCAGTCAAGTGGACAAACATCAGTTGTTTCACTATCTTGTGAAGTTTGGATGATGTTCTCCACATCCATGTTTCTAAAACAGACATTGATGATATTTAAAGAGTAAAATCTATAATCATCCCAGCAGAGAAATTTAACTTTTGCTTCATGAACATTTCCTTTGAATTTTCCAGGTGGAGACGGCGGCGTCTTTTATAGAGCTGCTTTTGGAAACGCTGGCTGATTTGAGTGACGGGGAGCTTGGGGATTTCAAGAAGGTCCTCTTGTCTCAAACTGACTTGCATCAGTTTGGGCTCCCATCCATGCTGTTTGAGATAACAGGACATCAGGACATGGTGTTTCTAACGGTGTTGCACTACAACGAAGAGGCTGTGAATAAGATCAAGGAGGTTTTGGAGGAGATCAACAGGACTGATCTGGTGCAGAGGCTGTCAGACAGCAGCTCAGGACCCAAAAGTAATAACAATAAAGACAAAAACATGTCAAAATCCCCAAAATGTTGAATCAATGACTTTTACCACTTTTCCCCTCAGAGCAAGACTCAGGTGAACACCGGTCTGGATTGATCAGGAAAGTGAGTAATGTTACATCTGTCTGACTGAGTACAACACAGCTTTCATTCACCTAATGCAGGTTCATTCATGGTTTACATATTTATTTAATGAACGTATTATTTTTCAGGTAGCGACAAGAGTAGCTGTTCAACAGCTGATTTTGGAAACCCTGAATGATTTGGATGATCTGATGTTTGAGAGATTCAGGAGTTTCCTGAGGTCGACTGTCTATCAGAAGAACCTCCGATCCTTCCTATTTATGATGACAGACATTTATAATGAAGACAGAAGGATAACCGTGTATCTGATGATGGAGACCTACGGCCAAAAGTCTGTGGAGTTAACCACGGAGGCTTTTAAACAAATGAACAGGACAGATCTGATACAGAGGTTACCAAAGCCCAGTTCAGGACTCACAGGTAAGACATAAGCCCCTTTACTCCGCCTTCTCGTTGCAGGATGATCACTCCTTCTTTCTTTTTGGTGTCAAAGGTACAGAGACAGAATGGAGGCGTGGTGGCGGCGTTATGCCACAAAGTCCAGTATAAATGGTGCGATTGTAAAGATTAAAACAAAAACACAACATAATCATGTGTCTAATAAATACTTTATATAGTTCATAATGAAAAAAAGGTAAATCTGATTGAATTCTGTGTTTTGTAATGAAATTGTTTTCTTTCTTTTGAAGCAACTGTGTCTCATTAAAAGTGATTATTAGTGATTCAATTAGATTTGAATTGTCTGAGTTATTTAATGTCTTTTCTCCTCAGAGCAACACTTTGTGGATGAACATCAACCTTCACTGTTGCTGAACGTGAGTGTGACTATATTTTACATTTTAAATCATCATAAATGATAAAACAAACCAAACAGTGAGTTTCTTAAATTGTCTCTCACTGTTAATGTTGAGCTCTTAAGTTATAATGTTATGATGGAAAAGAGAGAAAACCATTTCTTTGAGCTCCTGTTACAGAAACATGATGCGTTGTATGAGATCAGAAAGGAGCTATTAATTAATATGAATTAAAGGATGGAGGGACTCTTATTTGACTTTGATGATAAGAAATAAAAACACTTAATACTTCAAAAGAAAATGAAATCAGTAGAAAATATATTAGTGTATCATTGTCTTGAGTGATCATGCAGAAAAAACGAATCTTATAACATTTACACTTGACGTCTATAACACTGACAAAATGCAAATAAATTAATCTTTAACCGTCCCAACCGTTGGGAAATTACACGTTCACACAGGATTTGAAACGGATTCTTTTGGAAACAGTGAAGACTTTGAGTGAGGAGGAGCTGGAGAAATTCAAGTGGTTGCTGAAGCTAACACTCTTTATGAAGAGGGTCCGACACATGAATTGGGAAACATCGTACAGCGCAGACCTACTGGTGAAACAGATGGTGGAGACCTGTGGTTTGCTGTCTTGGGAGGTGACCATCGACATTTTAAGCGACATGAACAGGACTGATCTGGTGACGGGAATGTTCAACTCAGGATTCAAAGGTCAGAGAGAAAAATAGAAATATATTTTAGAATTCATGGTAACAAAGAATGTCGTTAAAACTTTATTTAACCGCCCATGAAAAATTTTATAAAATAAATAAAAAGGGCAGCAAAGCAATAACATGCAGCATCAGCCAATTGAATCCAGACTCTTTGATTTTTGTGAAGTCACTGGAATTAATTTGGTGTAATTCTTTTTTAAATATAAGTACAATGTACAGTAAAATACGGTACATGTAGGCCAAATAATCACATTTTGCTGTTGACTTTAATCAGCACCTCTGTTACGATAAGATAAACCTTTATTAGTCCCACGGCGCGGACATTTACAGGATTACAGCAGCAAAGAGGATAGTGCAACAACAAAAGGCAAAAGAGAATGTAATAAATAACAGATATTAAAAAAATACTACTATTTAAAAATGTAATCAAGGACAGACTGAGTAGTTGAGTTCACATTATTGTATAATAGAATATATGAAATTTTGTTATTGTACATGAATGACCATGAGGAATGGTTGAATAATTGACAGTTATTGGTATAATCACTGGGTGCCGTGTTTATTGTGCAATATTATTGTGGATTTGTACACAATGTATATCAAATTAAATAGTTTGACACAATTTTCACATTATAATCTTATCAAAGGAAGTATTTGTTGTATGGCTTCTGCATTGAGTGAGTAGAGTGTTAATGAATCTGTTATTGATTTTAAGGATGTCATAAAGAAGAAGAATATAATGTTATTTTCTAATTATTTATTTATATTGTTTTGTTCAAAACCAACCAAGTCTTTTAAAGTCTGATTTGGAATCGGTCAGTAATTTTCTCTTTTCTTCCTCCTCAGAGAAATATCAGCTCAAGGATGTGAGTATCAGATGCACGTCACACAGCTTTCAGGTTTCAGGTTAGGATTGCTGTGGTTTGAATTCACAAGAAGGGTTGATCACAGATCACATAAGCACTATATTAATAACTAGAAAATTCCCCCGTGGGAAATTTTGAAAGGGCTACGGGGGCTACTGCCGGAGTGTATACAATACGATGAGATTCTTCGAGATTTCAAACGAGACGGAGTTGTTTTCGAGGCAAATACAGAGACTGCTTGCTGAAAAACTGTCCCTGAAAGGAACGTGCATCAGCAGTTTTGCATGAATTTTCCTCTAAAATGGCTCCGTCTCGTAACGTTACATTATTATCACATAGCGTGTGCAGGTCACAACTTGTCCACAAAAGCGTTTGAGTTGTTGGATTGTGTATTTGATGAGTTTGATGAGTTTGATAGATGTCACCGAGCTCAGCTGTCACTCAAGTACTCAGTACTACCGAGTACTACTGAGACTCAAATACTGAGAACTACTAGGTACTATGTACTGGCAAACAGTTGAGTTTGCCTGTACTACCGAGTACTACTGAGACTTGAGTACTGAGAATTACTAACTACTATGTATTGCTTGAAAAACTACTCCCAATGACTGCTCCTATCGGCCAATCAGAGCGCACCTGCTGTCACTTCTGAGTGAGACAGAGAGAAATAGACAGACTTGTGTCTCCATTTTAAAGTTTAAATGGAGTTTCTAGGTGAAAGTATGACTGAGCAGAAGATGTTTGACAAAAACAAAAATCGCCAAAATCTTCGCACCGTTAGCGCCACAAGACTCTGCTGAAGACACTGATCACTTTTATTTTTTCCCAGTGTCAGAAATGTGGACGCTAGGGCGAGTTAGAAATGTGTGAGTTTCAGCGTTTCTTTGAAAATCCTTTTCTCGATTTGCATTGGATTGAATGGGGAGAAAAACAGATGTGGCCGCGCTTAGAGGTTGCTAGTTCAAATTCTGTAAATCTCACGGCACATTGTGAGAGACAGGACAAGTTTGTCTACAAAATTGGAAAATATCACGTGTTTAGAGTGAAAATTGTGGCCGGGAGGAGTTTGGAAAGGAAAAAAATCTGAAGTATTTCGAGGAGCCCTCACACTCTAAGCAATGATGTCATCCACTCTAACCCAGAATGTTCCGCGCAATACACACCCATTATAATCTCATGATTTCTCCCAAAACGATCATGGTCATTGAACAGTGATTGATAAAAGAATATATGACCTATTGAAACGTGGATTGACACACCAATACACAAGACTTGTGTCTATATTTTAAAGTTAAAATAGAGTTTCTAGGTGAAGGTATGCCTGAGCAGCAGATGTTTGAAAAGCTACAATGACTGCTCCTTTTTTTTCACCCGTCCCATTCATTTCAATGGGAAATTTTCTGTGGTTTTTCGCGACTTACGTCTAACAAAAGCAAGAGCACCCCGATCCTGATCGAACCGCACGTTTTGATATATAATTTGTCCTACAACTCCTAAAGCTCTAGGACTAGTAGCCCATCGAAATTCGTCCGGAAGATGAAAAATTAAAACTAGGAAAAAATCCACAGGCCCCGAGCACTGGTCCCCTCAGCTATTTCATAGCTGTAGGGGCCAGTGCTTGGTGCGATTGCCCCGTGGCCCTAATAATAATAATAATAATAATAATAATAATAACTAGATAATTTCCTCTGGGGACATTTTGAAAGGGCCACAGGGGCTACTGCCGGAGTGTGTACATTTTGATGAGATTCTTCAGAGATTTCAAAGGAGACAGAGTTATTTTCGAGGCAAATACAGAGACTGCTTGCTGAAAAACTGTCCCTGAAGGGAACGCGCATCAGCTGTTTTGCATGAATTTACCTCTAAAACGGCTCCGTCTCGTAATGTTACATTATCATCACATAGCGTGGTGAATGTGAAGGTCACAACGTGTGATAATTTCTCCAAAAATGATCATGGTCATTGAACAGTGATTGATCAAAAACTATATGACCTATTGAAACATGGATTAATACACCAATAAACAAGACTTGTGTCTACTGTTTAAAGTTCAAACGGAGTTTCAAGGTGAAAGTATGCCTGAGCAGAAGACGTTTGAAAAACTACAATGATTGCTCTTTTTTTTCGGTCCGTCCTATTCACTTCAATGCAGAATTTTGCGCAGTTTCGTATTCTGTTGATAAAAGTAATAGCTCACCGATCCCGATCAAACCGCATGTTTTGATATATAATTTGTAGCGAATCGAAATTTGTCCGGAAGATGAAAGATAATAATAAGTAGGATAAGCACTGGCCCCTACGGCTATGAAATTATTATCTCGGTGCGCTTGCCCTGTGGCCCTAATAATAATAATAATAATAACCAGTTTATAAAAGGAAACAAATCATCACAACTTTAAATGCTTACTCGGATTCAAAAGAATTAACATTTTATCACTACAGAGGTTTTATCATGTAAATGCCCTCTGATTGTGTTTAATCCCTTCAGGAAGTGCCATCAGTCCCGTTGAAGCTTTTGGAAACGTTGGAAAATTTCAACTACGATGAGCTCGAGAAATTCAAGCATGTCTTGCAGGACAGTAAAATGGAGAAAGGCGTCCCAAGAATCTCCAGACAGAGAATGGAGCTGGCAGACAAAGCCGGAATAGTGGAGCTGATGATGGAGACCTACGGCCAACAGGCTTTGGAGGTGACCAGGGAGGTTTTAACGCAGATGAACAGGAGTGATCTGGTGCAGAGGTTGTTGGACGTTAGGTCAGGATCCAAAGGCAAGTTTGTTTTTGTTTATTACACTTTAATGCCTTTTTTTTCTTAAATCAAATTGCATGTGGACGGTCAAACAGCCATTTGAATTTGTGGTTTGAATAACGTCCGTTGAAGCACATGCTTTCGATTAGATCAGATCAGTCAGTGTTTCAGCCATGCAAGGGGCTCCATGGTAACGTCGGTGTTTGTCCTTCGGTGTGACGGACACACTGGACCATTATTGGATGCATCACAATTACATTTTGTCCAGAGATCTTTGATGATCCTGGACTTTTCCCTCAAGTACCAGTGAACTCTTGCATGGAGTGACAAGAAATGTTGTTTGTTTGTTGCTAATTATTCACTTGAAATATTTCAAGTTAAATACCACATTAATCACATGACCTTATATATCAAAATAACAATTTGAAACAAATTCAGACATGTCTTCACAAGGGCCTCTGGGACGCATGGAGCCTGAGGGTGATGGAAGCGTTATGGTAATCCTCACATCAGTTCATCACTTTCATTTGTTCATTTATGTGATGTTGCAAAAAGCCCCATCTCCACTTATTTCCAAACATCTTTGTCCTCTGCAGCAGGACTGCAGCGACTGGACTAAAGTTGAACCTGACGTGAACAGTGCAGATGCAGATGAGGCTCCGACGTACAGGTGAAGAAAGAATAAGGTCCTAAATCCTGCATCACAGCAAACTGGAACTATATTCTAGGGATATATGCTCATCTTTTTTATTTCATTCATTATTTTTCCATGGCTTGCTGTAGTCTACAGTCTGATGCGGGAAACTTTGAATGCAGCGTCTCTGGCTTGCGCTGGGTCTGCAAGGAAAAGGTCAGCTTAAAGTATCAGTTCTGCTCTTGGGAAGGACATATGGAGAGGATGGAGTGGATGCAATACATGCCTGCAGGTCCCCTAATGAACATCACAGTCATCGCCGGGAAGCTATTTGAAGTACAGCTGCCACACTGGATCTGCATAGGTAAGTGGACAGAACGTGTGCTTTTAAAGGTCCCATATTATGAAAAACAGGTTTTCTCTGGTCTCTACACCTATAAACTGGTCCTCCCTGAGCCCGTCACCTCCCAGGATGAGGAAAACAAGCAATTCCTGCATGGTCTTTGCAGCCCACCCACTGGTAAAACGGCGCACCTACAGGCTGTTCAGATTCAGCTCCTGTTGTTACGTAACGAAAGGAGTCATTTGCATGGCCCAAAAGCACGGCGAGCACGGACGGAGAGCGCAGCCCGTGATCCGGCTGGTGCTCCTTGAATCAATCCCGGTGCGGGTGAAGCTGGAGACAATCCTCCCTGTCTCACGCTCTCTGGTGCGTCTTCGCCGCTGCCTCCGGTCGGACGGAACTCGGGGGCGCGTGTCAGACAGACCGCCGTGCACGACGGTCAGTGTGCCGGATACGGTCCGTGTTAGCTTGTATTTGTGTGCTAACCACTTCACATCGGGCTGCTTCAGTAACGAGGGTCAGTACAAAGCTGGCTTTGCCTCGACACGGACCCTCGTAAAAGGATCTGTCCCAACCATACAGGACCAACAACTTCACCTGAACCACATAGGCAAGCCATAGAGATACATCCACCGTAAACATTGGAGCATGCTACCGCTAGCGGCATCGTCTCCGTCTCTCTCCAAAAGAGGTGCAGGCACAGAACCAGCCTGTTCTCAGCAGAGCTCATTTGAGCAACTTTTAGACAGCTGAAACTCAGGACCACGGATGGGTTTGGGGCAATGCATATCAAATACAGTGTTGTTGGACCTCTGATAGCTGTGTGGAATTGATGAAAAACAGTATAATATGGGATCTTTAAATTCCAGACAGCATGTGTACAACAGCTGATGCAATCCTTATGTTATGTGCTCTTATGTTGTGCAGACGACAACCCTGAAATATGGGACAAGTTTGCAGTCCTGCACATAGAGGACTCTGGAGATGTCGTGGAGAAAGCGTCCGAGGTCACATCGCACCACGTCAAACTGTCCGAACCAGTTTTCTCTCCGAGAGCGATCCTGATGAAAGTTGGCTTTCCAGTGAAGATACTGTGTGATGTTTTAATATACAAGATCAACACAGCATTCCTCACACTCCATGTTTATCTGATCCCACGTGATCCTGGTCTACAACAGGTTATTTCATATCTTACTGTCACTAATGCCACAAACCACGTGATGAAAACGCAGCACAGGCAACTCATGTTTTTGTCCCAACAGCAACTGGACAAGAGGAAATTATCCTACGGACACAAAATCATCCCAAAGCCACCGCCAGATGAGTCCCTGAAAATGCAAGATCGTTTCATCCTCACAGCAGATTTCCACAGTGCAGAAGTTCGTCCTGAAGTATGTTTGACTGAAATAAGATTATTTAAGTGCTTCAAAACTAAAATCAACCTTTTTATTTAAATATCTATGAACAATGTGAGCGTTATGTTATTATGAATATTTAAATAACACATTTAAATATCTGAAATCATGACATTTTACCAATATTTGGCAGTTATATTCATCATTTTTTACCCTTTCTGTTTATGTCTTTGATTTTGATGAGAAAACGAAAAAAATGTACTAATCGCTGTTGCAAACTCCGGATGCTGAAAGTCTAACTTCCTTTTCCCATATTTTATTTTTTTTTCCTCAGAACATAAAGCTCAGATATAAAAGCAGTATCCCAAGTTTCTTCGAAGTGTTCATAAGAAATCCAGACGCAGACTTTGCACTCAAGCTCAAACACAGTAAAGAGCTTCAAACAGTATGGAACCATATGATTCGAAAAGGTCAGATTTTAATAATATCACCGGAATTCATCTGCACAGCCTATTAAACACTTAACTTTCACCGTCACTTAAATATGTATCATGAGTGAAGCCAAAATATGTCTCTTTTCTTTTCCTCCTTTTTCTTTTTCAGAAGAATACCAAAACACCGGTCACATACAAGGTAAGACATTTGGTTTGGTCTAGGAGTGGGTTGATAAAACCTAGCAGCATATTAAATATTCATAAACGGTGTTTTAGTAAGAGTGTTATCAGGATGTAACCGTGCTTCCTATATGACAGTTGCAGACATCGCTGGACTGACGTCCTCCACACCTGCTTCCGGTGACCGTGAGTTGTTTTTAACACGAGACATATTAATATTTGAAATATTGGAACCAACATTTGTATGTTTTTTAAGCATTGAGGACGAGGTATTTCTATGTGTAATATTATGTTTATATATTATGTGTCTTCATAATAATAAAAATAATATATATAACAATTGAATTATACCATTTATATAAATATGAATATTAATAATAATTACAGATTTAGCTTAACGTGTTGAGTTGTCGTATTGCATATTGAACAAACCCCGTAACAAAATAATCAATAGTGCAAGAGAGAGAAATGTCTCTTAAAAGAAAAATAAATAAAATTCAATAAAATTTGCTCATAAAATCTTTCAGACAGACATAGCCAATAAACCATGGCTTTGGATTTTTTTTTTTTTTTTTTTTTTTACAAATTGTCACTATGAGTTATTTCAGCATCCTTTTTATGCGCGCGCAGGACACTGTTTGTTTACGTCAACGTTTTGAAGACGCGTTACTATGGCGACGTGCCACCAGAGCGTTTAACAGCTGAGAACGTAAATCCAATAGATGAAGATAAAAAGGCTAGTTGCTCTACGAGGGCGCCAACATAAGCAGCAACACGTATATGATGAACAGCAACTTCACTTGTTGAAGAGTAAATATGCAAAACGAGCTAAAATTCACCTTTCATAATTGTTTTTAAGCCACAAGCTCAAATTCATTTTGAAACAATTTCAGACGGGAGACGGTCAGCTGAAGCGGCTGCTGTGAACACCGTGGCAGGAGGTGGATGCACAGGTGGATGCACAGGTAAGGTGCTGTCTTCACAGTGAACGCATTCGACGCTGCCTGCGATCGGACACCGAGTTTGCACATTGAGGATAGAGCCAAGAGACATTTAGTTTAGCTTAGCATACAGACTGGAAGCAAAGTGAAACAGTTAGCCTGGTTCAGTCCAGAACTCCTAAAAACCACAACCTTGTGACGAGCTCGCTGTTCTCCGGTTCCTCCTGTCTCTGTGCTAAACTAAGCTAAATGTCTCCTAGATTTGTGTGTGTGTGTGTGTGTGTGTGTGTGTGTGTGTGTGTGTGTGTGTGTGTGTGTGTGTGTGTGTGTGTGTGTGTGTGTGTAGAGTACAGACATGAGGGCTGTATCTATTCAATTCAATTTCATTTATAGTGTCATATCACAACAGAAGTCATCTCAGGACACATTGAAAATGTAATAAATCATGAGCATATTCTAGTCCTGTTCAGAGTCCCAACATCCCCAGGAGCGTTGCAGCGACAGTGGTGAGGAAAAACTGCCTTAAAGCAACACTTAAGAACCATTCCTCTTCGGTCCCCCTACAGGTTGGAAGGGAATTGTCCATTACTGCCGTCGTAAATAATTTAGCCTACCCCAGCCTACCGTCGCACGCACGTTATTTGTTTGTATGCAGAACCGGCTCTGGAAACGATGAACGATTTGAACGATGTCCAGTGACAAGGTAGAGTAGCTAACGCCTTAGCTAAGATTAGCTAACATGAGCCATAGCTATAGTTACATATATATATATATATAAGGTAAGGTAAGGTAACTTTATTTGTACCCGAAGGTAGATTTGGTTGCAGGTACAAAGAAAGAATGAATTGGCTGCTTACACACACACGCAGACAACATTAACATCATCGACCGACAGACATAAAAGTGACAACAGTGCTCCAGACATAGGAATATGGATAGGAAGCATACAAAAGGGTATTACTATCAAAAGATAAATAAATACTAAATGCAAGCCATCATGGAAGATACAAAAAAAAAAAAAAAACAGGTCAGAATAAATAAATAAATACAATCCATAGGTTAATAAGTTAGTGAGTGGCTTAATTACTTATTGACTATTTAACGTTTTGACAGCTGAGGGAACAAAACTGCCTCTGTATCTCTTTGTTTTGCAGGCAGGCATTTTGTACCTACGGCCTGATGGGAGAAGTTGAAATTCACCATATAGTGGGTGGGATCCATCTTCTAAGATAGACCCAGCTAGTCTCTGTAGCTGCCTTGTATGCAGGGGTGCTGGGTTCAGCTGTGGCTCTCCGATCAGCCTACTAGCCCACCTCACGATTTGGTTCAGGGAATTCTTATTTTTTAGGGATAGGTTACTAAACCAAGACACCAGGCTAAAGGATATAACAGATTCAATGAAGCAGCGGTAGAACATGGTTAGCATTTTACTGTCAATGTGAAACGATGAAAGTTTCCTCAGACAATATAAACGCTGGTTCCCCTTTTTGTACACAGCTTCGCAGTTTGTCTCAAAGTTTAGCTTATTGTCGATGATGGTCCCAAGGTATTTATAGTTATCCACACACTCAACAGTCTGACCCTTTATGCTGGTGAGTTCCTTAGCACTGGGGAGTTTCCGGAAATCTATGTGCATGTCTTTAGTTTTTGAAATGTTCATGTGTAAAAAGGACGTATCGCACCAGTCTACAAAATCCTGAGCGACTGGGCCATGGCCTGTTTCATTCCCTTGTAGCAGGCTTACAATGACAGAATCATCTGCATACTTTAAAATAAATCTGTCTTCTCTTTTGCTGCGGCACATGTTAGTGTAAAGGATGAACAGGAGAGGGGACAGAACACAGCCCTGAGGGGAGCCAGTGGAGGAGCAGATCTGGTCAGACAGTACTCCATTGACTCGCACTCTTTGCGTCCTATTGGTTAAAAAGTCTAAAACCCATCCAACAAGATTTTTACTCAAATCAAATTGCTCTAAAAGTCTTTCTGTTAAAATGTGGGGTTGAATTGTATTAAAAGCAGAAGAGAAATCTATAAATAAAAGCTGAGCATGTGTTCCTTTCCCTTCCAGATGTTTAAAGAGCATGTTCATCAGAGTGACTGTGGCATCCTCGACACCTCTATGTGGCCTATAGGCAAACTGCAATGGGTCAATATCAGACTCTGTTTTCTTTAAAATTTCATTTCTCACTAATTTTTCAAAAGCTTTCATGACAATAGATGTCAGAGCAATAGGCCTAAAATCATTCAGAATTTTTGGGCAGCTTTTCTTTGGAACTGGAACGGCTACCGCATCTTTCCAACATTTTGGGACATGCTGATTTTGAAGGGATTTATTGAAGATGTAATGAAATATTCGACTAAGTTCTCTAGAACACAACTTAACCAGTCTGCCACATATATTGTCAGGTCCATGGCTTTTATTTGGATTTATGGAAGAGAATACCTTTTCAATATTATCCTCTTCAATTGTGAAGTGGTTCTGGTCAGCTAATTTATGACTGAGCTCCTGTTTTTCTTCACTGAAATCATAAGTGTCAAAACGGGAAAAGAAATGATTAAGATCATTTGCAAGGTCATAATCTGTGTTAAAACCCTCTAAAGTGACAGTGCTTATATTCTTTGAGTTACTAGTGCCTGCAATGGCTTTCATACTTGACCATGCTGAGCCCAGGTTATTTGCAGCCATTTTATTTTCCAAAATAGTTTTATAGTCCTGTTTTGCCCTTAGAATTTCAATTTTCAAATCTTTCGTGGCTTCATACAATTCAGAGGCAGTCCCAAGTTTGAAAGCACGTTTCTTAGCCTGTATGCTGGATTTGACGGATTTTGTTACCCATGGCTTGTTATTAGAGTAAATTTTTATCCTTTTAGATGGTATGATATTGTCTCTACAGAATGTGGCATAAGAACATGTTACATCTGCTAACTCGTCTAAGTCCCCCCCACTTGCCTCTATAAACATGTCCCAATCAGTACAGTCAAAACAGGCTTTTAGACACTGCACAGACTCTTCTGTCCAGTTTTGAATGTCCCTTGTATAGACCTTTTCCCTCTTCAGTACAGTTCTGTATGTGGGCATGAGGTACACACAGTTGTGGTCTCCATGGCCCAGAGGAGGTAGCGGAAATGATTTATATGCCTCCTTTACTGACCCATAGCACATATCAAGAGTCTTATCCCGTCTGGTGGGACATGTTATATATTGGTGGAAGTTGGGGACTGACTTCTTAAGGGAAACATGGTTAAAGTCACCCATTACAAAAGCCGGGGCGTCAGGGGAGATAGACGGCAGTTTTTGTACTACGTCAAACACTGTTTTACAAGCGGAGGGGGCGTGCGCTCTCGGGTGGATGTAAACAACTGTGATGAAGATCTGGGGAAACTCGCGAGGTAGGTGAAAGGGGCGTAACGACACTGATAAAAGTTCCACATCTGGAGTACAAATGCGCTCTCTCACTGTAACAGACGTACAGTATCTCTGATTGATATAAAGACATACCCCCCCTCCCTGCGTTTTCTTTGTCACCTCACTGTTCCGATCTAGGCGGTGCGGAGCTCCAAAGCCGCTGATCATCAGGTCCGAGTCCTGGTCGCGCTCGGTTAACCATGTCTCTGTAAACGCCATCACGCAGCACTCTTTAAAATCCTTAAGAAAGCGGGCATTCCCCTGGAGTTCATCCATTTTATTTCTTAGTGATTGAACATTTCCGAGGATCATAGAGGGTAGCGGGAGCCGGTTAAGCGGCATCTTCCTCAGTCGTAGCCGGACTCCTCCTCGCCTCCCCCTCTTCCTTTTCCTCTTCTCCCTTGTTTCTCCGTGGATGTTATTTGGATATCTTCGGATGAGACCCGGAATCTGTAGCGTGGTGTCTAGCACGCCAGCCGGTCTCACAAAGTTAAGTTGCAGCAACTCACTTCTGCTGTATTGCCTCCTGCCTGGGCAGGCAGCAGAGATGATATCCGGATAAAACAGGAGAGGTAACAAAAACAGCGATACGACCCAAAAAAGATCCATGTTGCTGCAGTCAAAAGCACCGTGCACAATTTAAGTCGCTTGGGATCTCGATGTCACAGACAAAAACAGACATCAAACAGTAAAAACACGATAAAAACATTGACAGCCAAACAAACTTTTCCTACAGGTCGCAGCGTGCGTATGCGCCCCGGGAAGACAATATATATTATCACAAAAGCTAACGCCTTAGCTAAGATTAGCTAACATGAGCCATAGCGATAGTTACATATATATATATTAGCACAATAGCTAACGCCTTAGCTAAGATTAGCTAACATGAGCCATAGCGATAGTTACATATATATTAGCACAATAGCTAACGCCTTAGCTAAGATTAGCTAACATGAGCCATAGCGATAGTTACATATATATATTAGCACAATAGCTAACGCCTTAGCTAAGATTAGCTAACATGAGCCATAGCGATAGTTACATATATATTAGCACAATAGATAACGCCTTAGCTAAGATTAGCTAACATGAGCATAGCGATAGTTACATATATATTAGCACAATAGCTAACGCCTTAGCTAAGATTAGCTAACATGAGCCATAGCGATAGTTACATATATATTAGCACAATAGATAACGCCTTAGCTAAGATTAGCTAACATGAGCCATAGCGATAGTTACATATATATTAGCACAATAGCTAACGCCTTAGCTAAGATTAGCTAACATGAGCCATAGCGATAGTTACATATATATATTAGCACAATAGCTAACGCCTTAGCTAAGATTAGCTAACATGAGCCATAGCGATAGTTACATATATATTAGCACAATAGATAACGCCTTAGCTAAGATTAGCTAACATGAGCCATAGCGATATTTACATATATATTAGCACAATAGCTAACGCCTTAGCTAAGATTAGCTAACATGAGCCATAGCGATAGTTACATATATATATTAGCACAATAGCTAACGCCTTAGCTAAGATTAGCTAACATGAGCCATAGCGATAGTTACATATATATATATATTAGCAAAATAGCTAACGCCTTAGCTACGATCAGCTAACATGAGCCATAGCGATAGTTACATATATATTAGCACAATAGCTAACGCCTTAGCTAACATGACCCAATAAAATAATCAACAATGTATTGTACACAGATGCACACTGTTGGAAAAAAAATGATTACCGGTATTATTTACAAGTCCAGCAGCAACAAAGCCAAGTCACCATCCGTCTTGCATTTTGTCGCCTCCTTCAGCTCTCGAGTGTGAGCCGGTCCGATATTCACTCTCGTACAAGCTCTTTCTTTGTCTTGCTCCCGTTTTCTTTCCTTCGCCTCATCGGACATTATACTCCTCCTTTTCTTTGCAGGCTCTGCCATGACACCAATTTAAAAACTACCTAGCTGCAAAGTATCTTCTACGCACCTGCCGGGTGTTCTCCCACTGATCTCCACGCAGAGCCTCCACCTACCGGCTTTTGTAACGCTTGCCGTAAAGCGGGTCAAATTTGTAGTCTCATTAGAACTACAAAAACACTACCCGACGAGGCAAAGTTACATAGTGCGGTTACAGCCAATAGAGGGCTGCAGAGCGAATGCTGAAGTCCCGTTCACCCGGTTTTGAGGTGATGAACCCCTGAAACTATTTTGGAAACATTATTTTAAGGCACTAAATACTCTTTAGTGTTGCTTCAAAAGGCTTTTAGGCAGAAATCTGGTGCAGCCCAGGCCCTCGGGTTCCAACTGCATTTGGTGGTGGTAGTAGTATAGTAGAAGTATAGTATATAGTATCCATCTTCTCATCTTACTCTTGGCATGAAAGTGCGTCTCCCAAAAATGTCGTATCGTAGAAACTTTAGATGCAAGAGCTTTACAGAATTTGGAGAACACGTAACTTCGTAGCTGTAAACTGAACCCTTATTCTTTCAGATGTAGTTTAATGCCAGAGTTAGAAATCCACTATTTGATCATCAAAATGAACCTTTTCCTCTGAAGAAAATGTACAAAGTTGTAATCAGGCATTCCTCCTTCTTTCCTCAGGGGCTCAGTTTGTGGATAAACATAGACTCCAGCTGATCAAAAGAGTGAAAAACATTGAACCCATTTTTGATGAGCTCCTCGACAAAGGCATCATCCAACAAGAGAGTTACGATGAAATCTTGGCTAGCCGCACTGATCAGGGGAAGATGAGGAAGCTCTACTCCGGTCCCCTGACTGCTGCCGGACCTGACGGCAAAGACGTCTTCTACGCAATCCTCGAGGAAAGGGAGACATATCTCATTGCTGACCTCAAGAAGAAGAAGTGAAATTCATCATCAGACCAAATCTACATTCTACCTGAACACAAACAGTTTTTATATAATCAAAGTGGGGGAGATATTCATTTTAATGCTACGCGAAATGTTTAAACGGAGCCGTTTCCTCTTAAATCCAATGAAATGTATACTTATGTGGTCCAGCCCCGATCAATCAATGAATTATCAGACAATCATGTGAGAAACGAACAAGTTATCATCAGACATGTTTTTATCCAACAAATAATCAAATGGAATGAAAGTCTAGTTTAAGTAAATGAAAACATAACATAAGCTTCATTTATACCAAGTGTGCTTTTTTTAAATCACTTTTATCACAAAATGGTTTATATTTTTAAATGTATACATTTATAATAAAATCTTCATGAGTGAAGTCAAAATATGTCTATTTTCTTTTCCTCCTTTTTCATTTTCACAAGAAAACACCGGTCACATACAAGGTAAGACCTGTCTGTCTCTACATGTCTCCCTGTGATAGACTGGTTACCTGTCTGTCTCTACATGTCTCCCTGTGATGGACTGGTTACCTGTCTGTCTCTACATGTCAGCCCTGTGATAGAATGGTTACCTGTCTGTCTCTACATGTCTCCCTGTGATAGACTGGTTACCTGTCTGTCTCTACATGTCTCCCTGTGATAGACTGGTTACCTGTCTGTCTCTACATGTCTCCCTGTGATAGACTGGTTACCTGTCTGTCTCTACATGTCTCCCTGTGATAGACTGGTTACCTGTCTGTCTCTACATGTCAGCCCTGTGATAGACTGGTTACCTGTCTGTCTCTACATGTCTCCCTGTGATAGACTGGTTACCTGTCTGTCTCTACATGTCAGTCCTGTGATAGACTGGTTACCTGTCTGTCTCTTCATGTCAGCCCTGTGATAGACTGGTTACCTGTCTGTCTCTACATGTCAGCCCTGTGATAGACTGGTTACCTGTCTATCTCTACATGTCAGCCCTGGCTGTGATAGACTGGTTACCTGTCTGTCTCTACATGTCAGCCCTGTGATAGACTGGTTACCTGTCTGTCTCTACATGTCAGCCCTGTGATAGACTGGTTACCTGTCTGTCTCTACATGTCTCCCTGTGATAGACTGGTTACCTGTCTGTCTCTACATGTCGGCCCTGTGATAGACTGGTTACCTGTCTTTCTCTACATTTCAGCCCTGTGATAGACTGGTTACCTGTCTGTCTCTACATGTCTCCCTGTGATAGACTGGTTACCTGTCTGTCTCTACATGTCTCCCTGTGATAGACTGGTTACCTGTCTGTCTCTACATGTCAGCCCTGTGATAGACTGGTTACCTGTCTGTCTCTACATGTCAGCCCTGTGATAGACAGGTTACCTGTCTGTCTCTACATGTCAGCCCTGTGATAGACTGGTTACCTGTCTGTCTCTACATGTCTCCCTGTGATAGACAGGTTACCTGTCTGTCTCTACATGTCTCCCTGTGATAGACTGGTTACCTGTCTGTCTCTACATGTCTCCCTGTGATAGACTGGTTACCTGTCTGTCTCTACATGTCTCCCTGTGATAGACTGGTTACCTGTCTGTCTCTACATGTCAGCCCTGTGATAGACTGGTTACCTGTCTGTCTCTACATGTCAGCCCTGTGATAGACTGGTTACCTGTCTGTCTCTTCATGTCTCCCTGTGATAGACTGGTTACCTGTCTGTCTCTACATGTCAGCCCTGTGATAGACTGGTTACCTGTCTGTCTCTACATGTCAGCCCTGTGATAGACTGGTTACCTGTCTGTCTCTACATGTCTCCCTGTGATAGACTGGTTACCTGTTACCACCCCCGACCCTGAATACAGGATAAGCGGTGGACGATGGATGGGTAGATTTCTTAAGTGTTATAGAAAGTGATGTCACCAGCTAGGCTGTTGACCTGAATCCAATTCTTCTTCTTTCCCTCTAGCCTCAGGCGATCGCTTTGTGGATAAACACCAGTGTGATCTGATCGACAGAGTGAACAACATTGAACCAATCTTGGATCATCTCCTGAGAGAAGTTGTAATCCAGCAAGAATTTTATGACAGAATGTCTGCCATTCCAACCACCCGGGAGAAGATGAGAAAACTCTACGGAGGTCCCCTGAATGCAGCCGGACGCAAAGGAAAAGACATCTTCTTCAAAATCCTCGAGGAGAAAGAGCCGTTTCTTGTTGCCAGTCTCAAGAAGAAGAACTCATAAATACTGTGTTGAATTCAAAGCAAATGTCAGGCCAGACCCCCTACAACGGTTTAGTTTGTCACCTTTTCCACCCTCATGAGTTTGCAGGTATGGGTATAGTAGTGTATCTGCTGCTGAGGTAGGAGTATCATAGAATATAGTGCACATCAGTATTATTACACTGTCACTGTCTCAACGTGTCATATAAAGCTTTTGCTAATGTAAATATCTACAAGCAAGAAATTAGCTCAAATTGTTAACACAACCTTGAATGTCGTTATCAGCAGAGGAACCACAGGGAGCCTTCACATGCACATCCTGGGGCAATAAAAGCCTACACACAGGTCCAGCAACAGGTATCGTTTACTGGTAGGAACCATGAGGAATTCCTAGTTTTACACCGTCAAGCTGATTAAAGCTACTAAAACATTGCATCTATGTTTGTTGTTGTGAGTTTCTCTTTTTGGGGGTGAACCAGGGTCTAATGCAGGACTTTAATGCCGAAATGGACTATCCCATCCATAGTCATGGCAGGCCTATATTCTGTTGTTGCTTTACATTATGAACTAATATAAATGTAGATTAATCTGACAGCTATCTTCCTCTCACCTTTGGGTCCTGAGCTGATCTCCAGACGGCCTCGGCACTGGATCAGATCCTGATTCCACGTCCATGAGAGCCTCCCTGGTCGCCCTCTATTACCTTTTGTACGCCTCTATTCTGATCTGGTTTCATGTTTTTGTTTTGTTGCCTTGGGTTCATCTCCTGCCCGATCACCAACTCGTCCCAGATCCACCCTCATCTGCAGTTCTGCACAGCAATAATCAGTTGATTCCCTCACCTGAGCCTTCCCGCCCATTTACTGGACTTTCATTAAGCTACGTCACTGTAATGCGACGGCTGATGAACGGCTTCCGGTCCAGCAGCTCCTCTTTCCGGTCGCTGTTACAATCAACTCTGTTGCCTGTAAACCAACTGACCAACACAATAATGTGGATTTAACCGTTCAGTTATATTTTTGCTATGTTAACCTTTTAATTTGTTATTGTTCTGCCCCGCGGGGCTTTGGGTTTTGTTTCCGGTGGGACACTTTTCAGTGACGGACCAGTCTGAATTAGCCGCCTGCAGCGCGCTACCTAACGTGGGTTGAAAGCGATGCATGATGGCTAGAATTGTGTCCGACTTAGCAGCCGACTGCAAAGACGTCACAGGGTCGCGACCATATCACGTGACCCAAAACGTCACGGGAACCAGAGCTGCGTTTCAATGGGCGCGTTTCGGATCGCATGCATTTGCGCCGATGCATGAACGAGACTTGAGAGTTTCCACAGGAACTCGTCATAAACACGTCAAGTTCCCACCACGTCCAAGTCGGACACAGGTGCACTTCACGGACCGTTTTTTATTTTTTTTTTATTTAAACTTTATTAATAATTGTATACATAACAAAAACTGTCGCTCCAGGGGAAACTTCACGCACTTTGGACAAAGAATATGGCCTGCTCAGTGACGCTGGCTTTCTTCGTCGCTGACGAGTTCGAGCCGAGGCATTTGAAGTCCCGATGTTGACGGAGGCTGAGTAATTTTCTCACGTGGGAAATACCACGTGATAATTCTAACCAACTAGGGCAACGTTGAGGGGAGTGTCTTATGTCCGCACTTATTTCAGACCATCTGCAGAGAAAAGCATGCGAAGGGAGGTACCTGGAGATACCGCGAGTTTTTAAAGTCATGTGACATGTCGCAAAGGGAAGTTATCACCAGCATTTGTGACGTTTTTTTCCCAGAATGCCTTGTTTTGCGAGGCAAATGCATGCGCATGCTTGATTCCAAACAAGCCTACTACCAGCATTTGTGACGTTTTTTTCCCCAGAATGCCTGGTTTTGCGAGGCAAATGCATGCGCATGCTTGATTCGAAACGCGCCTAATAACAGTTTGAGTCGCCCTCGCTCACTTGCCCTCAGCACTTGCCCTCGGGGGAATCCCCGCCGCCATCTTAAGGGCTGTTCCATTTCCCTGAACAGCTGAAGTGAACTCCGTGAGATCGACCCTTGAGGGCTGAGTGATCGAGTGAACAACGATGGCCACTTCAGAGCTGTATATCACCCACAATGCATTGCAGTGGTGCACGAAAAATATGTCCATGCGGTGGCGATAATGAACCTCAAACACCAGTGTCTGCTGTCTATTCACCACCAAGGAAGAAGAAGAAAGAAGAAAGTAGAAAATGAATTCAATTTAATTCGCGCTATACTGCCTATTCCAAATTACACAAAATATGCGGAGACTCATTTCATTGAGACGAAGACGTATTCTGCGCTTGATGGCAATACGGCTGCTTATATACTTACACTTGTAAACGTTGGGCTCTGCCATAACTCTGCAACAGACAGTCGAATTGCACAATTTAAGAAAATGAATTAAATTGAATTCGTCTATTTGACGTCTAATTAACGTCGGTCAGGCAGCTCGATTCGACGTCTACCAGAGGTGCTGAAATTAAGTTTTTCTGACGCCGTTCTCATGACCGACGTCATTTCGACGGCATATCAACCTTTGTCAAAATACACATGTAATGTGTTGCATTTAAAAATATGTTTACCTAAATCTAGTTTCAACTAGTGCCTACATAACTGGCATTACCACATCCATACATTCTATGACAAGCACAGCTCTTGTGCTGTATACATGTGCAATTCTTAATGCTCTAATCTACAACTATTTAAATTAACTTATCAATTTCAGTAAAAAAAATCCTTAAAATGCAGAGGTCAAAAAGTCCAATAGACAACACCAGCAAATTTCACATTTGCAAACTTAAAATATCACAGGAATGGTGAATCTGGTCAAAACTTTCATAGTAAATAAACTCACCTGTGATAAAGTAAAAAATACTCGAGTAATGTTCACCCATACTGTAAAATACAAGTAGTACATGGACTAATCTCAGGTAAAAAAAAAGAAAAGAAAAAAAGACAGCATTCAGGATAGGGATGTCCCGATCCAGCTTTTTGCACTTCCGATCCGATACCGATATTGTAGCTTTTAGTATCGGCCGATACCGATACCGGCCGATCCAAGCATGTATTAAAGATTAAAAATGCCGGTTGATGGAAATTATCCAAAATTAGGGTCTGGAAAAATATGGCTGGAAAATGAGGAGCATCACATTAATAGCTACAGATACGGTAAAACACTACAACGACATGAGTGCATATATTGTCTTATTTTATCAAGTAAAATATAAGTTATAGGTTTACTCAACAGCTTAATAGTTCATAGAAATTCAGGTAGAAATAGGTTAACTCAGAGTTCCACAGCTTATCAAAAACAATCCTCCCCCCACAGGGGGTCCCTTGCTTTGCATTCACACTGCTCCAGCCCAAATGGGCTTTAGCCCGTACACACGTCATCACGTCCTAATACTACACACACAATATGGCTTGATGTTGTTTTGAAGGAGTGCATATATTTATCGACAACACTCGACCTGCATCAGCGCATGAGCGGATCTGTGCGAGCAGGCAGCGTGGAAGCCGGTCCGGTTCCGGTACCGGTCCGTTTCCGCTCACACCACGAGTTTGAAGAGTGCAACAGCTTATCAAAATACAGTGTAGTGGCAATCTAACTACAAAAAGGCCACTTGAGGGAATCTGAAGTCGTTTCCAACTCATGCTGGTGTGTTACAAAAATGAGGTCCTCCATGGGGAATGAGTTTGACACTTTATTAATCATTAAATCTTTAAAAAGGCATCTACAAAAGGTCGGGTGCCAATAGACTTAAAATTAACTCATAAAAAAACACTACATTGTGATACAAAACCCATTCAGCCATCACACACACAGACACGGTTGAAAAACTGTGTGGCTTCTCTGATCATGATTTCCCAGTCACTCCTGAAATGTGTCTCCCTCATCTAACCTCTGTGACCAATCAACCACCCATGTCCACAGGTGCCCAGGTAACCCACAGCAACCACAGTGCCTCGCCACCGACACACCCACATTCACTCACACACACAGATCCAAATTGGCTACAACACACCGGCCCCTAATTGTTACTGTATAATAACATAACAATTCAACACAATAGAACAACTGAAGCCAATTACAATAATACATTTTTTTTTTCTTTTTTTTATCGCAGTTGGTAATGTTCACATGTCCATAGAGTCAAACTTGATGCTAAGGTATGACGTGAGTCTCTACAAGAGTTTCATCAGCTTCCAGCAGAAGACAGATCTTCATGATCGGTCGCTCCAATGTGCTGTAATTGGTCTGTATTTTGACAGACCGCACGAGTCCTCCTGTGCCCGGAAAGGTCTGCAGTATCCTCCCTAACAACCAGGATCCGCGAGGAGCAGTTGAGTCCGCCACAAGCACAATATCTCCTGCAACAAAGTTTCTCTTGTCCTTCATCCACTGTTGTCGCTCCTGTAACAGAGGTAGGTACTCCCGAATCCATCTGTGAATCCATCCAGAAGAGATCGGCAAGAAATTGAACTTGCCTCCAACGTCGTCTGGAGTAAAGGTCGCTTTTCTCAAAAAGGCCAGGCGGTAGAGCAGGTTTGCCTTTCAACAAAAGGATGTGATTTGGAGTCAAGGGTTCCAAATCATTAGGATCATCTGAGATTTTGTGAGGGGACGATCATTCAGTATGGCTTCCACCTCGCACAGAAGAGTTTGCAATCCTTCATCGTCTGTGTGTTGCTGCTGAAGTACAGTGTTCAGTACCCTTCGGACCATTCGAATGATTCTTTCCCATACTCCTCCGTGATGGGATGCAGCAGGAGTGTTGAAGCTCCATTTCACTCCAGACTGAAGTAATGCACCTTGAATTTTCTTGTGGTTAAGTGCAGACAGAGCTTCTCTCAGTTCACGTTCTGCCCCCACAAAGTTGGTTCCGTTATCTGACCTGAGATGTGAGACTTGGCCTCTTCTAGAAATGAATCTGCGCAGTGCATTGATGCAAGAACTGGTGTCCAAAGAATATGCCATTTCCAAATGCACAGCCCTACTGGCCATACAAGTGAATAAGACGCCGTAGCGTTTAATGAGGCTGCGGCCTGCCTTCACCTCAAAAGGGCCAAAATAATCAACACCCACATTTGTGAATGGTGGGAGGTCAGGTTGAAGTCTCTCTTTTGGCAAATCTGCCATCTTTTGCTCCCCAGCTTTCCCCTGTAGCGTCTACACATGACACAAGAAGAAAGGAGCCTTCTGACAGCAGAATTTGCGTTAGTGATCCAATAACGTTGGCGAAGTCTGGAAAGCAGGTGATTTCTTCCACAATGTCCCAGCTGTTCATGAATGTGGTGTATGATGAGAATGGAGATGTGCTGATCTTTAGCAAGAATGACTGGATGTTTCATGTCATCTGGCATAGCTGCTTTGCTGAGCCGTCCTCCCACTCTCAAAAGCCCATTTTCCAGCACTGGGTCGAGTTTGTAAATGTGACTGCTTTTCTTCACTCCAGATGTTCCACTTTTCACTGCTGCTATTTCACCACTGAACCTTTCTAGTTGGCAATACTGAATGATGGCACTTTCAGCTGCTGAAGTGTCTTCGAGCGACAAGGTTTGACCACCCAGTGTGGCTCTGAATGCTCTCATGGTTCTTTCAACTTCATTCTTTTGCTGAATTGTGTCAAGCCCATTGCTCGACACCAAAGCTGTTAGAGCCAAAATGCATTTTTGTTTGTTTTTATTTAATGAATCATCTGGCTTTGCCAGGAAACAACAAGATCAGGTGGTTGCTATGTGACCTGTCAATCACCTGTGGTTGCCATGGGAACCTACTTATTCGAAGCAGTGATTGAAGCAGGTGGGGTGCTTCGAGTTGGAGGACAAACAGTTTTGGACCGTGTTAAGTGTTCCGTATCACGCAGGTCGGGATTCATTGTTTAAGTTAAGAGTTTTGTTTCGTTGAGATTTTTGCTGTCAATAAATGGATTGACATATCCGATACGAATTATACAACTCTGGACATTGAATCAATACACATCACGCGTCAAACTTTGTTAAAGCCCTCGTTGCCCCTCGCAGTAGGGCACATATAGGTAAATGTCCCTACATTAAGTCCAAAACTAGCCTTCGTTTACTTGGAATGGGCTATTGTGACTGCGGTCAAGCCAGCCGACACATCGTGAACGACAGTCAAGCCAGCTGACCCAGTTTTTTGCTGTACGTGATAATAGTATCTTTACGGTAATAATGTCTCAGAACTGGTTTCAAAATAAAAGCACTCGTCGGGTACATAGCGAAAGACTGTCAACGAAAGCAAATACTGTCAACGGAAATGGACGGACGTTGTGATATGTACTTTCAAAATAAAGGCTCAAATAATTGACAATTGTAATCTTAAGCCAATAGTTTTTTTATTGGAATTTCTAACAAGGCCATGTTTCCACATTCTAATTTCACTTCAGGGTAATAGTAGACGTACACTGCCTCATATTGCCACCCAGGAAGTTTCAAGTCTTTCCTGTGTCTTTCAAACTAAGGTAAACTTAAGTGTTAAATATGAGACACATTACATGTGATTTTGGATTCAATTTAAAAGGAAACGCCCTGTTATCACAGACTAATTCCACGTCAGGGTCATAGTATATGACCTGGTAGTGTGACCCAGTAAGTATCAAAACATTCTGATGTATAGTTTCAGAATAAAAGCCTGTCAAAATGTCAAATATGACACATATTACACATGATTTTGGATTCAATTTAAAAGGAAACGCCCTGTTATCAAGGAATAATTCCACCTCAGGGTTATAGTATATGACCTGGTAGTGTGACCCAGTAAGTATCAAGACATTCTGATGTATAGTTTCAGAGTAAAAGCCTGTCAAATATGAGACAAATTACAATTGATTTTGGATTCAATTTAAAAGGAATCGCCCTGTTATCAAGGAATAATTCCACTTCAGAGTTATAGTATATGACCCTGTAGTGTGACCCAGTAAGTATCAAAACATTCTGATGTATAGTTTCAAAATAAAAGCCCATCAAAGTGTCAAATATGAGAATTATTACACATGATTTTGGGATCAATTTAAAAGGAAACGCCCTGTTATCACTGACTAATACCACTTCAGGGTTATAGTATATGACCCTGTAGTGTGACCCAGTAAGTATCAAGACAATCTGATGTATAGTTTCAGAATAAAAGCCTGTCAAAATGTCAAATATGACACATATTACACATGATTTTGGATTCAATTTAAAAGGAAACGCCCTGTTATCAAGGAATAATTCCACTTCAGGGTTATAGTATATGACCTGGTAGTGTGACCCAGTAAGTATCAAAACATTCTGATGTATAGTTTCAAAATAAAAGCCCATCAAAGTGTCAAATATGAGACAAATTACATTTGATTTTGGATTCAATTTAAAAGGAAACGCCCTGTTATCAAGGAATAATTCCACTTCAGGGTTATAGTATATGACCTGGTAGTGTGACCCAGTAAGTATCAAAACATTCTGATGTATAGTTTCAGAATAAAAGCCTGTCAAAGTGTCAAATATGACACATATTACACATGATTTTGGGTTCAATTTAAAAGGAAACGCCCTGTTATCAAGGAATAATTCCATCCATCCATCCATCCATCCATCCATCCATTTTCCTCCGCTTATCCGGGACCGGGTCGCGGGGGCAGCTGCCTGAGCAGGGACGCCCAGACTTCCCTCTCCCCAGACACTTCCCCCAGCTCCTCCGGGAGGACCCCAAGGCGTTCCCAGGCCAGCCGGGTGACATAGTCACTCCAGCGTGTCCTGGGTCTTCCTCGGGGTCTCCTCCCGGTGGGGCATGCCTGGAACACCTCCCGAGGGAGGCGTCCAGGGGGCATCCGATGCAGATGCCCGAGCCACCTCAACTGGCTCCTCTCGATGTGGAGGAGCAGCGGCTTTACTCCGAGCTCCCCCCGTGTGACGGAGCTCCTCACCCTATCTCTAAGGGAGCGCCCCGCCACCCTGCGGAGGAAGCTCATTTCGGCCGCTTGTATCCGGGATCTTATTCTTTCGGTCATGACCCAAAGTTCATGACCATAGGTGAGGGTAGGAACATAGATTGACCGGTAAACCGAGAGCTTTGCCTTTCGGCTCAGCTCTCTCTTTACCACGACGGACCGATACAGCGACCGCATTACTGCAGCCGCTGCACCGATCCGCCTGTCAATCTCACGCTCCATCCTTCCCTCACTCGTGAACAAGACCCCAAGATACTTAAACTCCTCCACTTGAGGCAGGAACTCCCCCCCGACCTGGAGGGAGCAAGCCACCTTTTTCCGGTCGAGAACCATGGCCTCAGATTTGGAGGTGCTAATCCTCATCCCGGCTGCTTCACATTCGGCTGCAAACCGCCCCAGGACATGCTGGAGGTCCTGGCTCGAAGGAGCCAACAAGACCACATCGTCCACAAAAAGCAGGGATGAAATCCAGTGGCTCCCGAACCAGATGCCCTCCGGCCCATGGCTGCGCCTAGAAATCCTGTCCATAAAAATAATGATCAGGACCGGTGACAAAGGGCAGCCCTGCCGGAGTCCAACATGCACCTGGAACAGGTCTGACTTACTGCCGGCAATGCGAACCAAGCTCCAGCTCCGGTCATACAGGGACCGAACAGCCCTTAGCAGAGGGCCCCCGACCCCGTACTCCCGAAGTACGTCCCACAGAATGCCACGAGGGACACGGTCGAATGCCTTCTCCAAGTCCACAAAACACATGTGGACTGGTTGGGCAAACTCCCATGAACCCTCGAGCACCCTGCGGAGGGTATAGAGCTGGTCCAGTGTTCCACGGCCAGGACGAAAACCGCATTGTTCCTCCTGAATCCGAGGTTCGACTATCGGCCGAATTCTCCTCTCCAGCACCCTGGAATAGACTTTCCCGGGGAGGCTGAGAAGTGTGATCCCCCGATAGTTGGAACACACCCTCCGGTCCCCCTTTTTGAATAGAGGGACCACCACCCCGGTCTGCCAGTCCAGAGGCACTGTCCCCGACCGCCACGCGATGTTGCAGAGACGTGTCAACCAAGACAGCCCCACAACATCCAGAGACTTGAGGTACTCAGGGCGGATCTCATCCACCCCCGGTGCCTTGCCGGGGAGCTTCTTAACTACCTCGGTGACTTCAGCCCGGGTAATGGGTGGATGAACCTCCAAGTCTCCAAGAGACCCTCGAAGTATCCCTTCCACCGCCCGACGATATCCCCAGTCGAAGTCAGCAGCTCCCCACCTCCACCGTAAACAGTGTTGGTGGAGGGCTGCTTCCCCTTCCTAAGGCGCCGGATGGTTTGCCAGAATTTCCTCGAGGCCGACCGATAGTCCTCCTCCATGGCCTCCCCGAACTCTTCCCAGACCCAAACCTTTTCTTCAGCGACCGCCCGCGCTGCAGCACGCTTGGCCTGCCGGTACCTGTCAGCTGCCTCGGGAGTCCCCCGAGCCAACCAGGTTTGGTAGGACTCCTTCTTCAGCTTGACAGCATCCCTTACTTCCGGTGTCCACCACCGGGTTCGGGGATTGCCACCACGACAGGCAGCGGAGACCTTACGGCCACAGCTTCGAACAGCCGCGTCAACAATGGAAGCAGAGAACAAGGTCTATTCGGACTCAATGTCCCCAGCCTCCCTCGGGATCTGGTCAAAGCTCTCCCGGAGGTGGGAGTTGAAGACCTCCCTGACAGAGGGTTCCACCAGACGTTCCCAGCAGACCCTCACAACGCGTTTAGGTCTGCCAAGTCTGTCCAGCTTCCTCCCCTGCCAGCGGATCCAACTCACCACCAGGTGGTGATCAGTTGACAGCTCAGCCCCTCTCTTCACCCGAGTGTCCAAAACATACGGCCGGAGGTCAGATGACACAACCACGAAGTCGATCATTGACCTCCGGCCTAGGGTGTCCTGGTGCCATGTGCACTGATGGACATCCTTATGTTTGAACATGGTGTTCGTTATGGACAAACCGTGACCAGCACAGAAGTCCAATAACAGAACCCCACTCGGGTTCTGATCGGGGAGGCCGTTCCTCCCAATCACGCCCCTCCAGGTAACACTGTCGTTGCCCACGTGAACGTTGAAGTCCCCCAGTAAAACAATGGAGTCCCCGGTTGGAGCACTCTCAAGTACCCCTCCCAAGGACTCCAAGAAGGCCGGGTACTCTGCACTGCCGTTTGGCCTGTAGGCCGAAACAACAGTGAGAGACCTATCCCCGACCCGAAGGCGCAGGGAAACGACCCTCTCGTTCACCGGGGAAAACTCCAACACATGGCGGCCGAGCTGGGGGGCTATAAGCAAGCCCACACCAGCTCGGCGCCTTTCACCGCGGGCAACTCCAGAGTAGAAGAGAGTCCAGCCTCTCTCAAGGAGTTGGGTTCCAGAGCCTAGACTGTGCGTGGAGGTGAGCCCGACTACCTGTAGCCGGTAGCGCTCTACCTCCCGCACTAGCTCAGGCTCTTTCCCCCCCAGTGAGGTGACATTCCATGTCCCCATGGCTAGAGTCACCGTCCGGGGATTGGGTCGCCGGGGCACCCGCCCAGGACAGCCACCCAAATCCCACCGCACCGGCCCCTTCTGAACCCTCCTGCGGGTGGTGGGCCTACAGGAGGGCGGGCCCACGTCGCTCTTTCGGGCTGTGCCCGGCCGGGTCCCGTGGGCACAGACCCGGCCACCAGGCGCTCGCCTGCGAGCCCCAACCCCGGGCCTGGCTCCAGGGTGGGGCCCCGGTAACGCCAATCCGGGCGACGTGAACTTCCTTGATTTTATCTTTTTCATTAAGGGCTTTGGAACCGCTCTTAGTCTGACCTGTCACCTGTTTGCCTTGGGAGACCCTACCAGGGGCATTAAGCCCCGGACAACATAGCTCCTAGGATCATTCAGGTGCTCAAACCCCTCCACCACGGTAAGGTGTCGGTTCAAGGAGGAGTGTCGGTTAAAAGGAAACGCCCTGATAACAGGGCGTTTCCTTTTAAATTGAATCCAAAATCAAATGTAATTTGTCTCATATTTGACACTTTGACGGGCTTTTATTCTGAAACTATACATCAGAATGTCTTGATACTTACTGGGTCACACTACCAGGTCACATACTATAACTCTGAAGTGGAATTATTCCTTGATAACAGGGCGTTTCCCTTTAAATTGAACCCAAAATCATGTGTAATATGTGTCATATTTGACATTTTGACAGGCTTTTATTCTGAAACTATACATCAGATTGTCTTGATACTTACTGGGTCACACTACAGGGTCATATACTATAACCCTGAAGTGGAATTAGTCAGTGATAACAGGGCGTTTCCTTTTAAATTGATCCCAAAATCATGTGTAATAATTCTCATATTTGACACTTTGATGGGCTTTTATTTTGAAACTATACATCAGAATGTTTTGATACTTACTGGGTCACACTACCAGGTCATATACTATAACTCTGAAGTAGAATTATTCCTTGATAACAGGGCGATTCCTTTTAAATTGAATCCAAAATCATGTGTAATAATTCTCATATTTGACACTTGATGGGCTTTTATTTTGAAACTATACATCAGAATGTTTTGATACTTACTGGGTCACACTACAGGGTCATATACTATAACCCTGAAGTGGAATTAGTCAGTGATAACAGGGCGTTTCCTTTTAAATTGATCCCAAAATCATGTGTAATAATTCTCATATTTGACACTTTGATGGGCTTTTATTTTGAAACTATACATCAGAATGTTTTGATACTTACTGGGTCACACTACCAGGTCATATACTATAACCCTGAAGTGGAATTATTCCTTGATAACAGGGCGTTTCCTTTTAAATTGAATCCAAAATCATGTGTAATATGTGTCATATTTGACATTTTGACAGGCTTTTATTCTGAAACTTTACATCAGATTGTCTTGATACTTACTGGGTCACACTACAGGGTCATATACTATAACCCTGAAGTGGAATTATTCCTTGATAACAGGGCGTTTCCTTTTAAATTGAATCCAAAATCATGTGTAATATGTGTCATATTTGACATTTTGACAGGCTTTTATTCTGAAACTTTACATCAGATTGTCTTGATACTTACTGGGTCACACTACAGGGTCATATACTATAACCCTGAAGTGGAATTAGTCAGTGATAACAGGGCGTTTCCTTTTAAATTGATCCCAAAATCATGTGTAATAATTCTCATATTTGACACTTTGATGGGCTTTTATTTTGAAACTATACATCAGAATGTTTTGATACTTACTGGGTCACACTACCAGGTCATATACTATAACCCTGAAGTGGAATTATTCCTTGATAACAGGGCGTTTCCTTTTAAATTGAATCCAAAATCATGTGTAATATGTCTCATATTTAACACTTCAGTTTACCTTAGTTTGAAAGACACAGGAAAGACTTGAAACTTCCTGGGTGGCAATATGAGGCGGTGTACGTCTACTATTACCCTGAAGTGAAATTTGCATGTGGAAACATAGCCTTGTTAGAAATTTCAATAAAAAAATGGCTTAAGCTTACAATTGTCAATTATTTGAGCCTTTATTTTGAAAGTACATATCACAACGTCCGTACGTTTCCGTTGACAGTATTTGCTTTCGTTGACAGTCTTTCGCTATGTACCCGACGAATGCTTTTATTTTGAAACCAGTTCTGAGACGATATTACCGTAAAGATACTACAATCACGTACAGCAAAAAACTGGGTCGGCTGGCTTGACTGTCGTTCACGATGTGTCGGCTGGCTTGACCGCAGTCTATTGTGGAAATGTTTGTTGCGTGAAAGAAGAGGATTTTCGCGCTCAGGACGGATGATGGACAGGAGGATGGACGGCGTTGGATTTTTGTGCATTCGTTTTTTCATTTTTTATTGAACATTTAATGTTTTTGCGAGTTCGCGTGTTTTGCGAACCAGCACGCCGGTGCCTATTCACGGAGTACGGAGCTACAGAATATTAGCTCGGCTTGACGGCGACCGACAGCGGAGGAACCGGCACCAGGAGAGGCGGCGATCCGACCCACATCATCCCGGCCCGGCGACCGACAGCGGAGGAACCGGCACCAGGAGAGGCGGATATCCGACCCACATCATCCCGGCCCGGCGACCCACATCATCCCGGCCCGGCGACCGACACCGGAGGAACCTGCATCAGAGCGGCATGTGCATCGCTGGACCAGCGAACCCCCACCGCTCAGAGGAACGTGCAGCCAGAGGAGTTGGTAGCACCGACGTTTAACAACGGCACGGCGCGGCATTGAACCGGCACCGTCACCGCACGGAGCTGATGGCAGCGCTCACTTGAGCAGCGCTGTTTATGTTTGAAGACTTTTCGAAGAAAAGCGGACCGGATCGGCAGCGCTGCGCATGGACAAAGGCTGGGGTATGTAGCGCGCCACCAGCTGGTATATGGCCATAAAACTTTGTGTGCACACAGGTTCATTTGAGAAAAAAAGACAAATCCAAATGCATTGGTGAACTAAAGGTTTTTTGTGTGGTTTTTGTTGCAACCCGTTCGTGGGTCCAAGAGCTCAAGGTTTTGGTGTCTAACTGAAAGATAAGGGTTTTTGCATTTCTGACCGGTTTTACTAAAGTATATTTTTGACTGAAGGTATTTTCACATTTCATCCGATGGTATATTTGGGTCTGTGTTTTGCAAATGATGGACACCGTTAGTGGTGTACAGGGTCAAACTGATGATGCGTTATTGGTTGAGAAGCCCACTCCCATGCCCACTCCGGTTGAAAGCGAAACGCATCCAAATGCTGACAATGAAGCTCCACACGAACCACCTGAGGTTGAACACGCAGCGCTGCTGCCGACTGAAGAGCAGTCACAGCCCAGTGAGTCGGCAGTAACTGAACCCCAGCCTAAGGAGGAGGAGGACAAGCAGACGGCCACAGATGCCACTGTTGAAACGGAAACCCCAATGTTAAAAAAACGCACAAGTATCATGACACCAAAGGCTTATTTGGATAAACTGGAAAAATTACAGAAGGAAAGAAAATCTAAACTGAACAAGGCAACCAACCTGCAAAAAACAATTCAAGAGCTCATGGACACTGGTGAAAGCAAGCACAAAGTGCAATGTGAATTTATGAAGTACATCCACATCATCAAGGAAGCAACAGGGGCACATGACACACTTCTGCCCATGCTACCTCCAGATGAAAAAGCAAAACACATTACTTGGTTTAATGCAAAAATGCTCAATGTAAATGATTTTATTGAGGAGGTTAACACCTGGACAAATCAAAAGGTTTCTAAACCTATGGAGAATGTCACTGAGGAGGAACAAAGTGAAATAAGCCCACACGACAGTATTTCCAATATAGAAAAGGGACATAAAAGTCATACAAGCACTGGGTCTAGCAGGTCTAGCAGATCCTCCACCTCCTCAGAACGCAGACGTGCAGAGGCAGAGCGAGCTGCACTCGCTATACAAGCAGCAGCATTGAAAGAAAAACATGCTCTGGAGGAGGAGGAAGAAATGGAGGAAGAAATGCAAAGGAGGAGAAGGGAAGCTCTCAGGAAGAAAAAGGAAATGTTGGAACTGAACACAAGACTGGCAGCTGCTGATGCAAAACTTGCAGTGTTGACATCTCCCAGCCAATCAGTTTCAAATGCAGCATCTGATGGAATGGCACAATACTTTATGGAAAGAAAAAGTGTAACACAACCCTCAGTGGCGTTCAATCCACCACCACAGTGGCGGCTACAGCAGCGGCAGCAGCCACCACCACAGCGGCGGCTACAGCAGCGGCAGCAGCCACCACCACAGCAGCGGCTACAGCAGCGGCAGCAGCCACCACCACAGCAGCGGCAGCAGCAACCAACACAGCAGCAGCTACAGCAGCAGCAGTCACTTTTGGCACCACAGCAGCAGCTATCCAGCCAACCATCACCTGCCTTGCAGATACAACGCACCTTTTGGAATGAAGCACAGGACATTTCAAGCCATATGAACACTCATGTGCAAGCAACCAATCAAGCAGCCAGCTCCCTTCAAAGTGGCAGTGGAATCCCAACCGTGTGTGATCTGTTGTACAGACAAAATGAAATTACAGCGTTGCTTGTGGAACAGCAAACCTCTCACCTCCTGCCACCGAGAGAGGTCCCCTGTTTTGAGGGGGATCCTCTTAAGTACCGATCCTTTGTGCGGGCCTTTGTCCACTGTGTGGAGAAAAATGCAAAGAATACAGGAGATTGTCTGTACTACTTGGAAAAGTACACCAAGGGTCAACCTAAAGAACTCGTACGCAGTTGCCAACACATGGTGTCAGAAATGGGATACGAAAGAGCCAAGTATTTGCTTGAGCAGCACTATGGTGACGAACATAAGATTTGGGCGGCATATATGGAGAAAGTGCTCAGCTGGCCGTTAGTGAAAAAAGAAGACATCAAATCTCTCCAAGCTTATTCACTTTTCCTGAGAGAATGTTGCAATGCTATGGAGAGTGTGCAGTATTTGGATGAATTGAATATGCCAGCCAACATAAAAACGATAATTTCGAAACTTCCATTCAAGCTAAGGGAGCATTGGAGAGCATCGGCATGTGCCATAACAGAAAAACAACATCGCAGACCCAGATATACTGACATTGTGGCATTTGTCGAGCGCCAGTTGAAGATCATCTCTGACCCCATCTTTGGAGATATTCAATATGACTCACCAAACTCAGGAAGCAGGACCACAAACAGAACAAAATCACAAAGCAAACCCAAGTACAAAGGAGACAGCTTTGCTACGATCACCACCATAGAAACCCCTGCAGTGAAAAATCATAATGACTCCAAACACAACCCAAAACCAACAAATGCATCTGCTCCCACAGCCAATGCTTGTCTCTGCTGCTCAAAGAATCACACTCTGGATCAGTGTCCCCAGTTTAAAGAGACAACACACAGAGACAAGGTCACCTTGATAAGGCAAAAGGGAATTTGTTTTGGCTGCCTTCGTGTGGGACACCTCAGCAGGAACTGTGAGAAGCGGTTAACCTGTAAGATATGCAACAAAGAACATCCCAGCCTCCTCCATAGGGGAAGTGCAAGCAACCTGGGAAAGCCCAAGAAACCTGTGGTGAGTAATGCACAGATTTCATTGCAGACATGTAGCCAAACAGGGGCCGGTGGCAATGATGGGACTTTGTCAATCCTGCCTGTACAAGTGAAGTCCAGCAAGGGACACAAAATCATCAACATATATGCGTTTTTGGATCCAGGCAGCACCGATACTTTCTGTTCTGAAAGTCTGATGAAGCGGCTAAACTTGAATGGGAGAAAAGCCACCATCAGTTTACTCACCATGGGTCCTAAAGCATCCGTCTCCAGCTACATTGTAACAGACCTGGAGATTGCAAGTCTTACTGGAGACCAATTTTATGAGCTGCCGAAAGTCTATACTCAGAAGAGGATGCCTGTGAGCCGTAATAACATCACCAAGGAAGAGGAGTTGTCTAAGTGGCCATATTTGGAGGGGGTTGTCATTCCTCGTATTGAAGCGGAAGTGGAGCTATTGATTGGTACCAATGCCTCCAAACTGCTTGAACCTTGGGAGGTGGTGAACAGCCAAGGCAATGGACCTTACCCCATTAAGACCCTATTGGGGTGGGTCATCAATGGTCCCCTTTCTGGTCACACTGAGGAGCAGAGTGAAAGGAAACACACTGCCAATGTTAACAGAATCTCCATATCAAACCTTGAGGTGCTGCTGAACAATCAGTACAACCATGATTTCAATGAACGGTCATCAGAGGACAAAGAGGAACAGTCAAGGGATGATATGAAGTTTATGGAAATCATGACTGAGTCGTGCAAGCTTGAAGATGACCACTACACTTTGGACCTCCCCTTTAAGAGAAAAGATGTCTCCCTCCCAAACAATCAGTGTGTTGCAAGGCAACGAATACTTGGGCTGAAAAGGCGGTTTGGGAGAGATGAAAAGTTCCATAAAGAGTACACAGACTTTCTCAATGATGTAATCAGCAAAGGCTATGCTGAACCTGTGCCTGAACATGAAATTGGACGTTCAGATGGAAAAGTGTGGTACATTCCACACCATGGGGTGTACCACCCCAAGAAAAGAACTCTGCGGGTTGTCTTTGATTGTGGCGCAGAGTACAGAGGAAAGTCTCTCAACAAGGAGCTTCTACAAGGCCCTTACCTCACCAGCACTTTGCTAGGAGTCCTGACACGATTCCGTCAAGAGCCTGTAGCCTTAATGACTGATGTCAAAGCGATGTTCCATCAAGTAAACGTGGCACAGAAAGACAGAGACTTTCTTCGGTTCTTGTGGTGGCCAGATGGCGACGTATCCCAAGAACTAGTCGAATACAGGATGACTGTGCATCTGTTTGGGGCAGTTTCTTCTCCCAGCTGTGCTTGTCATGCCCTGCGAAAGACAGCAGAAGATCACTGTGACAGTTTCCCTGTCGATGTAATTGACACAGTCAACAGGAACTTCTATATGGATGATTGCCTTAAGAGCTTGCCATCAGAAGAAGAGGCTGAAAAAATGGTCAAAGATTTGACTGACATTTGTCAAAAAGGAGGCTTCCATCTGACCAAATGGATCAGCAACAATCGTAGAGTGTTGCTATCCATTCCTGAGGAAAACAGATCCAAGAATCTACATGAATTGGACTTGGACAGAGATCAACTGCCAGTCGAAAGAGCACTTGGGCTTGTTTGGTGTGTTGAGAGTGACACCTTCAAGTTCAAGTTGGCTCTAAAAGAACAGCCTCACACTCGACGTGGGATTTTGTCGATGGTCAGCTCAATCTACGATCCACTGGGATTTCTTGCCCCACTCACACTCCCAGCCAAACTTATACTGCAAGACATGTGTCGGAGGAATTATGAGTGGGATGATGAAATTCATCCAGTTCTCCAATAGCAGTGGGACAAGTGGCTGAGAGACTTGGAAGGAGTGAAGGCATTTGAAGTGGGAAGATGCCTCAAGCCTGTGGATTTTGGAGAGACGATCTGTGGTCAGTTACACCACTTCTCTGATGCCAGCGAAAGTGGATATGGCACAGTGACCTATCTGAAGATATGGAACAACAGCAACCATTGTCATGTCTCTTTCCTGCTAGGCAAAGCCCGAGTTGCCCCTCTTAAACAGGTGACCATTCCACGCCTGGAGCTCACGGCAGCTGTTCTCGCTGTACGTGTGGACACGATGCTCAGAGGAGAAATCCAGATTCACCTTGAGAAATCTTGTTTCTGGACGGACAGCACGTCAGTTTTAAGATACATCAGAAATGAAAACAAAAGATTTCACACTTTCGTGGCAAACCGAATTTCTGCCATCCGAAGAGCATCTGACGTCACACAATGGAGGTACATTCCTACCACCCAGAACCCTGCTGATAAGGCCTCAAGACAGGGCTCCAGACTAACATTTTTCACTAGGAGCACAGTGGCCCCTAACTTAAAATTTTAGGGGCGCAAGCAGAAAATTTAGGAGCGCACACCTAAATCGACTTGCAAAGTTTTCCTATAATTTTCACTGTATTACTGATAAATGCTTTGACAATAAATGCAGAAACTACAATCTTGTGCAACAGTTTTAACAACATTAACCAGTTAAACAGGCTTTTTTCGCCACGACTGCCTCCTCACAGTCTGAGTCGGACTCATTCTCGACGTTTGTGTCCTCCGGAACATTGGGCCCTAGTTTCGTGGCGCAGCGCAGGGCGGCGCAGGGTGGCGGAGCCGGCGCAATGCAAGTTTCGACCCGCGCAGCCTTGCGCACGGTCAGTTTGGCAGTTTGGTGGATCGCCTGCGCCAAGATGGGTGTGGCGGCGCAGCAGGGGGAGGCGTCACAGATTCAGCTTGGCGTAGCGGAAGTTTCGTGGCAAAAAGCCTCGCCGAGACTGCGCTGAAAGCTCGCCAGCTCCAACCTGGTCTACTTTCGGCGCAAGGCGTAAATAAAGTCCATTCATTCAATGCGAATCACAGCTGGCGGAGTGGAAGTTTGGCTGACTGCGCGCAGTGCGTACACATCACCGAGACCTCACAGGCAGGTTTCCACAGTTCCAGGCACATTTAAATGCAATAAATAATCACAACAAACACTATTTAATGCAACTAATTGAATCAACACGTGAATTTATATCTATATACAGTGTTTCCCCCAGAAAATGTGTTAGTTAAGGTGGTGTCTGTCAGGGGGGGGGGGATGATGAGCATCACATTAATAGCTACAGATACTGTAAAACACTACAACGACATATGAGTGCATGTCTTATTTTATGAAGTAAAATATAAGTTATGGGTTTACTCAACAGCTTAATAGTTCATAGAAATTCAGGTAGAAATAGGTTAACTCAGAGTTCCACAGCTTATCAAAAACAATCCTCCCCCCACAGGGGGTGTCTCCCCCCCATGTAAATGATTATTGATTTATGAATGAATTGATAGGTGGCTTATTTTTGGCATATATTAATTTCTTTTTGGCCTGGAGGCAAGGGCGTAACTTTGAGTTGAACATTGGGGGGGTTGAGATTTCCGCCTGTGAAGCAGGTGTATATATATATATATCTTTGGAGACTATGGTGGGGGGATTGCGATCCTGTAGGGGGGTCCGGGGGCATGCCCCCCCGGGAGAAAATTTTAAATAATTTCATTTTAATGCATCAATTTGGTGAATTCTGAGAAACAAAATATGACATATCAATTACTGACCAATTTCTTACAAACTGCTGGTACTGATACAAATGTTGACATACTAAATGGGGTTGATGAGTTTAAGCATTCAAGAAAAGATGAAAACAAAAATGACTAAAACACAATTTGTTTATTATTATTATAATAATAATAATAATAATAATAATAATAATAATAATAATATAAGTGGGTGACTATTCCTCAGCCTTCCTTGGTGTTTTGGTTTTGACTAAAGCCTCGTTCACATACGTCACCACTCGCCCATCTCTGAAAGACAGCTGTCAATTAATGTGAATGTGTTCTAGTGGAATGTGGTCAGGACAGGCGATGCGATGTGGTCGATCGGAGATCAAATTATTTTAACTTTCTGCGATGTGAGTGAAGCGAGTACCAATCACAATGTAGAATAGAGATGATCGACAGTTGACGTCAACAGAGAGTTCCACAGATAGTTGCCGTTTGAAGTCGCCGGCGGCAGTGAATTTTTTTTTGCCAGCGAGTAGAATTCAGCGAGAAAGCGAGTGGCGAGTAGTGGCGTATGTGAACGGGGCTATACGCACACGCACTGTCGAACTCGCCGGCTGGGGGGGGGGGGGACAAACTAACTTTTGTTCAGTAACATGATTTGACTCGTGAGAGGTGGCACTGGAGCCCTAGCAGTAGCTACCTCCTGTTGGGAAGATACTTTTATTCTTTTGCTTTTTTTCGCGTGCTTTCTTCATACCACCGCTGATGCGGGGAGAGACCGGGAGAGACCGGAGAGACAGTAGAGAAGCGCAGGTCCGGCAAGGTGGGCGAAACCAAATCTCAGAGCGGGAGGGGGCACAGACAAACGTCACTATTTTTTACTGGTAAATTGAGAAAATCTACCACACTGTTGTGATTATAATGCTTAACATTCAATATCAATAATTATGATATCAAATTGGGTGGGTTGTGGTGGCTGGTTTGGATTATTGGGTGGGTTGCAACCCACCCATCCCCCCCATAAATTACGCCTATGCCTGGAGGCCCTGCCCGGCCTGTACAATGGTAGGGGAAACACTGCGGCGAATAATGCTAGTATATGGATTTTTTTTTTTTTTTCTTTTTCTTTTTTTTTTAAGACGTTAGTTTAGGCGGCAGCCCTTTGTTGTTAAGGCGGCCGCCTTAACAGGAAAGCGCTGCGGGAAACCCTGATATAGATTGTCCCGTCACATCTGACGTCAGATCAAAGGCGGATGGCACGCGTAACGGAAACTCAGCCTCTCGGACCAAAACATCTCCCTCTCTCTCTCTCCTGTTTTTTATAATATGGGCATTGTTATTATTATGATACGCGCGCACAGCGTGTGATGCGCGTGGTGGGAGCGGCGGCGCTGCTTCTGTCATCGGGTTGTCAAGTGACGGAACTTGCACTGAACCTCCCCTAACGCATTAAAGGAGAGGAGAGGAGCTCATTTGATTGGTGAAGATCTGAATCGGCTGTATTAATCCCAGTCCACGCCTCGTCTCCTCCTCGTCTCCCACTCATGCCTTCTTCTCCTCCCTCTTTCCCACTTGCGCCGGTGGGCGAGACGGGAGGTGTGCCTGCGCGAGCCTGCGCGGTGCACGAAACTTGCAAAGTCCAGGCGGACACACCCCGTCGGCGCGGCGCAGGTGCACTGAAAGCTCACTGCGCCTGGTCTACGAAACTAGGGCCCATTATGTTTAACACAACTGGGTAGAAAGTACGAGCTGATAGTCCGCTTCGCCGCCATTGTCCATTGTTTTGATGCCGGTATGTGAAATCTGTGGATTCGCGCGATAACCCCAAAGAACCGCCTCTTTTCACATATTAGCCTATCACAGTGGTCATTCGCCCCCCCGCTCTCACGCACATTGGCCAGCCGTCTCCTTTCTTCTTCTTTTGGAGTTAATGTCGGTTGGCAAACCAGCTCATTTTTGCATTACCGCCAACTAGTGGGCTGTAAGTTTGTCAGCAAAAAAAAAAAAAAAACAGCAAATTTACTGGTCGCGCATGCGCGAGTAGATTAAAAATTTACTCGCACTGTCACAGATTTAAGTCGCAAAATGCGACCATTTGGTCGCAGTCTGGAGCCCTGCCTCAAGAGGAGTGAAAGTGGATGATTTGCTGACCAACAAAGGTTGGATAGTAGGCCCTGAGTTTCTGTGGAAACAAGAGGAGGAGTGGCCAGAAAGTCCCTTGGAGCACGCCGACATTGCTGGTGATGACCCGGAGGTCAAAAAGGAACTTGTCACCAATGTGCTCACTGTCAGTGCACCAAGTGCCACTCACCAACTGATCACATACTTTTCAGACTGGAAAAAGCTGAAGCGGTCAGTTGCTTGGATTCTCAAGTTAAAGACGACTCTACTGGAGATGGTTCGGAAGAGAAATCAGTTGAGTCATGAAGCTGCAAACAAAGTCGAACAGGAAATGAAACGCTGGAGAGCTGCATGTGGAAACCAAAGCTTAACACCCGTCGATCTCACAAGAGCCAAGACTGCCATTGTTCGCTTCGCCCAACAGCAAAGGTATCCGGAGGAGCTTGCTGTTTTGACCTCTGGGAAGGGTGAAGTAAAGAGGAAGAGTTCCATCTACAAACTCGACCCCAAGCTGAAAGACGGCCTGCTGAGAGTTGGAGGGAGGCTGAGAAGGGCAGCAATGTCTGAGGAGTCAAAACATCCCACTATCCTCGCGAAAGACCTCCATATCTCAACTCTTATTCTGAAACACATTCATGAACAGCTCGGCCATGGTGGGAGAAATCATGTAGTCTCCAGACTAAGAAGAAAATATTGGATTACAAGTGCCAATGCATCCACAAGAAAAATCCTGTCCGACTGTGTCATTTGCAGACGCCATAGAGGTAAATTAGGTGAGCAGAAGATGGCCGACTTACCTCTCGAGCGAATCATCGCTGATCTTCCTCCATTCACCAACACTGGAGTTGACTATTTTGGCCCAATTGAAGTCAAGAGGGGACGTTCCTTTGAAAAGCGCTATGGAGTCCTTTTCACATGAATGGCATCAAGGGCAGTGCACTAGGAAGTTGCATATTCATTAGATACGGACTCCTGCATAAATGCTATACGCAGGTTTGTTTGTCGAAGAGGCCCCATCTCTCATCTGAGGTCTAACAACGGAACCAATTTTGTTGGTGCTAAGAAAGAGCTGAGGGACGCTCTTGCTGCTTTAAATCACAGCAAAATACAATCTGCATTTTTGGAGGATGAAATGCAGTGGAGCTTCAACCCACCAACAGCATCACACCATGGCGGTGCATGGGAGCGGATTATAAGGATGATTCGGCAGATATTAACATCAGTTCTCCACCAGCAAACCTTGAATGATGAAGGACTTCATACTGTGCTGTGTGAAGTTGAAGCCATCCTCAATGACCGCCCCATAACAAAGATGTCAGGAGATCCCAATGATCTCGAAGCTCTCACTCCTAATCACATCCTCAACATGAAAGGAATGCCAGTCTTACCACCTGGATTGTTTGAGAAGACTGACCTCTACCTCAGGAGGAGATGGAGGCAGGTCCAGTACCTCTCTGACCTTTTCTGGAAGCGGTGGCTGAGAGAGTACCTACCTTTGCTACAGGAGAGGCAGAGGTGGAGTAAAGAAAGACGGAGTCTTGTCCCTGGCGACATCGTACTGATCACAGACGCCACAGCTCCACGTGGTTCCTGGTTGCTGGGAAGAGTCCTGGAGACGTATCCTGACAGAAGAGGACTGGTGCGTTCTGCTCGAGTGAAAACTAAAACAAGCACACTGGATAGACCAGTAACGAAGCTATGCTTGCTTCAAGAAGCTGAAACTTCAAGCCTCTAAGACAGAAGGGTTTTTTTGTTTATTTTTTTGTTTGTTTTGAATCATGTATTAAATATTTGGCTCATTGTTATAAATTTGTTGAATTGTGCCTGGCCTCCTGCCATTCCCAATTAGGGGCCGGTGTGTTAGAGCCAAAATGCATTTTTGTTTGTTTTTATTTAATGAATCATCTGGCTTTGCCAGGAAACAACAAGATCAGGTGGTTGCTATGTGACCTGTCAATCACCTGTGGTTGCCATGGGAACCTACTTATTCAAAGCAGTGATTGAAGCAGGTGGGGTGCTTCGAGTTGGAGGACAAACAGTTTTGGACCGTGTTAAGTGTTCCGTATCACGCAGGTCGGGATTCATTGTTTAAGTTAAGAGTTTTGTTTCGTTGAGATTTTTGCTGTCAATAAATGGATTGACATATCCGATACGAATTATACAACTCTGGACATTGAATCAATACACATCACGCGTCAAACTTTGTTAAAGCCCTCGTTGCCCCTCGCAGTAGGGCACATATAGGTAAATGTCCCTACAAAAGCTTCTATTTCTTTCCTCTTCTGACTCAACAGCTGCAGCACTTTTTTCAGTTGGAGAAACCAGGCTACTGAGGTCTTTAACCTTTTCCATGAAGAAGAGTAGGTCAGTAGCTGAGTTGTTACTTTTGGTGCATCTTTGATGATCACAGTGTTCACTATGGCCTCTCCTTTAACCTCTGGGTCATCACTGCTGATGGAAGTGGACTCCACAATGTTAGTGGGCCATTCTCCTTTACTCTTGAAAAGAAAGTCTGGGCCATGGATCCATCTGCTGGTTGTAAGAAGATACTCAACCTTGACCCCACGAGAGGCCTCATCAGCTGGGTTCTGCTTGGTGTCCACGTACCTCCATTGTGAGATGACAGTAGCTTCTCTTATAGCAGAAATCCTGTTAGCCACGAAGGTGTGAAAGCGCTTTGTTTCATTCCCGATGTACTTTAACACAGTTGTACTACCTGTCCAGAAGATAGAACTTTCCAGGTTTAACTGCAGCTCCGCTTTCAACATCCTGTCGACCCTCACTGCAAGCACAGCAGCTGTTAGTTCCATCATAGGAATTGTCACTTTCTTTACTGGAGCAACTCGTGCCTTTCCCAGGATGAAAGCCAGGTGAACCTGGTTCTGTTCATTCTGCAGACGAAGGTAGGAAACCGTGCCATACCCATCCTCGCTGGCGTCGGAAAAATTGTGCAACTGGGCACTTATGAGTTGTCCGAAATCTTTGGGCTTGATGCATCGTGTCACGCTGAATATGCTGAGCCTTTTTAGATCTTCTAGCCACCTGATCCACTGCTGCTGGTAGCTTTGAGGGATTGGCTCATCCCAACTGTAGCTCAGCCTACAAAGGTTTTGCAACATCAACCTGGCGGGTAAGGTAAAGGGGGCCAAAAATCCAATGGGGTCATACACTGAACTTACAGTAGACAAAATACCTTGTCTTGTGCATGGTCTTTCTTGGACTGTCATCTTGAACCTAAAGGTGTCGGTTTCTGCGCACCACTGCAACCCCAGTGTTCTCTCAACAGGGAGACTGTCTCTGTCAAAGTCCAATTCTTTGACTTCTTTGGCCCGCTTTTCCACTTCAATGGATTCCAGCACCGATCTGTTATTGCTGATCCATTTTACCAGCTGAAAGCCTCCCAAACAACATGCAGCTGTCAGGTCTCTCACCAATGCTGTAGCTTCAGTTTCTGAAGACAAGGACTTCAAGCAGTCGTCCACATAAAAGTTGTGCTTGATGGTATCAATGACATATACTGGAAAGGCTGCCTTGTTGTCCTCAGCGACCTTTCTTAAAGCAAAGCTAGCACAGCTAGGTGATGATATTGCGCCAAACAGATGAACTGTCATTCTGTACTCAGTGAGACGTTGTGCCAGATCGCCATTCGGCCACCAAAGGAAGCGGAGGAAGTCTATGTCCTGTTTTGCAATGTTGACTTGGTGATACATTGCCTGTACATCCGCCATCACTGCAATAGGTTCTTGACGAAACCTTGTGAGAACTCCAAACAGAGAATTTGTCATGTCCGGCCCCTGCAGTAACTGACTGTTGAGAGAGGTGCCTTTAAAACTTGCACCGCAATCAAACACCACTCTCAGGGTTCCCTTTTTTGGATGGCGCACGCCATGATGTGGGATGTACCAAACCTTGCCTGCTTTCCCTTCCAGCTGGTGTTCTGGCACTCTCTCTGCGTAACCTTTACTTATGACATCACTGAGAAACTGAGTGTATTCTTCTTTGAATATAACATCTTTCTCCATTTTCCTTTTCAGACAGCGGACCCTCTGCTCAACAACGTGGCGATTATTGGGCATGATAACATCATCGTTTCTGAAAGGTAATCTCAAGCAATAATGTCCATTGTTAAGTTCGGCCGAGGTATTCATAATATCCATGAATTTGAGATCTTCTCTGGACATTTCTGGCTTTTCATCTGTTGATTTTTCATTGAAATTGGGTTATATTGCTTCACCAGCAGTTCTTCTATGTGAGCAATGGATATTCGGTTAGCAGTAATGTTATGACAGCCGCTGTTAATATCACTGCCTCCTCTCAATGGTCCATTGATAACCCAACCCAGTAGGGTTTTGATGGCATAAGGTCCTTCTCCATTGCTGTTTACCACCTCCCACGGTTCCATTACCTTAGGAACTTTGGTTCCGATTAGCAGTTCCACATCAGCATCAATGACAGGAATTTCAACAGAGTTGAGATGAGACCAGGCACTTAACTCTTCCTGCCGTGGAATGTTATCACTGGTCACAGGCATCCTGCACTGTGTGTACACATCAGGTAATTTGAAGTAGGTGTTACTATTGAGTGCTGCTATCTCCAGTCCTGAGATGATGTGACTGTCCACAAATCCTTCTTGGTTCATTGTTTTCAAGAGAAATTTGGCGCTTCTTCCTCTGACCTTTAGCTCCCTCATGAGTCGCTCAGAGCAGAAAGTGGCAGTGCTGCCGGGATCTAAGAACGCATACGTGGTGAGTATCTTGCTGCCTTTGTTGGCCTTGATCTGTACAGGTACAATTGCCAAGACACAATCCTGTGGTCCGGCCCCTATATGGCCGCATGTCTTAGGAGGAACTACATGACTGTTCTCTGTTGTCTCCTGCTGTGTGTCCTCTTGTTTGATCTCTTTCTTTGAATGAATGTGGAGGATGGTAGGATGCTTCAGGTTACACACTTTGCAAGACAGACGCCTATGACAGTCTTTGCTCATGTGTCCAACAGTTAAACAACCGAAACAAGCACCATTCTCTCTTAAGAAGTCGATTTTCTCTCGATGCAACTTCCTTTCCATTTTGGGACACAACTCCAATTTGTGACCCTCTTCACACAGCAGACAAGACACCTTTATTGATTTATCAGGTAAGTTTTTCTCCTTTTGCATTTGAGTCACAGGTTTAGAATAGACAGCTGCCACAGAAGTTGCAAAACTACTTCCTTTTCCCTTGATTCGAGCCTGTGAGACTTTGTTTCCAATTTTATGATCTTGTGATGAAATGGCTGTGTCCTGAATGTTTCCAAAAAGTGGATTAGAAACAATAGACACTTGTCTCTCAATGAATTTGACAATGTCACTGAAGCCTGCTTGACAGTGGTGCTTCTCCTGCAGCTCATAAGCAGTGTTTCTCCATTTGTCCCTCAATTTATAGGGTAGCTTCAGGATAATGGCACGCATGTTGGATGGCATGTTCATCTCTGACATGTAACTGACATCCTCCATTGCATTACAGCAAACACGGAGAAACAATGAAAAAGCTTGCAAAGCCTTGATGTCCTCTGACTTTACTGGTGGCCATCCCAGAGCTTTCTCCATGTATGCACTGGCTATTTTTTGCTCATTTCCAAAGCGTTCTAGTGAAAGTTATTTTGCTCTTTGGTATCCTCTGTCGGGTGGCATGTGTTGACAGCTCTTAACCAGTTCTCTTGGTTGTCCTTTTGTATATTGTTCTAGGAAATACAAGCAGTCTATACTGCTAGCAGCCTTTCCTTCTACTCCGTGCTGAAATGCTCTTATGAATGCACTATACTCAAGTGGGTCTCCATCAAAGGTTGGTATATCTCTTGGAGGGAGTGACAATGAGGACCGTTGCTGTATCGGAAGAGCAGTAATGTCATTTTGCCGTTGCATGATAGTTAACAGATTGTCTTGATCCACATCGGTTTGCATTAAGTCAGTACGTTGAATAGATTCCTGTGTAAAATGCATGGTGGGTTCCTGTATGTGATGCACATTAAATGTTTCCTGAAATCCTTGAGACATGCTTGGTTTTGGATTTGGAACATAAGGCCTTGGTCCACCATGTGCAAATGTTTCCGTGGGTCGTGCACCCATTGATATGGCAGCTTTGCTCCCTCCTAGCGGTGGATGTGGCTGTTTGAACTGTGCCTCCAGTGGCATTGTAGGTTTGCTGCTTCCTGTAGGTGGATGATGGAACTGATGGTTTGAATGTTTGAGCTGTGCCTCCAGTGGCATTGTAGCTTTGCTGCTTCCTGTAGGTGGATGATGGAACTGATGGTTTGAATGTTTGAGCTGTGCCTCCAGTGGCATTGTAGCTTTGCTGCTTCCTATAGGTGGATGATGGAACTGATGGTTTGAATCTTGTGGAACAAATTCTGTAGCAGAGGGTCTGAGAGATGATTTACGTTTTGATCTTTCCAGATACGAATTCATTCCATTTGAATAGGCTCTGGAGCTCTGAGCATCAGATTCTCTGTACTTCAACACAGTAACCTTTGCAGTGTGAGCAGCAATTTGACTTTGCAATTCCAGAAGCTCCTTTTTCTTTCTGATTCGCTCCTCCTGGGCTTCCAGTTCATGTTTTTCTTTGAGGCCTGCTGCCATTGCAAGGAGAGCAGCCCTTTCAGCCTCTGCCTTTAAACACGCAGAGGATGTTGAAGACCTGTGGCTGGAGCGGCCAGCTGATGAACATGTTTTACGACCAATGTTAGAAATGCTGTCGCCAGGAGCAATATCATCATTGACCACAGAAACAGACCACAGAAACAGTAGCATTATCAAGCAAGTTTGTATTTGCAGCATCATCATCATCATCATTAAGCACATTTGCATTTCCAGCAGCAGCTTCATTGTATCTTTCAACGTCATCATCATCATCATCATGCTCCTTTTTATCAAGCAACCACCTTTCCATTTTTTGTATTATTTCTTTATTATTTTGCATTCGAGGTTCATACCATTCATCTTGTCTTGACATTTCATCCTCAGGTAACATTGATTTCAATGATTGTTGCAACTCATTGGTTTCCATACACAGCTTTAAGAACACTTCACGCATTGTTTGCACCTCAGACACATTTTCCTTTGAAGTCATTAATTGCTGAACTTCCTTTGTTAATTTATGTAGTTTCTTTATTCTGAGATTCCTTTCCTTTTGTTGTGATATTATTTTTGCTTCCAGTGCTTTAACTGTGAGTTTGACTGATCTTTTATCACGTTCAATTTCCTTTTCAGCTTGATTGACAGCTGCTGCCACGTCATCCATTTTGACTGATTTAAAGGCCGGAGGCTTTATTTTGAATTGTAGCAGGATTTACCCGTATCCTTTTTGTGAGAAGGCCAATCTCTTCCACACGGCTTAACAATTCTCAATCAGTCCTACCGTGATTCTTCAGCGTTGCTTTGGCCAGGCTTTCTTTGTCTGCATGCATCCACTTGATTGGAATCATCTGGCATGGAATAGGGTGGAGTGCAGCAAGAAGCTAAGTTTTTCAACAAAATGTAGTGGCAATCTAACTACAAAAAGGCCACTTGAGGGAATCTGAAGTCGTTTCCAACTCATGCTGGTGTGTTACAAAATTAGGTCCTCCATGGGGAATGAGTTTGACACTTTATTAATCATTAAATCTTTAAAAAGGCATCTACAAAAGGTCGGGTGCCAATAGACTTAAAATTAACTCATACAAAAACACTACATTGTGATACAAAACCCATTCAGCCATCACACACACAGACACGGTTGAAAAACTGTGTGGCTTCTCTGATCATGATTTCCCAGTCACTCCTGAAATGTGTCTCCCTCATCTAACCTCTGTGACCAATCAACCACCCATGTCCACAGGTGCGCAGGTAACCCACAGCAACCACAGTGCCTCACCACCGACACACCCACATTCACTCACACACACACACACAGATCCAAATTGGCTACAACACCACCTTTACCAGCTGCATAATACTACATATTACATACATAATATACTGTATGTATTATATCTTCACAGTATACACACATTTATCCATATGATTATTAGGACTATACACACACAACCATATATGTATTTATACATAATGGGTATTATATTCATAATAAGTAGTTTTGGTACTTGAGGACCTTTGCTTTACTAACATTTTGATGGTTTCTACCGTTATATTACTACTTCCACTTAAAGGTTGAGTAGGTGATCCTCTTCAGAAACACTTTGGCTGTATTAGAAACCGCATACTATACTGCTAGTACGTACTGATTTGACCAAAATGTAGTATGCAGTATGCAGTATGCAAACAAAAGCAAAATCTGCAGTATGCGAAAAGTTCCCGGATGTCATACTGATTCGGAGAATATTTCCAGTATGCATCCGACCAGTCTACTCTGCCTACTGTTTCCCACAATGCAATGCGCTGGAGCCTGGATAAATCGAGTAATGACGGAGCAAGAGAGCGTTTCCAGGGGAATACAAATGCCGGAGCAGTATGGCGTTTATATTTGTTATATTTGTTTACATAAGTACAGTGCATAGGCTACTTGATTATTGTGACGAAAGCTATATAGGTACAATAGAAATCCAGGCTGTTGTACATGAAATGGGACGACGACGCATGTTGGCCGGCGGAACACCTCTGGAGACGGGCTGCTGCCTCTGAGACGACCCGCTCCTTCCGGAGCTTCACTTCTCCGAAAACATCGAGGCAAATTACTAAACAGCCGTCATTTGGGTAAACTAACCGCACATAGGGGATCTAAACGGTTACTTTCTCGCATGAAAAAATATGAAAATTTAATAAAGTGACATAATAACAGCGCTACAGCGGGAAATAAAACAGCTTTGCGCCTGTTTTACAACTACCGCTGCCGGTCGCCACGAAATGCATTCTGGGAAACTTGCATACTGCATACTGCGGTGTGAACGGCGTCGGTCTGCTGAAGTAGCATACTGAATCCCACATTCAGTACGCAGTATACAGTATACTAGCGCAGTATGTAGTAGGCAGTACGGCAGTATGCGGTTTCGGATACAGCAACAGTTTAATTCAGACTGGTCCGTCACTGAAAAGTGTCCCACCGGAAACAAAACCCAAAGCCCCGCGGGGCAGAACAATTACAAATTAAAAGGTTAACATAGCAAAAATATAACTGAACAGTTAAATCCACATTATTGTGTTGGTCAGTTGGTTTACAGGCAACAGAGTTGATTGTAACAGCGACCGGAAAGAGGAGCTGCTGGACCGGAAGCCGTTCATCAGCCGTCGCATTACAGTGACGTAGCTTAATGAAATTCCAGTAAATGGGCGGGAAGGCTCAGGTGAGGGAATCAACTGATTATTGCTGTGCAGAACTGCAGATGAGGGTGGATCTGGGACGAGTTGGTGATCGGGCAGGAGATGAACCCAAGGCAACAAAACAAAAACATGAAACCAGATCAGAATAGAGGCGTACAAAAGGTAATAGAGGGCGACCAGGGAGGCTCTCATGGACGTGGAATCAGGATCTGATCCGGTGCCGAGGCCGTCAGCTCAGGACCCAAAGGTGAGAGGAAGATAGCTGTCAAATTAATCTATGTTTAAGGGTCAAATATTAGTTCATAATGTAAAGCAACAACAGAACATAGGCCTGCCATGACTATGGATGCGATAGTCCATTTTGGCGTTATAGTCCTGCATTAGACCCTGGTTCACCCCCAAAAAGAGAAATTCACAACAACAAACATAGATGCAATATTTTAGTAGCTTTAATCAGCTTGACGGTGTAAAACTAGGAATTCCTCATGGTTCCTACCAGTAAACAATACCTGTTGCTGGACCTGTGTGTAGGCTTTTATTGCCCCAGGATGTGCATGTGAAGGCTCCCTGTGGCTCCTGTGCTGATATCGACATTCAAGGTTGTGTCAACAATTTGAGCTAATTTCTTGCTTGTAGATATTTACATTAGCAAAAGCTTTATATGACACGTTGAGACAGTGACAGTGCAATAATACTGATATATTCTATGATACTCCTACCTCAGCAGCAGATACACTACTATACCCATACCTGCAAACTCATGAGGGTGGAAAAGGTGACAAACTAAACCGTTGTAGGGGGTCTGGCCTGACATTTGCTTTGCGATGCAGAAAACAGGAGAATTCAACACAGTATTTATGAGTTCTTCTTCTTGAGACTGGCAACAAGAAACGTCTCTTTCTCCTCGAGGATTTTAAAGAAGATGTCTTTTCCGTCGCGTCCGGCTGCATTCAGGGGACCTCCGTAGAGTTTTCTCATCTTCTCCCGGGTGGTTGGAATGGCAGACATTCTGTCATAAAATTCTTGCTGGATTACAACTTCTCTCAGGAGATGATCCAAGATTGGTTCAATGTTGCTGACTCTGTCGATCAGATCACACTGGTGTTTATCCACGAAGTGATCGCCTGAGGCTAGAGGGAAAGAAAAAGAATTGGATTCAGGTCAACAGCCTACCTGGTGACATCACTTTCTATAACATTTCAGAAAACTACCCATCCATTGTCCACCGCTTATCCTGTATTCAGGGTCGGGGGTGGTAACAGGTAACCAGTCTATCACAGGGAGACATGTAGAGACAGACAGGTAACCAGTCTATCACAGGGCTGACATGTAGAGACAGACAGGTAACCAGTCTATCACAGGGCTGACATGTAGAGACAGACAGGTAACCAGTCTATCACAGGGAGACATGTAGAGACAGACAGGTAACCAGTCTATCACAGGGCTGACATGTAGAGACAGACAGGTAACCAGTCTATCACAGGGCTGACATGTAGAGACAGACAGGTAACCAGTCTATCACAGGGAGACATGTAGACAGACAGGTAACCAGTCTATCACAGGGAGACATGTAGAGACAGACAGGTAACCAGTCTATCACAGGGCTGACATGTAGAGACAGACAGGTAACCTGTCTATCACAGGGCTGACATGTAGAGACAGACAGGTAACCAGTCTATCACAGGGAGACATGTAGAGACAGACAGGTAACCAGTCTATCACAGAGAGACATGTAGAGACAGACAGGTAACCTGTCTATCACAGGGCCGACATGTAGAGACAGACAGGTAACCAGTCTATCACAGGGAGACATGTAGAGACAGACAGGTAACCAGTCTATCACAGGGAGACATGTAGAGACAGACAGGTAACCAGTCTATCACAGGGCTGACATGTAGAGACAGACAGGTAACCTGTCTATCACAGGGCTGACATGTAGAGACAGACAGGTAACCAGTCTATCACAGGGAGACATGTAGAGACAGACAGGTAACCAGTCTATCACAGAGAGACATGTAGAGACAGACAGGTAACCTGTCTATCACAGGGCCGACATGTAGAGACAGACAGGTAACCAGTCTATCACAGGGAGACATGTAGAGACAGACAGGTAACCAGTCTATCACAGGGAGACATGTAGAGACAGACAGGTAACCAGTCTATCACAGGGAGACATGTAGAGACAGACAGGTAACCAGTCTATCACAGGGAGACATGTAGAGACAGACAGGTAACCAGTCTATCACAGGGAGACATGTAGAGACAGACAGGTAACCAGTCTATCTGAAATGTCTTACCTTGTATGTGACCGGTGTTTTGGTATTCTTCTGAAAAAGAAAAAGGAGGGGAAAAAAGAGACATATTTTGGCTTCACTCATGATACATATTTGAGTGACGGTGAAAGTTAAAAGTGTTTAATAGGCTGTGCAGATGAATTCTGGTGATATTATTTAAATCTGACCTTTTCTTATCGTATGGTTCCATACTGTTTGAAGCTCTTTACTGTGTTTGAGCTTGAGTGCAAAGTCTGCGTCTGGATTTCTTATGAACACTTCGGAGAAATTTGGCATGCTTTCATATATGAGCTGTATGTCCTGAGGGAAAAAAAATAAAATATGGGAAAAGGAAGTTAGACTTTCAGCATCCGGAGTTTGCAACAGCGATTAGTACGTTTTTTCGTTTTCTCATCTAAATCAAAGACATGAACAGAAAGGGTAAAAAATTATGAATATAACTGCCAAATATTGGTAAAATGTCATGATATTGTCAAATATTCATAATAACATAACACTAGCTAACGAAGCACTGAAATGATCTTATTTCAGTCAAACATACTTCAGGATTAACTTCTGCACCGTGGAAATCTGCTGTGAGGATGAAACGATCTTGCATTTTCAGGTACTCCTGTGGCGGCGGCTTTTCGATGACTTTGTGTCCGTTGGATAATTTCCTCTTGTCTATTTTCTGTTGGGACAAAAACATGAGTTGCCTGTGCTGCGTTTTCATCACGTGATTTGTGGCATTAGTGACAATAAGATATGAAATAACCTCTTTTAGACCAGGATCACGTGGGATCAGATAAACATGGAGTGTGAGGAATGCTGGGTTGATCTTGTATATTAAAACATCACACAGTATCTTCACTGGAAAGACATATTTCAACAGGATCGCTCTAAAAGAGAAAACTGGTTCGGACAGTTTGACGTGGTGCGATGTGACCTCGGACGCTTTCTCCACGACATCTCCAGAGTCCTCTATGTGCAGGACTGCAAACTTGTCCCATATTTCAGGGTTGTCGTCTGCACAACATAAGAGCACATAACATAAGGGGTGCAGTCGAATAGTCAAAAAATAAGGTCCTAACTCCTATTCCTTGACCTCTGGGGAAAACGTCACGGGCTTAAGGAAAGGCGATAGGAGAACTCAAAAGGATTTAGGAAAAGTCGACCGCGGTGCTCAGAGAATCCGACCGGACTTTCACTAAACTACGTCATTATAACGCAGCTGATGATTGACAGCTGATGATCGGCACCGGCGATTGACGTGCGTCTGCACTGGAGAAACTACAATAATGGACTACAAAAAATGCGTCGTCCACTTCTCCCCATGTTGGTTTTATCAACAGCTGGTTCACTGACCGGCTTCAGGTCCAGCAGCTCCTCCTTCCTGGATTTTGTATTTCATTTGTGGTTTTAGTTTCGTTTTTGTCAAACATTTGTAACATGATTGAAATAAATAAAAATATCATTAAATTATTATCACTGTCCACACACATTTATCAACACTATTCCAATTTCTACATGTCTGCATGAAAGTTAATGTTAAATATGCAAATGCACATATCGTTTGTTTTCATGAACGGCCGAGGTGTGCGGCACTTTAAATGTTGCTCTCGCTAAGAATTGTGGGTCGGTCTAATCTCCTTTCCTCTCGTATAAGAAGGTCCGTTGCATCCTATGCTAAAGGAGCTCTGAAAGGAAGCATTGGAGCTCCTATCCTTTGCATTTAGAGAATCCGAACAGCTCTTATCATGGCGGCCACTTGTTTACTTCCGGGTCACTTCTTCAGTTAGGAACCTTCCTAAGGAAAATAGACTATTCGACTGCACCCACGGATTACATCAGCTTTTGTACTCATGCTGTCTGGAATTTGAAAGCACGCGTTCGGTCCACTTACCTATGCAGATCCAGTGTGGCAGCTGTACTTCAAATAGCTTCCCGGCGATGACTGTGATGTTCATTAGGGGACCTGCAGGCATGTATTGCATCCACTCCATCCTCTCCATATGTCCTTCCCAAGAGCAGAACTGATACTTTAAGCTGACCTTTTCCTTGCAGACCCAGCGCAAGCCAGAGACGCTGCATTCAAAGTTTCCCACGTCAGACTGTAGGCTACAGCAAGCCGTAGAAAAATAAATGATTCATAGTGATTGTGCACAAAAATACTGCATTAGTGGTATTAAAAAAGATGAGCATATATCCCTAGAATATAGTTCCAGTTTGCTGTGATGCAGGATTTAGGACCTTATTCTTTTTTCACCTGTATGTCGGAGCCTCATCTGCATCTGCACTGTTCACGTCAGGTTCAACTTTAGTCCAGTCGCTGCAGTCCTGCTGCAGAGGACCAGATGTTTGGAAATAAGTGGAGATGAGGCTTTTTGCAACATCACATAAATGAACAAATGAAAGTGATGAACTGATGTGAGGATTACCTTAACGTTTCCATCACCCTCAGGCTCCATGCGTCCCAGAGGCCCTTGTGAAGACATGTCTGAATTTGTTTCAAATTGTTATTTTGATATATAAGGTCATGTGATTAATGTGGTATTTAACTTGAAATATTTCAAGTGAATAATTAGCATGAGGGGGAAAGCCTGTCAGCACTGAGATTCTCCTCCGTCGTCACCGAATCAGAAATGGAGACAAACCACAAATTCAAATGGCTGTTTGACCGTCCACATGCAATTTGATTTAAGAAAAAAAAGGCATTAAAGTGAAATAAACAAAAACCAACTTGCCTTTGGATCCTGACCTAACGTCCAACAACCTCTGCACCAGATCACTCCTGTTCATCTGCGTTAAAACCTCCCTGGTCACCTCCAAAGCCTGTTGGCCGTAGGTCTCCATCATCAGCTCCACTATCTCGGCTTTGCCTGCCAGCTCCATTCTCTGTCTGGAGATTCTTGGGAGGCCTTTCTCCATTTTACTGTCCTGCAAGACATGCTTGAATTTCTCGAGCTCATCGTAGTTGAAATCTTCCAGCGTTTCCAAAAGCTTCAACTGGACTGACATTTTCTCTGAGGAGGAAGAAAAGAGAAAATAACTGACCGATTCCAAATCAGACTTTAAAAGACTTAGTTGCTTTTGAACAAAATATAAATAAATAATTAGAAAATAACATATTCTGCTTCAGAACACTCTACTCACTCAATACAGAAGCCATGCAACAAATACTTCCTTTGATAAGATTATAATGTGAAATTTGTGTCAAAACTATTTAATTGAATATTCATTGCGTACCAATCCACAATAATATTGCATGATAAACACGGCACCCAGTAGCCTGATCATACCAATAACTGTCAATTATTCAACCATTCCTCAATTGACGGTCATTCATGTGCAATAACAACATCAAAATGTCATATATTCTATTATACAATAATGTGAACTCAACTACTCAGTCTGTCCTTGATTACATTTTTAAATAGTAGTATTTTTTTAATATCTGTTATTTATTACATTCTGTTTTGCCTCTTGTTGTTGCACTATCCTCTTTGCTGCTGTAATCCTGTAAATGTCCCCGCCATGGGACTAATAAAGGTTTATCTTATCGTAACAGAGGTGCTGATTAAAGTCAACAGCAAAATGTGATTATTTGGCCTACATGTACTGTATTTTACTGTACATTGTACTTATATTTAAAAAAGAATTACATCAAATTAATTCCAGTGACTTCACAAAAATCAAAGAGTCTGGATTCAATTGGCTGATGCTGCATGTTATTGCTTTGCTGCCCTTTTTATTCATTTTAAAACAAATAAAGATTGAACCACTTTCTTTTAAATATATTTCTATTTTTCTCTCTGACCTTTGAATCCTGAGTTGGACATTCCCGTCACCAGATCAGTCCTGTTCATGTCCCTTAAAATGTCGATGGTCACCTCCCAAGACAGCAAACCACAGGTCTCCACCATCACTTCCACCAGTAGGTCTGCACTACTGTACGATGTTTCCCAGTCCATGTGTCGGACCCTCTTCATGAAGAGCGTTAGCTGCAGCAACCACTTGAATTTCTTCAGCTCCTCCTCACTCAAAGTCTTCACTGTTTCCAAAAGAATCCGTTTCAAATCCTGTGTAAATGTGTAATTTCCCAATTGGGACGGTTAAAGATTCATTTATTTGCATTTTGTCAGTGTTATAGACGTCGAGTGTAAATGTTATAAGATTAGTTTTTTCTGCATGATCACTCAAGACAATGATACACTAATATCTTTTCTACTGATTTCATTTTCTTTTGAAGTATTAAGTGTTTTTTATTTCTTAACATCAAAGTCAAATATGAGTCGCTCCATCCTTTAATTCATTCACGCATCATGTTTCTGTAACAGGAGCTCAAAGAAACGGTTTTCTCTCTTTTCCATCATAACATTATTACTTAAGAGCTCAACATTAACAGTGAGATGCAATTTAAGAAACTCACTGTTTGGTTTGTTTTATCATTTATGATGATTTAAAATGTAAAATAGAGTCACACTCACGTTCAGCAACAGTGTAGGTTGATGTTTATCCACAAAGTGTTGCTCTGAGGAGAAAAGACATTAAATAACTCAGACAATTCAAATCTAATTGAATCACTAATAATCACTTTAATGAGACACAGTTGCTTCAAAAGAAAAGGAAACAATTTCAGTACAAAACACAGAACTCAATCAGATTTACCTTTTTATTATTATGAATTATGTAAAGTATTTATTAGACACATGATTATGTTGTTTTTGTTTTAATCTTTACAATCGCACCATTTATACTGGACTTTGTGGCATAACGCCGCCACCACGCCTCCATTCTGTCTCTGTACCTTTGACACCAAAAAGAAAGAAGGAGTGATCATCCTGCAACGAGAAGGCGGAGTAAAGGGGCTTATGTCTTACCTGTGAGTCCTGAACTGGGCTTTGGTAACCTCTGTATCAGATCTGTCCTGTTCATTTTTTTAAAAGCCTCCGTGGTTAACTCCACAGACTGTTGGCCGTAGATCTCCATCATCAGATACACGGTCATCCTTTTGTCTTCATTATAACTGTCTCTAATCATTAATGGGAAGGATCGGAGGTTCTTCTGATGGACAATCAACATCAGGAACCTTCTGAATATCTCAAACATCAGATCATCCAAATCATTCAGGGTTTCCAAAATCAGCTGTTGAACAGCTACTCTTGTCGCTACCTGAAAAATAATACATTCATTAAATAAATATGTCAACCATGAATGAACCTGCATTAGGTGAATGAAAGCTGTGTTGTACTCAGTCAGACAGATGTAACATTACTCACTTTCCTGATCAATCCAGACCGGTGTTCACCTGAGTCTTGCTCTGAGGGGAAAAATGGTAAAAGTCATTGATTCAACATTTTGGGGATTTTGACATGTTTTTGTCTTTATTGTTATTACTTTTGGGTCCTGAGCTGCTGTCTGACAGCGTCTGCACCAGATCAGTCCTGTTCATCTCCTCCAAAACCTCCTTGGTCTTATTCACAGCCTCTTCGTTGTAGCGCAACACCGTTAGAAACACCATGTCCTGATGTCCTGTTATCTCAAACCGCATGGATGGGAGCTCAAACTGATGTTTGAAGTCAGTTTGAGACGAGAGGACCTTCTTGAAATCCCCAAGCTCCCCGTCACTCAAATCAGCCAGCGTTTCCAAAAGCAGCTCTATAATAGACGCCGCCGTCTCCACCTGGAAAATTCAAAGGAAATGTTCATGAAGCAAAAGTTAAATTTCTCTGCTGGGATGATTATAGATTTTACTCAAAATATCATCAATGTCTGTTTTAGAAACATGGATGTGGAGAACATCATCCAAACTTCACAAGATAGTGAAACAACTGATGTTTGTCCACTTGACTGTTTACTGATGTAGATGTACATATTTCTTTGGCAACTTCTCTTTTATAACTATTGTATTTCTGTTAACGGGTTCCTGACTTTTATTTTATTACCTGCTTAAAGGATCATACCAGTGTTACTACATGTCACTGTCCATCAACAACATCGGCCATCTGTTTACAGTTTGTTTACATTTTGTTCATATTCAATAAACTTTACAGAATTTACCTGAAAATGTCAAGTTTAGTTAAAACCCACCTCGTAGTTAAAATCCTCCTTCTAGCTTGAAATTCAGTTCTTGTAAAGAACTATTTTCCCAGGCGTAATAACATTCAGCCCAACGGTTGTCTTTGATCTGTTGTGATTGACAACAGTACCAGAACCTTTATTATATACAGTACCAGTTCTATTATTGATGAATCTGTCGATTCTTCCCTTAATTTATTAACTTTAGTTATATAATTTGGTCTATAATATTTCAGAAAATGGTTAAAGGTACCCATCACAATTCCCTTACATCTACATTGATATCTTCAAATGTTTTGTCTGACCAACAGCCCAAAACCCAAAGAGATGCAGTTAATGATCTAAAACAGAGAAAAGACCAATCAATGTAGACGAATCCATTGTTTTAGAATCCAAGTCAGACGTTACATCACTCACCTTCTGGATCAGCACAGGACAATGTTCATCCACACAGTATCGCACTGCAGAGAGAGGAACTGTAAAATGATCACATAATCACTGTCAGAATAGAAGAATTATAATGTTACATGTCAATGCAAAATAAACTGAAAATCTCCTTATTAATATCATAAAGATCAATTACTGGTTTCACCTGATAAACATCTCAAATGCTCTCGCTGCACTTAATTCTTCCTATAGATTTACATTCAGACTGAGACTTCTTTATAATAACTCTTTATAATGATCTTTTTTAATTATTAGATTAAATCAACCTCCCAGTGTCATGATCTGTGTTTTGTCATGTTCTGTTTCCTTGGTTTTGATTTCCCGTTTTATTTTGTCCTCCGTGTGATTTCCTGTCTCGTACTTCCTGGTTCTTGTTGTTTCCGCTGTCTTGACTCCCCCACCCTCTCGTGTTGATTACCATGCCTGCCCTAATGTGTTTCACCTTTTCCTCGTGAGCTCCCTGCCTCCCTGTGTATATAGTCTGTGTGTTTCCCCTGTCTCTTGTTGGTTCATTGTCAATGTCGTTGTCGATGTTGCTGTCACTGTCGCTGGTCATTGTCTTCCCCTGCATGCTGCACCACGTCTCGTCTTGGATGTTTTTGTACCTCGTCCTGCCTCCCGTGTCCCTTCGTGTTTTGGTTCCTCTTTGTAAGTGTTTCTTTGACGGTCATGTTTTTGCCTTTGTGGTTTTTGATTGATACTTTGTTCTGGTCTTAGTTCTTGGTTTGATTTTATTTAAATAAATCTTTCTTTTCTACTGCATTTGGGTCCTCACCTCCTTTTTCGAGTCCACGTCTTGCCCCGAACCTGACAGAATGAACCAACCAAAGGAGGACCCAGCAGTCAATGGGCTTACAGTCATAGAGTGGTATGTGGACTTCATTACAAATCCTGCTAGCAGGGCTTGCCAAATTGCTGCAAGTAAACTTTTTTTTGAAGCCGCAGCTAAACCACCAGCCCATGTCTCAGCCACAACCATGCTAGCAGCTCATGCGACAGTCACAGCCATGCCACCAGATCATGTCTCAGCCACCGCACAGCTTCCCAGCTCCTGCCCGAACCCGTTTAGGGGTACTCGTCTGGCCCTGGGAGGGCCAAGGAGCATCCAGCTGGCTAACCGGCAGTTGGCTCGTCGGTTGCCGGCCTCGAGGAGGAGGTGCGGCACGAGGAAGCGAGCCTCCCCGATGCTGCTCACATCGGTTCTGACGGGGGGCCGTCCGTCACCAGTTCCAGCGGAGGCCCACCCGTTCAAGCAACCAGCCCACGCCTCGGTCACAGCCAAGCAACCAGCCCACGCCTCGGTCACAGCCAAGCAACCAGCCCACGCCTCGGTCACAGCCAAGCAACCAGCCCACGCCTCGGTCACAGCCAAGCAACCAGCCCACGCCTCGGTCACAGCCAAGCAACCAGCCCACGCCTCGGTCACAGGCCTTCAGTCGGCGGCCCGGTCGACACCTGCCAGTGGTCTTCAGTCGGCGGTCCGGTCGACACCTGCCAGTGGTCTTCAGTCGGCGGCCCGGTCGACACTCTCCAGTGGACTTCAGTCGGCGGCCCGGTCGACACTCTCCAGTGGACTTCAGTCGGCGGCCTGGTCGACACTCCCCAGTGGTCTTTAGTCGGCGGCCCGGTCGACACTCTCCAGTGGTCTTCAGTCGGCAGTCCGGTCGACACCTGCCAATGGTCTTCAGTCGGCGGTCCGGTCGACACCTGCCAGTGGTCTTCAGTCGGCGGCCCGGTCGACACTCTCCAGTGGTCTTCAGTCGGCGGTCCAGTCGATGCCTGCCAGTGGTCTTCAGTCGGCGGTCCGGTCGACGCCTGCCAGTGGTCTTCAGACGGCGGTCCGGTCGACACCTGCCAGTGGTCTTCAGTCGGCGGTCCGGTCGACGCCTGCCAGTGGTCTTCAGTCGGCGGTCCGGTCGACGCCTGCCAGTGGTCTTCAGTCGGCGGCCCGGTCGACACTCTCCAGTGGACTTCAGTCGGCGGCCCGGTCGACACTCTCCAGTGGACTTCAGTCGGCGGCCTGGTCGACACTCCCCAGTGGTCTTTAGTCGGCGGCCCGGTCGACACTCTCCAGTGGTCTTCAGTCGGCGGTCCGGTCGACACCTGCCAATGGTCTTCAGTCGGCGGTCCGGTCGACACCTGCCAGTGGTCTTCAGTCGGCGGTCCGGTCGACGCCTGCCAGTGGTCTTCAGTCGGCGGTCCGGTCGACACTCTCCAGTGGTCTTCAGTCGGCGGCCCGGTCGACACCTGCCAGTGGTCTTCAGTCGGCGGTCCGGTCGACGCCTGCCAGTGGTCTTCAGTCGGCGGCCCGGTCGACACTCTCCAGTGGTCTTCAGTTGGCGGCCCGTCCGGCACCAGCCCAGACAGGGGACCGTCCCACACCTGCTCCTCGCAGCCTATTGGGGGTTCGCCTGTCACCCATTCCTGTTCCGACGGGGGGCCGTCCCACGCCTGCTCCACGCAGCCTTCGGGAGGTCCGCTCGTCACCCGTTCCTGTTCCGACGGGGGACCGTCCTACGCCTGCTCCACGCAGCCTTCGGGAGGTCCGCTCGTCACCCGTTCCTGTTCCGACGGGGGGCCGTCCTACGCCTGCTCCACGCAGCCTTCGGGAGGTCCGCTCGTCACCCGTTCCTGTTCCGACGGGGGCCGTCCTACGCCTGCTCCACGCAGCCTTCGGGAGGTCCGCTCGTCACCCGTTCCTGTTCCGACGGGGGGCCGTCCTACGCCTGCTCCAAGCAGCCTTCGGGAGGTCCGCTCGTCACCCGTTCCTGTTCCGACGGGGGGCCGTCCTACGCCTGCTCCGAGCAGCCTTCGGGAGGTCCGCTCTTCACCCGTTCCTGTTCCGACGGGGGGCCGTCCTACGCCTGCTCCGAGCAGCCTTCGGGAGGTCCGCTCGTCACCCGTTCCTGTTCCGACGGGGGGCCGTCCTACGCCTGCTCCACGCAGCCTTCCTGAGTCGCCCTCATGCCCGGCCTCCTGAGCGGCCCCGTCGGCTAGGTCGCCCTCATGCCCGGCCTCCTGAGCGGTCCCGCCCGCTAGGTCGCCCTCATGCCCGGCCTCCTGAGCCCTGCCCCCAGACCCCCTCCACCCACCCTACGTATCTTGAACCCCTCCTCCTGGCCCCCTCCACCCGCCCTACGTATCATGAACCTTGGGGACGTCTGGGATCCGTCCCTTGAGGGGGGGGTTATGTCATGATCTGTGTTTTGTCTTGTTCTGTTTCCTTGGTTTTGATTTCCTGTTTTATTTTGTCCTCCGTGTGATTTCCTGTCTCGTACTTCCTGGTCCTTGTTGTTTCCGCTGTCTTGACTCCCCCACCCTCTCGTGTTGATTACCATGCCTGCCCTAATGTGTTTCACCTGTTCCTCGTCAGCTCCCTGCCTCCCTGTGTATATAGTCTGTGTGTTTCCCCTGTCTCTTGTTGGTTCATTGTCAATGTCGTTGTCGATGTTGCTGTCACTGTCGCTGGTCATTGTCTTCCCCTGCATGCTGCACCACGTCTCGTCTTGGATGTTTTTGTACCTCGTCCTGCCTCCCGTGTCCCTTCGTGTTTTGGTTCCTCTTTGTAAGTGTTTCTTTGACGGTCATGTTTTTGCCTTTGTGGTTTTTGGTTGATACTTTGTTCTGGTCTTAGTTCTTGGTTTGATTTTAGTTTATTATTTAAATAAATCTTTCTTTTCTACTGCATTTGGGTCCTCACCTCCTTTTTCGAGTCCACGTCTTGCCCCGAACCTGACACCCAGTACGAACACCTGAATAGTCTTTGTTTGAATCATTAGGTCCTTAATCAGAGGTGGGAAGTAAACTTAAGTAGAATTTTCAGGTATCGGTACTTTAGTATTTATTTCATGGACAACGTTTTACTGTTACTCCCTACATTTTCAAACATATCTGTACTTTTACTCCACTATGTCTTCATAGCAAATCGTTGTTTGCTGCTATATAAATGTCTTAATGTCATGCGGATCCTTTAAGGGCTAGTTTTTGGTCTTTTACCTTTTGGTCTGCTGTCTGACAACCTCTGTACCAGAGCAAATCACTTCATATTCTCTCAAACCTCCCTGATCGTCTCACAGACTGTCGGCTGCAGGTTAACACCATAAAAAGCCCGTGTCCTGTATTTCTGTTGTCTCCATCTATGGAATGTCTGTGGAACGTTTGTGGAGGTCGGTTTCACTGAGAATCTTCTTGAAGCTCTTGATTTTCTGACTCAAATCAGCCAGCGCTTCCAAGCTCTATATAGGACGCCATCGTCTCCACCTGGTCAATTCAAAGGGAACTTTCATGGGCCAAACGTGCAAGGCCAGAAAAGTGTCAATCAAACGTTGGTACACGCCCCCAGAGACGAATAGACCAATCAGGCTTATCTGATCCGTCCTTATGGGACTTTTACTGTGCAGGAACAACGTGAGTCTACTTTAGCTGATGTACTTTCCCTTTTCTTACGTAACACTGTACAATATCAACGAGATATGTTTGCATAGTTCCACCCTGACATTCTGTTCGGAGCTTCAAATCACTCATTCATGTTTAGTCTTTCCTGTTTTATTTTGTCACTCCTCTCTCCCCTCGGTTCAGTTCACTTCACTTCCTGGCTTGTGTGATTTTCTGCGGACGTCGTCGTGGTGACGTCACCCGTTGGTGTGTGGACTACGGTTCTGAAGCCTCAAGGTCGGCATTTTGGCCGTAGCCATCTTGGAGGTTTTGCAACAAGTGAACGGACGTGACCATATTTGGACTGAGGCAGAGGGACGGGTGGGTCATAAGAGGGGAAGAGCGGCACCCTGAAAGGTATTTCCTGAGAAGACGTCATATTACCTCCCGTCACTGAACCTTTGGCATCAACGCGAGGAATCTTGGGTCGAGCTGAAACAAATTCAGGAAAATTAAAATTGCACAATTTCAAACGATCGTATTGTTTATGTCTGCTAGTATTTTCAACACACACACACACACAGAAGACTTACATACAGAGCTCTCAAATGCTTTCGCTGCACTTCATTTGTCCTGTAGATTTATATTCAGACAGAAACGTCTGTAACTCAGGTTTTAAATATTTGATTAAATCAACGTCCCAGTACGAAACACAAAGCCAGGAGACATTTAGCTTAACTTAGCATAAAGACTGGAGGCACAGGAGAAGAACTCGTCCCTCCAAAGTTTGTTTTTATTGTTACAATTCAAAAAGATTTAGCGTCTTACTTAGGTTGGAAGGTTTTTAAACTTTGGACTGAGCCAGGCGGACGGTTAAATTAGGAGTTTTTTCAAATTTAAGATTCTGGGTTTCCAGACAATCTGATCAGCGACTGATCACAGACAAACTGAAAGGCATTTGGTGCAAAGACGTCATATTACCTCTGCTCCGTCTTCTATGCCTCTTGAAACCACCAGCATGAACTCCAGTTGAGGGTCCCGCACCTAAAAACACATTTTTGGAAAATTGAAATTGCACAATGATGGATCAGTCTAGTGTTTATGCCTACTACTTTTTTAAACACACACACACACACACACACACACACACACACACACACACACACACACACACACACACGCAGACACACACACTCTCAAATGCCCTCACTGCACTTAATTTGTCCTCTAGGTTTACATTCGGACAGAGACGTCTGTAACTCAGTTCAAAATTCATAAATCATGAGGTCCTTAATCAGAGGTGGGAAGTAACGAAGTACAAATACTATTCAGATTCTGGGTTTCCAGACAATCTGATCAGCGACTGATCACAGACAAACTGAAAGGCATTTGGTGTGAAGACGTCATATTACCTCCATGTTCATCTTCCCCCTCGGTATCAACACCAGGAACTCCTGTCGAGGGTCCCGAAGCTGAAACAAATTCATGGAAAATTAAAATTGCTTATGTCTACTCACACTTCAACACACAAACACACACACACACACACACACACACACACAAATAGACTTACATAGGTTCAGACTTCTCAAATGCTCTTGCTGCACTTAATGTACTCGAATACATCTTCCTGGCTTTAAAACAGATTTTTTTGTTTTAAGTGAAAAAGACCTTCAAAGATAAGACTGATGTTATTCTACTTTTTTTTTTCTTACGGTCAAAAAAATCATAATGAAAAGAGCAAAACCAACAATGTGCTCGTGTGTCTCACTCAACACTTGACCTCCGCCTCAGTTTGTGGCTGCAAATATATAGTTTAAAGCTATGGTCTACATTCTGAAAATCAGTTGAGCCTCTGAGACAGATTTGAAAAAAGGCACCCTCCCCCATTGGCAAAATGTGATTATTTGGCCTAGATGTACTGTATTTTACTGTAAATTGTACCTTATTTTTAAAAAAGAATTACACCAAATCAATTCCAGTGACTTCACAAAAATCAAAGAGGCTGGATTCAATTGGCTGATGCTGCATGTTATTGCTTTCCTGCGCTTTTTATTTATTTCATAACATTTTTCATGGGCGGTTAAATAAAGTTTTAACCACTTTCTTTAAAATATATTTCTATTTTTCTCTCTGACCTTTGAATCCTGAGTTGGACATTCCCGTCACCAGATCAGTCCTGTTCATGTCCCTTAAAATGTCGATGGTCACCTCCCAAGACTGCAAACCACAGGTCTCCACCATCACTTCCACCAGTCGGTCTGCACTACTGTACGATGTTTCCCAGTTCATGTGTCGGACCCTCTTCATGAAGAGCGTTAGCTTCAGAAACCACTTGAATTTCTTCAGCTCCTCCTCACTCAAAGTCTTCACTGTTTCCAAAAGAATCCGTTTCAAATCCTGTGTAAATGTGTAATTTCCCAATTGGGACGGTTAAAGATTAATTTATTTGCATTTTGTCAGTGTTATAGACGTCGAGTGTAAATGTTATAAGATTAGTTTTTTCTGCATGATCACTCAAGACAATGAAACACTAATATCTTTTCTACTGATTTCATTTTCTTTTGAAGTATTAAGTGTTTTTATTTCTTAACATCAAAGTCAAATATGAGTCCCTCCATCCTTTAATTCATGTTAATTAATAACTCCTTTCTGATCTCAACGCATCATGTTTCTGTAACAGGAGCTCAAAGAAATGGTTTTCTCTCTTTTCCATCATAACATTATTACTTAAGAGCTCAACATTAACAGTGAGAGGCAATTTAAGAAACTCACTGTTTGGTTCGTTTTATCATTTATGATGATTTAAAATGTAAAATATAGTCACACTCACGTTCAGCAACAGTGTAGGTTGATGTTTATCCACAAAGTGTTGCTCTGAGGAGAAAAGACATTAAATAACTCAGACAATTCAAATCTAATTGAATCACTAATAATCACTTTTAATGAGGCACAGTTGCTTCAAAAGAAAAGGAAACAATTTCAGTACAAAACACAGAACTCAATCAGATTTACCTTTTTATTATTATGAATTATGTAAAGTATTTATTATACACATGATTATGTTGTTTTTGTTTTAATCTTTACAATCGCACCATTTATACTGGACTTTGTGGCATAACGCCGCCACCACGCCTCCATTCTGTCTCTGTACCTTTGACACCAAAAAGAAAGAAGGAGTGATCATCCTGCAACGAGAAGGCGGAGTAAAGGGGCTTATGTCTTACCTGTGAGTCCTGAACTGAGCTTTGGTAACCTCTGTATCAGATCTGTCCTGTTCATTAGTTTAAAAGCCTCCGTGGTTAACTCCACAGACTGTTGGCCGTAGGTCTCCATCATCAGATACACGGTTATCCTTCTGTCTTCATTATAACTGTCTCTAATCATTAATGGGAAGAATGCGAGGTTCTTCTGACGGACAATCGACCTCAGGAACCTTCTGAATCTCTCAAACATCAGATCATCCAAATCATTCAGGGTTTCCAAAATCAGCTGTTGAACAGCTACTCTTGTCGCTACCTGAAAAAATAATACGTTCATTAAATAAATATGTAGTCCATGAATGAACCTGCATTAGGTGAATGAAAGCTGTGTTGTACTCAGTCAGACAGATGTAACATTACTCACTTTCCTGATCAATCCAGACCGGTGTTCACCTGAGTCTTGCTCTGAGGGGAAAAGTGGTAAAAGTCATTGATTTCAACATTTTGGGGATTTTGACATGTTTTTGTCTTTATTGTTATTACTTTTGGGTCCTGAGCTGCTGTCTGACAGCCTCTGCACCAGATCAGTCCTGTTCATCTCCTCCAAAACCTCCTTGGTCTTATTCACAGCCTCTTCGTTGTAGCGCAACACCGTTAGAAACACCATGTGCTGATGTCCTGTTATCTCAAACCGCATGGATGGGAGCTCAAACTGATGTTTGAAGTCAGTTTGAGATGAGAGGACCTTCTTGAAATCCCCAAGCTCCCCATCACTCAAATCAGCCAGCGTTTCCAAAAGCAGCTCTATAAAAGACGCCGCCGTCTCCACCTGGAAAATTCAAAGGAAATGTTCATGAAGCAAAAGTTACATTTCTCTGCTGGGATGATTATAGATTTTACTCTTTAAATATCATCAATGTCTGTTTTAGAAACATGGATGTGGAGAACATCATCCAAACTTCACAAGATAGTGAAACAACTGATGTTTGTCCACTTGACTGTTTACTGATGTAGATGTTCATATTTCTTTGGCAACTTCTCTTTTATAACTACTGTATTTCTGTTAACGGGTTCCTGACTTTTATTTTATTACCTGCTTAAAGGATCATACCAGTGTTACTACATGTCACTGTCCATCAACAACATCGGTCATCTGTATACAGTTTGTTTACATTTTATTCATATTCAATAAACTTTACAGAATTTACCTGAAAATGTCAAGTTTAGTTAAAACCCACCTCGTAGTTAAAATCCTCCTTCTAGCTTGAAATTCACTTCTTGTAAGGAACTATTTTCCCAGGCGTAATAACATTCAGCCCAACGGTTGTCTTTGCTCTGTTGTGATTGACAACAGTACCAGAACCTTTATTATATACAGTACCAGTTCTATTATTGATGAATCTGTCGATTCTTCCCTTCATTTATTAACTTTAGTTATATAATTTGGTCTATAATATTTCAGAAAATGGTTAAAGGTACCCATCACAATTCCCTTACATCTACATTGATATCTTCAAATGTTTTGTCTGACCAACAGCCCAAAACCCAAAGAGATACAGTTAATGATCTAAAACAGAGAAAAGATCAATCAATGTAGACGAATCCATTGTTTTAGAATCCAAGTCAGACGTTACATCACTCACCTTCTGGATCAGCACAGGACAATGTTCATCCACACAGTATCGCTCTGAAGAGAGAGGAACTGTAAAATGATCACATAATCACTGTCAGAATAGAAGAATTAGAATGTTACATGTCAATGCAAAATAAACTGAAAATCTCCTTATTAATATCATAAAGATCAATTACCGGTTTCACCTGATAAACGTCTCAAATGCTCTCGCTGCACTTAATTCTTCCTATAGATTTACATTCAGACTGAGACTTCTAACTCTTTATAATAATCTTTTTTAATTATTAGATTAAATCAACATCCCAGTAAAAACACCTGAATAGCCTTTGTTTGAATCATTAGGTCCTTAATCAGAGGTGGGAAGTAAACTTAAGTAGAATTTTCAGGTATCTGTACTTTAGTAATTATTTCATGGACAACGTTTTACTGTTACTCCCTACATTTTCAAACATATCTGTACTTTTACTCCACTATCTCTTCATAGCAAATCGTTGTTTGCTGCAGTATAAATGTCTTAATGTCATGCGGATCCTTTAAGGGCTAGTTTTTGGTCTTTTACCTTTTGGTCTGCTGTCTGACAACCTCTGTACCGGAGCAAATCACTTCATATTCTCTCAAACCTCCCTGATCGTCTCATAGACTGTCGGCTGCAGGTTAACACCATAAAAAGCCCGTGTCCTGTATTTCTGTTGTCTCCATCTATGGAATGTCTGTGGAACGTTTGTGGAGGTCGGTTTCACTGAGAATCTTCTTGAAGCTCTTGATTTTCTGACTCAAATCAGCCAGCGTTTCCAAGCTCTATAACAGACGCCATCGTCTCCACCTGGTCAATTCAAAGGGAACTTTCATGGGCCAAACGTGCAAGGCCAGACAAGTGTCAATCAAACTTTGGTACACGCCCCCAGAGACAAATAGACCAATCAGGCTTATCTGATCCGTCCTTATGGGACTTTTACTGTGCAGGAACAACGTGAGTCTACTTTAGCTGACGTACTTTCCCTTTTCTTACGTAACACTGTACAATAACAACGAGATATGTTTGCATAGTCCGCCCTGACATTCGGTTCAGAGCTTCAAATCACTCATTCATGTTTAGTCTTTCCTGTTTTATTTTGTCACTCCTCTCTCCCCTCGGTTCAGATCACTTCACTTCCTGGCTTGTGTGATTTCCTGCGGACGTCGTCGTGGTGACGTCACCCGTTGGTGTGTGGACTACGGTTCTGAAGCCTCGAGGTCGGCATTTTGGCCGTCGCCATCTTGGAGGTTTTGCAACCAGTGAACGGATGTGACCATATTTGGACTGAGGCGGAGCGACGGGTGGATCTGAAGAGGGGAAGAGCGGCACCCTGAAAGGTATTTCCTGAGAAGACGTCATATTACCTCCCGTCACTGAACCTTTGGCATCAACGCGAGGAATCTTGGGTCGAGCTGAAACAAATTCAGGAAAATTAAAATTGCACAATTTCAAACAATCGTAGTGTTTATGTCTGCTAGTATTTTCAACACACACACACACACACACACACAGAGAAGACTTACATACAGAGCATTTAGCTTAGCTTAGCATAAAGACTGGAGGCACAGGAGAACAACTCGTCCCTCCAAAGTTTGTTTTTATTGTTACAATTCAACAAGATTTAGCGTCTTACTTAGGTTGGAAGGTTTTTTAACTTTGGACTGAGCCAGGCAAACGGTTAAGTTAGGAGTTTTTTCAAATTAAGATTCTGGGTTTCCAAACACGGTCAGTGACTGATCACAGACAAACTGAAAGGCATTTGGTGCAAAGACGTCATATTACCTCCCGTCAGTCCACTTAGCTGCTTGAAACCACCAGCATGAACTCCAGTCGAGGGTCCCGCACCTAAAAACACATTTTTGGAAAATTAAAATTGCACGATGATGGATCAGTCTAGTGTTTATGTCCTACTACTTTTTTAAACACACACACACACACACACACACACACACACACACACACACACACACACACACCACAGAGCTCTCAAATGCCCTCGCTGCACTTAATTTGTCCTCTAGGTTTACATTCGGACAGAGACGTCTGTAACTCAGTTTAAAATTCATAAATCATGAGGTTCTTAATCAGAGGTGGGAAGTAACGAAGTACAAATACTATTCAGATTCTGGGTTTCCAGACAATCTGATCAGCGACTGATCACAGATAGCCTGAAAGGCATTTGGTGTGAAGACGTCATATTACCTCCATGTTCATCTTCCCCCTCGGTATCAACACCAGGAACTCCTGTCGAGGGTCCCGTAGCTGAAACAAATTCATGGAAAATTAAAATTGCTTATGTCTACTCACACTTCAACACACACACACACACACACACACACACACACACACACACACACACACACACACACACACACACACACACACACACACACACACACACACACACACACACACACAATAGGCTTACATAGGTTCAGACTTCTCAAATGCTCTTGCTGCACTTAATGTATTGAATACATCTTCCTGGCTTTAAAACAGATTTTTTTGTTTTAAGTGAAAAAGACCTTCAAAGATAAGACTGATATTATTGTACTTTTTTTTCTTCTTACGGTCAAAAAAATCATAATGAAAAGAGCAAAACCAACAATGTGCTTGTGTGTCTCACTCAACACTTGACCTCCGCCTCAGTTTGTGGCTGTAAATCAAATATATAGTTTAAAGCTATGGTCTACATTCTGAAAATCAGTTGAGCCTCTGAGATAGATTTGAAAAAAGGCAGCCTCCCCCATTGGCAAAATGTGATTATTTGGCCTAGATGTACTGTATTTTACTGTAAATTGTACATTTAAAAAGAATTACACCAAATTAATTCCAGTGACATCACAAAAATCAAAGAGTCTGGATTCAATTGGCTGATGCTGCATGTTATTGCTTTCCTGCGCTTTTTATTTATTTTATAACATTTTTCATGGGCGGTTAAATAAAGTTTTAACCACTTTCTTTAAAATATATTTCTATTTTTCTCTCTGACCTTTGAATCCTGAGTTGGACATTCCCGTCACCAGATCAGTCCTGTTCATGTCCCTTAAAATGTCGATGGTCACCTCCCAAGACAGCAAACCACAGGTCTCCACCATCTGATCCACCAGTAGGTCTGCACTGTACCATGTTTCCCAGTCCAAGTGTCGGACCCTCTTCGTGAAGAGCGTTAGCTTCAGCAACCACTTGAATTTCTTCAGCTCCTCCTCACTCAAAGTCTTCACTGTTTCCAAAAGAATCCGTTTCAAATCCTGTGTAAACGTGTAATTTCCCAATTGGGACGGTTAAAGATTAATTTATTTGCATTTTGTCAGTGTTATAGACGTCGAGTGTAAATGTTATAAGATTAGTTTTTTCTGCATGATCACTCAAGACAATGATACACTAATATCTTTTCTACTGATTTCATTTTCTTTTGAAGTATTAAGTGTTTTTATTTCTTAACATCAAAGTCAAATATGAGTCCCTCCATCCTTTAATTCATGTTAATTAATAACTCCTTTCTGATCTCAACGCATCATGTTTCTGTAACAGGAGCTCAAAGAAACGGTTTTCTCTCTTTTCCATCATAACATTATTACTTAAGAGCTCAACATTAACAGTGAGAGGCAATTTAAGAAACTCACTGTTTGGTTCGTTTTATCATTTATGATGATTTAAAATGTAAAATATAGTCACACTCACGTTCAGCAACAGTGTAGGTTGATGTTCATCCACAAAGTGTTGCTCTGAGGAGAAAAGACATTAAATAACTCAGACAATTCAAATCTAATTGAATCACTAATAATCACTTTTAATGAGACACAGTTGCTTCAAAAGAAAGAAAACAATTTCAGTACAAAACACAGAACTCAATCAGATTTACCTTTTTTTATTATGAATTATGTAAAGTATTTATTAGACACATGATTATGTTGTGTTTTTGTTTTAATCTTTACAATCCCACCATTTATACTGGACTTTGTGGCATAACGCCGCCACCACGCCTCCATTCTGTCTCTGTACCTTTGACACCAAAAAGAAAGAAGGAGTGATCATCCTGCAACGAGAAGGCGGAGTAAAGGGGCTTATGTCTTACCTGTGAGTCCTGAACTGAGCTTTGGTAACCTCTGTATCAGATCTGTCCTGTTCATTTGTTTAAAAGCCTCCGTGGTTAACTCCACAGACTGTTGGCCGTAGATCTCCATCATCAGATACACGGTCATCCTTCTGTCTTCATTATAACTGTCTCTAATCATTAATGGGAAGAATGGGAGTTTCTTCTGACGGACAATCGACCTCAGGAACCTCCTGAATCTCTCAAACATCAGATCATCCAAATCATTCAGGGTTTCCAAAATCAGCTGTTGAACAGCTACTCTTGTCGCTACCTGAAAAAATAATACGTTCATTAAATAAATATGTAAACCATGAATGAACCTGCATTAGGTGAATGAAAGCTGTGTTGTACTCAGTCAGACAGATGTAACATTACTCACTTTCCTGGTCAATCCAGACCGGTGTTCACCTGAGTCTTGCTCTGAGGGGAAAAGTGGTAAAAGTCATTGATTCAACATTTTGGGGATTTTGACATGTTTTTGTCTTTATTGTTATTACTTTTGGGTCCTGAGCTGCTGTCTGACAGCCTCTGCACCAGATCAGTCCTGTTGATCTTCTCCAAAACCTCCTTGGTCTTATTCACAGCCTCTTCGTTGTAGTACAACACCATTAGAAACACCATGTCCTGATGTCCTGTTATCTTAAACCGCATGGATGGGAGCTCAAACTGATGTTTGAAGTCAGTTTGAGATGAGAGGACCTTCTTGAAATCCCCAAGCTCCCCGTCACTCAAATCAGCCAGCGTTTCCAAAAGCAGCTCTATAAAAGACGCCGCCGTCTCCACCTGGAAAATTCAAAGGAAATGTTCATGAAGCAAAAGTCAAATTTCTCTGCTGGGATGATTATAGATTTTACTCTTTAAATATCATCAATGTCTGTTTTAGAAACATGGATGTGGAGAACATCATCCAAACTTCACAAGATAGTGAAACAGCTGATGTTTGTCCACTTGACTGTTTACTGATGTAGATGTACATATTTCTTTGGCAACTTCTCTTTTATAACTACTGTATTTCTGTTAAAGGGTTCCTGACTTTTATTTTATTACCTGCTTAAAGGATCATACCAGTGTTACTACATGTCACTGTCCATCAACAACATCGGTCATCTGTTTACAGTTTGTTTACATTTTATTCATATTCAATAAACTTTAAAGAATTTACCTGAAAATGTCAAGTTTAGTTAAAACCCACCTCGTAGTTAAAATCCTCCTTCTAGCTTGAAATTCAGTTCTTGTAAGGAACTATTTTCCCAGGCGTAATAACATTCAGCCCAACGGTTGTCTTTGCTCTGTTGTGATTGACAACAGTACCAGAACCTTCATTATATACAGTACCAGTTCTATTATTGATGAATCTGTCGATTCTTCCCTTCATTTATTAACTTTAGTTATATAATTTGGTCTATAATATTTCAGAAAATGGTTAAAGGTACCCATCACAATTCCCTTACATCTACATTGATATCTTCAAATGTTTTGTCTGACCAACAGCCCAAAACCCAAAGAGATGCAGTTAATGATGTAAAACAGAGAAAAGATCAATCAATGTAGACGAATCCATTGTTTTAGAATCCAAGTCAGACGTTACATCACTCACCTTCTGGATCAGCACAGGACAATGTTCATCCACACAGTATCGCTCTGAAGAGAGAGGAAATGTAAAATGATCACATAATCACTGTCAGAATAGAAGAATTAGAATGTTACATGTCAATGCAAAATAAACTGAAAATCTCCTTATTAACATCATAAAGATCAATTACCGGTTTCACCTGATAAACGTCTCAAAGATCTCGCTGCACTTAATTCTTCCTATAGATTTACATTCAGACTGAGACTTCTAACTCTTTATAATAATCTTTTTTAATTATTAGATTAAATCAACCTCCCAGTACGAACACCTGAATAGTCTTTGTTTGAATCATTAGGTCCTTAATCAGAGGTGGGAAGTAAACTTAAGTAGAATTTTCAGGTATCTGTAATTTAGTATTTATTTCATGGACAACGTTTTACTGTTACTCCCTACATTTTAAACATATCTGTACTTTTACTCCACTATCTCTTCATAGCAAATCGTTGTTTGCTGCTATATAAATGTCTTAATGTCATGCGGATCCTTTAAGGGCTAGTTTTTGGTCTTTTACCTTTTGGTCTGCTGTCTGACAACCTCTGTACCGGAGCAAATCACTTCATATTCTCTCAAACCTCCCTGATCGTCTCACAGACTGTCGGCTGCAGGTTAACACCATAAAAAGCCCGTGTCCTGTATTTCTGTTGTCTCCATCTATGGAATGTCTGTGGAACGTTTGTGGAGGTCGGTTTCACTGAGAATCTTCTTGAAGCTCTTGATTTTCTGACTCAAATCAGCCAGCGTTTCCAAGCTCTATAACAGACACCATCGTCTCCACCTGGTCAATTCAAAGGGAACTTTCAAGGGCCAAACATGCAAGGCCAGACAAGTGTCAATCAAACGTTGGTACACGCCCCCAGAGGCGAATAGACCAATCAGGCTTATCTGATCCGTCCTTATGGGACTTTTACTGTGCAGGAACAACGTGAGTCTACTTTAGCTGACGTACTTTCCCTTTTCTTACGTAACACTGTACAATATCAACGAGATATGTTTGCATAGTTCGCCCTGACATTCGGTTCGGAGCTTCAAATCACTCATTCATGTTTAGTCTTTCCTGTTTTATTTTGTCACTCCTCTCTCCCCTCGTTTCAGATCACTTCACTTCCTGGCTTG